>NC_069501.1:682727036-683052036 GCF_027579735.1 Bombina bombina | reverse complement strand
TTTATTGTGTTATTGCTGCGTTATGTGCGAGATGAGGCTCTGGCAATGTGTGGAACTTTCAGGTTACTTGCGGAAGATTTGCGCTGCCATTTTCTGGCTCGTTTTTCCCTAATGCAGGGGTGGTCCTGTCAGGCATTCCATGTGACTGGGTGTGGCTATCTATCCTCGTTGATCTGTGGCACAAGAGACGTAGTGATTTCTGTAGTCTGGGTCCTAGGAGGTGGTGAGTTCCCCGGACATTGGTGGTATAAGGTGCCTTTTTTAATAATTAAAGTTAGTCTAACCAAGCGCGCAAGCTCTCCTTCCTTAATAAAGTCTCATTCCTGTGTTTATTGCGAGGAGGTTCTGGTAGATCAGCCTGCTCAACTATGTTCCACATGCCTTGATAAAGTTACAACATCTAAATGTAAACAGATGTCTAGAACTACTGAGCCATCGACTTCTGAGGGTTCTTCCTCCCGGGAGGTGCGTTCTCTACATTCATCTCCGATTGCACTTGCAGCGCCTCGGGGTCCAACCTTTACTCATTCGGGAGAGATTTGTTAGCCATCAGACTTTGCAGACCAAATGGAATCGGCGGTTTCTAAGGTGATCCATGCCTTACCACATCCTGCTAAGCGCAAGCGTAGGGTTTATCATAGCGGCCCGGACCAGGGTTTGTCCTCACCGATGGGAGATCCAGAGGCTCTATACGATGACGAGGCCCACTCCGACTCGTCGGAGTAGGCCCCTTCTGGGTCAGAATCGGTGTCATCTAAACCTCCGGTGGCGGAGAAGCCTGGTTATAGGTTTAGGATTGAGAATTTGCACTTTCTGCTACGGCAGGTGCTTGCTACTCTGGAGGTTCCGGAACCTAAGATACCGGAGGACCCTGCAATTCCTAAGCTTGACAAGGTATACAAGGACAGGGTAGTACCTCAGTCTTTCCCGGTTCCCGTTAAGATGGCTAATATTATTAAAAATGAATGGGAGCAATTAGGTTCTTCCTTTTCCCCTTTGTCTTCTTTTAAAAAAGTGTTCCCCATTTCAGACTCTCAGCTTGAGCTATGGGGGACCATCCCTAAGGTGGATGGTGCTATCTTTATGCTCGCGAAGCGGATGACTATTCCCCTCGAGGATAGTTAGTCGTTTAAGGAGCCCATGGGTAAAAGTCTAGAAATCATGTTGAGAAAGATGTTTCAGCACACGGGGGTTGTTTTAAAGCCAGCAGCTGCTGTTGCGGCGGTCGCTGGAGCCGCGACATATTGGTGTGAATCCCTTTGTGAAATGGTCGAGGGGGAGACATCCATCGACGAAATACAGGAGAAGATTAAGGCACTGAAGATCACAAATTCTTTCATCTGTGATGCCAATATGCAAATTAATAGCCTGAATGCTAAGGTGTAAGGTTTTTCTGTTTTAGCGCGCAGCGCTCTGTTGCTAAAATCATGACCTTTAAGACGAGGCTGTTGTCCTTGACTTTTCAAGGAAAGATCTTGTTCGGTCCAGGATTTGATTTGATTATATCCACGGTTACGGGAGGCAAGGGAGCTTTCCTAAGGATAAGAAGACTAAGCCTAAAGGATCTACTTTTCATCCCTTTCGTGTGGACAAGGCACAGTGCCAAAAACCCACCGCAAAGCGGACCAATCCAAGGGATCTTGGAAGCCGGCTCAATCTTGGAACAAGTCTAAGCAGAGCAAGAAGCCCGCTGAGATGAAATCAGCATGAAGGGGCGGCCCCTGACCGGTCTCTGGATCACATAGTGGGCAGATTATCTCTATTCTCAGATGCTTGGTTGCAGAACATTCTTGGGTTCTAGAAGTGGTCTCCCAGGGTTACAGGATAGGGTTCATAACCCATCCGCCCAATGGCAGATTCCTCCTGTCAAACCTTTCTTCAAGACCAGAGAAGAGAGAGGCCTTTCTAGAGTGTGTGAGAGATCTCGCCTCTCTCTGGGTTATTGTACCAGTACCCCTAGCAGAAAGGGGTCTAGGGTACTATTCCAAACTTTTTGTGGTTCCAAAGAAGGAGGGCACGTTCCGTATGATTCTGGACCTAAAGTGTTTAAACAAGTTTCTGAGTGTTCCATCATTCAAAATTGAAACAATCAGATTCTATTCTGCCCCTAGTTCAAAAGGGACAGTTCATGACGACTATAGACTTGAAGGACGCTTACCTTCATGTGCCAATCCACAGGGACCACTTCAGGTTCCTAAGATTTGCATTTCTAGAACAACACTTCCAGTTTGTGGCCCTTCCTTTTGGTCTGGCGACGGCCCTGAGAGTCTTCACGAAAATTCTGGGTGCGCTGCTTGCAGTGGCCAGATCCAGGGGCATTGCGGTGGCGCTTTACCTGTATGACATCCTGGTTCAGGCGCCGTTGCTCAGCCTCGCAGAGGATCATTCGAGGCTCTTCTTCTTCTGCTCCAATCTCACCGTTGGAAGATCAACTCGGGAAAGAGTTCCCTGGTTCCCAGCAACAGGGTGGAGTTCCAGGGCACGATAATAGACTCTATGTCCATGAAGATATTTCTCACAGATCAGCGGCGCAGGAAGCTTGCATCCACCTGTCTTGCCCTTCAGTCCTCCTCAAGCCCATCGGTGGCTCAATGTATGGAGGTAATAGGTCTCATGGTGTCAAGCATAGATGTCATCCCATTCGCCAGGTTCCACCTCAGACCTCTTCAATTGTGTATGTTGAGACAGTGGAACGGTGATCATTCGGAACTCCCTCTCTTGGTGGATTTGTCCGGAGCAACTGTCCATGGGGATATCCTTCTTGAGACCGTCCTTGGAGATTGTGACCACATGCGCCAGTCTGTCAGGATGGGGAGCTGTTTGGGGTACCAGGATGGCACAAGGAAAGTGGTCCAGGAAGGAGTCTCCTTTCGATCAACATCCTAGAACTACGAGCAATCTACAGTGCTCTGAAGGCTTGGCCTTCTCTGGGGTCGGTCAGTTTCATCAGATTCCAGATCGACAACATTACCTCGGTGGCTTACATCAACCAGGGGGTACGAGGAGCTCCCTCGCGATGAGGGAGGTGTCTCGGATTCTGGAGTGGGCGGAGTCCCACGACTGCTCGCTCTCAGGGATTCACATTCCCGGTATGGACAACTGGGAAGCGAACTTTCTCAGCAGACAGTCCTTCCATCTGGGGGAATGGTCTCTTCACCCTGAAGTGTTTGCAGAGATTTGTCACAGATGGGGAATGCCGGAGATAGATCTTATGGCGTCCAGACTCAATTACAAACTACCTTAATACGGGTCGTGGTCCAGGGATCACCAGGCAGAGCTGATAGATGCCATAGTGGTCCCTTGGGAATTCAGCCTAGCTTACATTTTTCCTCCGTTACCACTTCTACCTCGCATAGTGGCACGCATTAAACAGGAGCGGGCCTCGGCCATTCTGATTGCTCCTTCATGGCCACGGGGGACGTGGTTTGTGGATCTGGTGGGGATGTCATCCTCTCCGCCGTAGAGGTTACCCTGTCGCAGGGATCTGCTGTCACAGGGCCCCTTTCAGCATCAAAATCTAGATTCTCTGAGGCAGACTTCATGGAGATTGAACGCCTAGTCTTAGCCAAGAGAGGCTTTTCTGAAAGTGTGATTGATACTCTAATTCAGCAAGGAAGCCAGTCACTCGTCGCATCTACCATAAGTTGTGGAGGACTTACTTGTCCTGGTGTGAGAAGCATGGATATATTTGGCATAAGGTGAAGGTATCCAGGATTCTGTCCTTTCTCCAAGATGGTTTGAAGAAGGGTCTTGGCGTTAGTTCCTTAAAGGGACAGATTTCGGCATTATCAGTTTTGTTGCATAGGAGACTCGCTGAGCTCCCTCACATTTAATCTTTTGTTCAGGCTCTGTCTAGAATCAGGCCTGTTTTTAGACAGTCGGCTCCGCCTTGGAGGTTAAACTTAGTCCTTAAGGTTTTGCAGAGGGTTCCGTTTGAACCTATGCATTCCATAGACATTAAGATTCTGTCCTGGAAGGTTCTCTTCTTGTTGGCTATTGCATCGGCACACAGAGTATCTGAGCTGGCTGCCTTGCAATGGGATCCTCCTTATCTGGTGTTTCATGCGTATAAGGCTGTACTTCGCACTGGGTTGGGGTTTCTCCCCAAGGTGGTGTCTATCTGTCACATCAATCAGGAAATAGTTGTTCCTTCTTTGTATCCTAACCCTTCTTCTTCAAAGGAGAGGTTACTTCATAACCTGGATGTGGTTCTTGCCTTGAAGTTCTATCTTCAGGCTACAAAGGATTTCAGACAGTCTACTTCCCTTTTTGTGGTGTATTCTGAGAAGCGCAAGGGGCAAAGGGCCTCTGCTACTGTCAGGATTTTACCATTCTGTACCTTTAACAACTAATTATCATACTGCTATTTAAGGCTCCACCTACTGTTGAACGTTGCTTGGTAATTTGTTCAGTCACCCACTGTTCCTGAACACTTCGCACCCAGCTATTCCCTCCTGTCTAAGTTGGGATTTCCTGCTTCTGATGCTAGTTCTTGTTACTCAAGTCTTGTGGTTTTGCAGCTCCACAACTTTGTTCCTGTCTCTCTCGCTGCTTGCTTCCTGCTTACTCGCATGCTGGTCCGTTGGCGTGTGACGTCACTAGGTGAAACCGCAGCCGCCACACACTCTCACTGAATCTCGGCACACGCTGTGTGCATTTCTTCTCCGGTAACTCCGCTTCTGCTCCACTCTGAGGATACTATTTGGGAAGTCGGTTTGTATATAATATCATCTGGATTACCGGTCTGTATTACCAATTTACAAATAAGGATATCTTGCCTTTCATGTCATTTGCTACTGCTTGCCTCAAATAATCAAGTAATCAAGTCTACCTGCCATACTAAGCTATTAACCAGTTTATCTCATGCACTTGCTGTTACATGTACTATTCCGCTTGTGATTCACTATATTGACTTGCACAGTGACTTTTGCCGTATCTATCATTTGCCTAAATAGCACTACTCCATTTGCATTAACCTCTGATGAACTTTATGTGCTTATACTGACTTTAACCAACGAAGCTACTCTGCACAACTCTATCTAAAGTGTGTGTGTGTGCCTGTGCAAGTTATGTAAATATTTTATATGTGTGTGATGCGAGTCTACAACTCATTTGGATGTGAATAAGCTTCTCACTAAACTTTGGATTCTGAGTTATCCTACATTACCATACTATATTACTGTTTAGCTCATATCCAACTCCTTTTGGTATACCATCTTCACTCTGTATCCTACAGTAGTGACCCTCAGATCTATGAGCATAACAGGGTTCACACAAGTTAGATCTTAGTGAACCCGAGGTAAGGTGTGAGACTGAGTGGTCCTGCATGAACAAGGGTACTAGTTCATACTTAAACATTACATATTACCAAGCCTATAAAGATAACTAGTACTTTGTTTAATGGATATAACAGAGCTTTACAATAGGGTTGGCTCCCTAGCTCAAAGTATGGATCACATGATACAGGGACTAAGGGAGATACAATTGGAGAACCAAAATATCAGAAAATTCATAAATGAGCAGCTTGCCAGTAAACCTCCTGTAGCTGAAACTTCAGCTGAACCTTTAATTAGCCCTCCTGAAAAATTCTCTGGGGAGAGAGCTTTATTCAGGGATTTTAAGAACTCTTGTACACTGATGTTTACTCTGAAACCTAAATCATATCCAACAGATAGGGTCAGGGTATTAACTGTTATCTCATTCTTACGTGGTGAGGCCAGGTCTTGGGCTAATACCTATTATGAAAAGGATGATCCCATCTTAAATTCTCTCGATGCATTTCTTTCTGCCATGTCTCTGCTTTATGAGGATCATAATAAACAGAACACAGCAGAAACAGCTATTAGGTCCTTACGTCAAGGGAAGAGAGTCGTGGAAGAATATATCACAGATTTCAAACGTTGGGCACCAGACACTCAGTGGAACACTCCAGCCTTAAGGAATCAATACCGATTAGGTCTCAGTGAAGCAATAAAAGATGAGCTTGCACGTGGTATCATTCCTGATGATTTAGAAGCCCTCATGACACTTAGCATTGGTATAGACCGAAGATTAAGGGAAAGAAAATCTGAAAGATCCTTCAGTGATGTAAGTTACAGAAAACTACCCACTTATCATGCTACACCTTCAACCTTGCCAGCAAGGTCCCTTGATGAACCTATGGATGTAGCAGTGATTCGTGCTCCTCTAAAACCAGAAGAAAAAGCTAGGCGCAAATTATTGAACCTTTGTTTATACTGTGCTGACAAAGATCACACTGTTAAGGATTGTCCAACACTTCTTCGCCAAAAGAAGGGTAAGACACCTCCTAGTTATCATATAATCAATATGGTACATGATTTCACTTCTCATTTGTCCCTTCCTCTCTCCCTACAGTGGCATCACCGGAAGATAGACGTACAGGCCGTAGTTGACTCTGGCGCATCTGGGAATTTTGTAGATATTTCTTTTGTTGTTAAAAATAAGATCCCACTAATAAAAAAGAGTGTTTCACTTGCTATACGTTTGGTTGATGGCTCACTATTCAGTTCAGGTCCAATAACACATCACACCATTCCTATTACTGTAGTAACTAAGTCTGGTCATATTGAGCAATTGTCTTTCGATGTACTTCCCACTTCAGTATATCCTATGATACTTGGTTTGAACTGGTTAATAAGACACAACCCCACTATTTCATGGTGTGAGGGGTCTGTGATATTTGATTCAGCATTTTGTAAACATTCATGTTTTACCAAACACTCTTTATACCATTTATCTGTCAATGGCCTACCTGAATGTTACAAAGAATTTAGTGACGTTTTTGATAAGGTTGAGGCAGACACACTACCACCACACAGGACGTATGATTGTCCTATTGATCTCATACCAAACAGTACCATACCTATAGGACATATATATCCTCTTTCTGAGCCAGAATTAGCTCATTTAAAAAATTATTTGGATGATAACTTAAAAAAAGGCTTCATTAGACCCTCCACATCCTCAGTTGGAGCTTCTATGTTTTTTGTTAAGAATAAGGATGGTAGTCTCCGTCCAATCATTGACTATAGGCAACTTAACAAATGTACAAAGAAAAATAGATACCCCCTGCCTCTCATTCCTGAACTAATTGAACGGTTACGTGGTGCTGTAATTTATACAAAATTGGATCTTAGAGGTGCCTACAATTTGATTAGGATGAGAGCAGGGGATGAGTGGTTAACAGCCTTCCGTACACGTTACGGCCTTTATGAATACACTGTAATGCCGTTTGGTTTATGCAACGCACCGGCGACGTTTCAGTGTTTCATAAATGATGTGTTTCATGATCTCTTAGATGTATGTATTGTCATCTATCTGGACGACATTCTTATATTCTCGGAATCATACGAAAAACATGAGTCACATGTAAAGCAGGTTTTACTACGATTAAGAGCTCATCGTCTTTTTGCTAAGCTGGAAAAGTGTATATTCAATACAGATACAATTTCCTTTTTAGGATACAACATATCCCCTCTAGGTATCTCCATGGAATCTAACAAGGTGGATGCTATAACCAATTGGCCTGCTCCCCGTAATAAGAAAGAAATCCAGAGATTCTTAGGGTTCGCGAACTTTTATCGCAAATTCATTAAAGGGTTTTCACATATTGTTCAACCCTTGACTTACTTAACACGTAAACATATAAAATTTGTTTGGAATCAGTCAGCAGAAGATTCTTTCATTAGTCTGAAACAGAAATTTATTACAGCTCCGATTCTACAGTTCCCAGATCCCAGTTGTCAATACACCCTGGAGGTTGATGCTTCCGAGTATGCCCTTGGGGCAATCCTTTCTCAAAGAAAGTCTCCAACAGAACCTCTTCACCCAATATCTTACTACTCCAGAGTAATGACCTCTGCAGAAATGAATTATGGTATTGGTGATAAGGAGCTACTTGCTATCAAATCCGCCCTGGAGTTCTGGAGACATCTTTTGGAAGGAACACAACACCCTATTCTGATATATACTGACCATCGGAATCTTGAATTTCTGAAATCTAACAAAACCCTGACTTCACGTCAAGTCAGGTGGAGTCTTTTCTTTTCACGATTTGATTATATCATAACTTATAGGCCCGGCTCCAAAAATCTCAAGGCAGACTCTCTTTCTCGGAAGGATCCGAAACCTTCACATATAGAAACACCTGAATCTATCATACCTCCAGACAGAATAATCTGTTTAACTACCAGCTTTAAAACCACCCTAAAACAGCATCTCTCTCAGGACTCATCTTTGCAGCAACTTGGATTAAACAAACATCAGGACGGTTTGTACTACCATGACAATCTACTTTATATACCTGAAGCTCTTAGGGATGAGATTGTTGGTTATGCTCATGACTCACTATTAGCAGGTCATCCTGGAGTTCATAAAACATTGCATTTATTAAAGAGAGATTACTGGTGGCCCAAAATGAATGACACAGTCACTCGATATGTACAAAGTTGTCCCACATGTACCACTAAAAAACACCCACATAACCGCCCTTATGGTTACCTTCTTTCGCTTCCAATCCCAGACAGACCTTGGACAGACATCGCCATGGATTACATAGTGGACTTACCATCCTCATCAAATTTCAACACCATATTAGTGGTGGTTGATTTGTTTTCTAAAATGGCTCATTTCATCCCCCACAGGGGTCTTCCAACAGCTTCAGAAACTGCCTCTCTATTCTTAAACAACATAGTGAAACTTCATGGATTGCCTAAATCTGTCACTACGGATAGGGGGTCACAATTCACATCCAGGTTCTGGACCCAGCTATGTCGTACCCTCAACATCTGTAGAAGACTTAGCTCAGCCTATCATCCCCAGACAAATGGGCAAACGGAAAGAACTAATCAGTCACTTGAGCAATATCTCCGCTGCTATTGTACTTTAGAACAAGATAATTGGCATTCACTGTTGGCCACTGCCGAATTTGCTCATAACAACTCACTACACTCCTCAATGAAAACCACACCATTTTTCATCAACTATGGGTTTCATCCATCGTATCATCCTACCTGTACGTCCGATTCTACACTTCCAATGGTAAATGATACAATCAATTCCATTGCTAATGGTTTTGCTTCTTTAAAAACAGTATTAGAAGTGGCACAAACTACCCAGAAGCATCATTATGATTTACGCAGATCTAAACCTCCAGATTATGCTGTTGGCGACAAGGTCTGGCTTAGTACAAAAAACCTACGTTTAAAGATTCCTAGTAAAAAATTAGGTGCATTGTATTTAGGTCCGTATGAGATTATTAAAGTAATCAATCCTAATGCCGTGACTCTACAATTACCATCTACTCTGAAGATACATCCAACGTTCCATGTGTCCTTGTTAAAACCCTACTCCTTGGTCAGGGGTAACTTACAGAGTTCTTCTGTTGTTCCTCAAGTCAGTGATGATGTTGAATATGAAATCGAATCTATCTTGGACTCCAGATACCTTCATGATCAACTACAGTATTTGGTAAGATGGAAGGGTTATGCTCCTGAGGAGGATTCGTGGGAGCCATCCTCAAACTTCTCTGCCCCCCAACTCCTCTCTCTGTACCACCGGAGAAATCCTGAACGTCCTGGTCCTTGATCCGCGGAGCGGCTCCTTGAGGGGGGAGTTCTGTCAGGATTTTACCATTCTGTACCTTTAACAACTAATTATCATACTGCAATTTAAGGCTCCACCTACTGTTGAACGTTGCTTGGTAATTTGTTCAGTCACCCACTGTTCCTGAACACTTCGCACCCAGCTATTCCCTCCTGTCTAAGTTGGGATTTCCTGCTTCTGATGCTAGTTCTTGTTACTCAAGTCTTGTGGTTTTGCAGCTCCACAACTTTGTTCCTGTCTCTCTCGCTGCTTGCTTCCTGCTTACTCGCATGCTGGTCCGTTGGCGTGTGACGTCACTAGGTGAAACCGCAGCCGCCACACACTCTCACTGAATCTCGGCACACGCTGTGTGCATTTCTTCTCCGGTAACTCCGCTTCTGCTCCACTCTGAGGATACTATTTGGGAAGTCGGTTTGTATATAATATCATCTGGATTACCGGTCTGTATTACCAATTTACAAATAAGGATATCTTGCCTTTCATGTCATTTGCTACTGCTTGCCTCAAATAATCAAGTAATCAAGTCTACCTGCCATACTAAGCTATTAACCAGTTTATCTCATGCACTTGCTGTTACATGTACTATTCCGCTTGTGATTCACTATATTGACTTGCACAGTGACTTTTGCCGTATCTATCATTTGCCTAAATAGCACTACTCCATTTGCATTAACCTCTGATGAACTTTATGTGCTTATACTGACTTTAACCAACGAAGCTACTCTGCACAACTCTATCTAAAGTGTGTGTGTGTGCCTGTGCAAGTTATGTAAATATTTTATATGTGTGTGATGCGAGTCTACAACTCATTTGGATGTGAATAAGCTTCTCACTAAACTTTGGATTCTGAGTTATCCTACATTACCATACTATATTACTGTTTAGCTCATATCCAACTCCTTTTGGTATACCATCTTCACTCTGTATCCTACAGTAGTGACCCTCAGATCTATGAGCATAACAGGGTTCACACAAGTTAGATCTTAGTGAACCCGAGGTAAGGTGTGAGACTGAGTGGTCCTGCATGAACAAGGGTACTAGTTCATACTTAAACATTACAGCTACTTCTTTGTCTTTTTGGTTGAGGAGCTTGATTTGCTTGGCTTATAAAACAGCGGGGCATATGCCTCCTCAGAGGATAACGGCTCATTCAACTAGAGCTGTGGCTTTGTCTTGGGTCTTCAAGAATGAGGCCTCTATGAAGCAAATTTGTAAGGCGGCTACCTGGTCCTCCTTACACACTTTTACAAGTTTGACGTTTTTGCTTCTGCGGAAGCTGTTTTTGGGAGAAAAGTTTTGCAGGCTGTGGTGCCGTCAGATTAGGGTCTGCCTTTTACCCTCCCGGTTTCATTCAGTGTCCTCTAGAGCTTTGGTATATGTTCCCAATAGTAATGAATGAAGCCGTGGACTTTCCTCCCCTTTAGATGGAAAACATAAATGATGCTTCTCTTGCTATCTTTATTTGAAAATCAGGAATGTAAAGCATAGGAGCCGACCCATGTTAGGATCAGCACCCAGAATAGCGCTTGCTTATTGGTGGCTATGTTTAGCCACCAATCAGCAAGCACAACCCAGGTACTGAACCAAAAATGGGCCGGCTCCCAACCATTGCATTCCTGCTTTTCAAAAAAAAAAAATAGCAAGAGAACAAAGAAAAAAAATAATAGGAGTAAATCAGAAAGTTGCTCAAAATTGCATACTCTAGCTGAATCATTAAAGAAAAAAATGGGTTTAGTATCCCTTTAATGTGGAGAACTATATGAAATATGACTAAATGATGTAATTTAACCATTTTTTTGGAGCACATTCTCCAATGAGAATGAGAACAGAGTAGGGGAATTTTAGTCGAACTTGCCTGATTTTAGGCGCATTTTTGAATGCTAAATGTGGGCATTATTTCTCATGTGCATTTATAGGGGCAAATATAGGAGAATAGCAATGATAAATTAACCCTTTAAGGAAGCAGCAAAATAATTTAGAACCAGATCATTAAATAGAGGATACCTGGAAATTTCTTAATTAATGCCCATCATTCATCTTGTCCCTTCATATAAGCAAAAGTTAAAATCTAAAATCAATGCATTTATGGACACAGGATAATATTGAGAAATTCACAATTCGCCGCAACAAACAGAGGGTAAACCCGGCCCCGAGGAGGAATGGCTCCGGGTTGTAGGTCTATGGCACAATCGTAAGACCGGTGAGGAGGCAACGTACCGGCACTTACTTTGTCAAAAATGGCTAGGAACTCTCAGTACTCCTCTGGCAATTCAGATACCGAAGACGTGCACAAGACTTTAACTGGTTTTCGAAGACAAGTGGAAATACATTGCAGAGACCACAACAAAATTTCGGACCTGCGCCAGTCGAGACTGGGATTGTGCTTTTGGAGCCAGGGATAACCCAGAACAACCGGAAAATGCGGAGAGTTCATCACCTGGAACTGGAGGGTTTCAAAATGGAGAGCCCCAATAGCCATGGATAACGGACCAGTTTCATGAGTAACGAGTGCGGGCTGAAGGGGCCTGCCATCAATGGCCTCAATAGCAAGCGGAACGGACCGAGGCAAAACAGGAATGGAGTGCTTTGATACAAAAGCACTGTCAATGAAATAGCCCGCAGCAACGAAGTCAACAAGAGCCTGGGTGACTATGGAGGAGTCCACCCAGGAAAGGACAACCGTGACCAAAGGTTTCTCCACCCAAGGTCTGCCCCCGACAGGATCTTAGGTGTGAGCGTTTCCTGGCCGTGTAGGACAAGACTTCAAAAGGTGGCCCTGTAACCCACAATAGAGGAAGAGCCCCTCCTCCTCCTAAAGGCCCTCTCCGCCGAGGAGAGTTGCGTGAATCCCAACTGCATTGGCTCACCAGTACCTGGTGACTCAGGACCAGGATGCATAGGTGGGAACGAACACGTAGGAGACAATGGAACAGGAGACTTCCGCAAGTGCTCCTTGAAAGAGGACCTCTCACTTAGTCTGATGTCAATTAGAATAAAAAAAGACACCAATGCCTCAAGATCTTCTGGTAAATCTCTGGCAGCAACTTTGTCTTTAATCATATCAGAGAGTCCATGAAAGAAGGCGGCAACAAGGGCTTCATTGTTCCAACCTACCTCTGCGGCAAGCGTACGGAACTCAATGACATACTGAGCAATAGATCTTGTACCTTCCTAAATGGACATGAGTCATTTAGCAGCAGAGGAGGAGCGAGCCGGAACATCAAATACCCTTCGAAAGGAGGCCACAAATTCAGGGTAATTTGAAATCACAGGTTTATTAGTCTCCCACACGGGATTAGCCCAGGCAAGAGCTGTGTCAGAGAGTATCGAGATGAGAAATCCCACCTTAGCTCTGTCAGAGGGAAACGCCTGAGGTAACATCTCAAAGTAAATGCCCACCTGGTTCCAAAAACCCTCTGCACTGATTAGGATCGCCTCCATATCGCTGATGTAAAGGTGCAGAACCGGACAAGCTCCTGGTAGTACTAGGTGCAGCAGCGGAAACAGGAGCAGCCATAACTTGAGGGACACTTTGGTCCAAATATGCAGTGCGAGTCAGCAGGGTTTGCAGGGCTAGTGCAAATTGATCCAAGCGGTGATCCTGTTCATCCATCCTGGAAATTATGGCAGGTAAATGTGGATTATTAGCACCATCAGGATTCATGGCCCTTGCGTAATGTCAGGGTGCCAGGAATCAGACTGAGATGAGAAGTGCAAAAATAATTACACCTTTATTAATAGGAAAAAAATAATAAAAAGTCCACAAGTCAAATAACAAGCCAGGAATCAAAACCAGAGTTGGTTGTCAAACGAGCCAAGTCAGGAGCCAAAGCGAGTAGTTAGACGAGCCGGAATCAGGAACAAGGAGAACAGCAGAGTCAGGAACAAGCCAGGGATCAGGAACCAGGAGGGACATCAGACAGCCAGGTAATACACAGGAGCTCTCACAAACAGGTCTGAGACAACGCAAGGGTAAAGCATACTGAACAGAGGCCCTTTAAATATTAAGTGCATAGGAAACTCGCTGAGCTCCCTGACATCCAATCTTTTGTTCAGGCTCTGTCTAGAATCAGGCCTGTCTTTAGACAGTCGGCTCCGCCTTGGAGCTTAAACTTAGTCCTTAAGGTTTTTCAGAGGGTTCCGTTTTAAACTGCATTCCATAGACATTAAGATTTTGTCCTGGAAGGTTCTCTTCCTGTTGGCTATTGCATCGCCGCACAGAGTATCTGAACTAGCTGCCTTGCAATGTGATCCTCCTTATCTGATGTTTCATGCGGATAAGGCTGTACTTCACACTGGTTTGGGGTTTCTCCCCAAGGTGGTGTCTAACTGTAATATCAATCAGGAAATAGTGGTTCCTTCTTTGTGTCCTAACCCTTCTTCTTCTACTTCATAACCTGGATGTGGTTTGTGCCTTGAAGTTCTATCTTTAGGCTACAAAGGATTTCATACAGTCTACATCTCTTTTTGTGGTTTATTCTGGGAAGCGCAAGGTGCAAAGGGCCTCTGCTACTTCTTTGTCTTTTTGGTTGAGGAGCTTGATTTGCTTGGCTAATGAGACAGCGGGACATAAGCCTCATCAGAGGATCACGGCTCATTCAACTAGAGCTGTGGCTTCGTCTTGGTCCTTCAAGAATGAGGCCTCAATGGAGCAAATTTGTATGGCGGCTACCTGGTCCTCCTTACACACATTTACAAAATTTTACAAGTTTGATGTTTTTGCTTCTGCGCAAGCTGTTTTTGGGAGAACGGTTTTACAAGCTGTGGTGCCCTCAGTTCAGGGTCCGCCTTTTACCCTCCCGGTTTCATTCAGTGTCCTCTAGAGCTTGGGTATATGTTTCCCAATAGTAATGAATGAAGCCGTGGACTCTCCTCCCCTTTAGATGGAAAACATAAATTATGCTTACCTCATAATTTCATTTCCATCGAGGGGAGGAGAGTCCACAGCTCCCGCCCGTATCTCCGTTTGGTGGCTTTAAATTTAGTCACTTCTGGCACCTTTTTTACCCTGATATTTATCCTACTATTCCTGGTTCCCTCAGCAGAATGACTGCTGGATAAGGGAAGTGGGGGAGGTATTTAAGCCTTTGGCTGGGGTGTCTTTGCCTCCTCCTGGTGGCCAGGTTCTTAATTCCCAATAGTAATGAATAAAGCTGTGGACTCTCTTCCCCTCGATGGAAATGAAATTATCAGGTAAGCATAATTTATGTTTTTTTTGTAGCATTTTCTTCTATTCATTTTTGCATTAGCGGTTGGGAATACCACCATTGGACCCGCTGAACGCTAGCTTAATCTGTTTCTTACTAGGAGCCTCCTCCCCCCGCTTTCTTTCACCTATTGCCTAGCCTTGTCATCAGTGACGTAACAGGAAGTTCTACAGAGGTTGCGTCTCACACGCTACACGCCAGCAGCTCTAAGCACGCCAAGGAGGACACACAGACTGTACCCATTCTAGAGGGGTCTCATCGCCCGTCTGGGAGGAAGTCCGGAGTGAGTCCAGGCACCCCACCTGACGTTGTTGAAGGGTAAGAGCTGCTGCGACCGATGGTCTTATACGATACTGGTTTGAACTGTCACTTGAGTGGTGATTAAGGCAGAAGCGGAGACCATGAAGGGGGGAGTGAGTCCTAGAGACTTTCTCACTTTACAGACTGACTGTTTTCCCAAGTTCACTATATTGATTGGGACTTTTAATAACCATAGCATCAATCTCTTGTTTATACTTTGATGAGATTGTGGGTTAAAGAGACTGAGCACTCCTGTTTCGTGTTATGTGATTATAAATTATGCTTACCTGATAATTTCATTTCCATCGAAGGGAGGAGAGTCGTTGGGCGGACCTAAAATGTAATCATCTTCTGGCACCTTTTATACCCTGATATTTCTTCTATTGTTCCTGGTTCCCTCTGCAGAATGACTGGGGGATGAAGTGGGGGAGGTATTTAAGCCTTTGGCTGGGGTGTCTTTCCCTCCTCCTGGTGGCCAGGTTCTTAATTCCCAATAGTAATGAATGAAGCCGTGGACTCTCCTCCCCTCGATGGAAATTAAATTATCAGGTAAGCATTATTTATGTTATTAAGGGGCATGTGAAATAATCATATGCCCTTACATATGAGAGATCATTAGAAACCCTGGTGAGGCAGGGGATTGCATGCGTCTTACTGGCTATCTGAGGGTTGAGTCACTGCTATGTGTATGTGACTGACTATACATTCCTCTATTTAGCTTGTTAACTGTATGGGATTACGTATCTGAGCTTGTTTATTACTGGGGACAAAGAGGTTAAATCAATGCACTATATAGGCAGCTGGAAATTATGATATAATTACTGGCTTACAGGTCTTACAAGTAATATGTGGTTTTTGTATGTTTTTACACTGTTGTCATTAAAAGAATGTATTGAATGTGTTACTTATGGTTTACTATCATGAAGGCGTTAAAAACTAATTGCTCACTTGTAAGGAATATAATTGAAGAAAATATGATAAAAAAACAATTGGTTGGAGTGACCTAGCGGTAAATAGTGAAAACTTAAATACACCAACAATTAAGAGCAATTAAATTTTTTTCTTTATTTCTGGGTTGAATTCCCATGATGAGCGATTTTACAATTCTCATAGTATATAATTATATATATATATATATATATATATACACTGTGTGCAGAATTATTAGGCAAATGAGTATTTTGACCACATCATCCTCTTTATGCATGTTGTCTTACTCCAAGCTGTATAGGCTCAAAAGCCTACTACCAATTAAGCATATTAGGTGATGTGCATCTCTGTAATGAGAAGGGGTGTGGTCTAATGACATCAACACCCTATATCAGGTGTGCATAATTATTAGCCAACTTCCTTTCCTTTGGCAAAATGGGTCAAAAGAAGGACTTGACAGGCTCAGAAAAGTAAAAAATAGTGAGATATCTTGCAGAGGGATGCAGCACTCTTAAAATTGCAAAGCTTCTGAAGCGTGATCATCGAACAATCAAGCGTTTCATTCAAAATAGTCAACAGGGTTGCAAGAAGCGTGTGGAAAAACCAAGGCGCAAAATAACTGCCCATGAACTGAGAAAAGTCAAGCGTGCAGCTGCCAAGATGCCACTTGCACCAGTTTGGCCATATTTCAGAGCTGCAACATCACTGGAGTGCCCAAAAGCACAAGGTGTGCAATACTCAGAGACATGGCCAAGGTAAGAAAGGCTGAAAGACGACCACCACTGAACAAGACACACAAGCTGAAACGTCAAGACTGGGCCAAGAAATATCTCAAGACTGATTTTTCTAAGGTTTTATGGACTGATGAAATGAGAGTGAGTCTTGATGGGCCAGATGGATGGGCCCGTGGCTGGATTGGTAAAGGGCAGAGAGCTCCAGTCCGACTCAGACGCCAGCAAGGTGGAGGTGGAGTACTGGTTTGGGCTGGTATCATCAAAGATGAGCTTGTGGGGCCTTTTCGGGTTGAGGATGGAGTCAAGCTCAACTCCCAGTCCTACTGCCAGTTTCTGGAAGACACCTTCTTCAAGCAGTGGTACAGGAAGAAGTCTGCATCCTTCAAGAAAAACATGATTTTCATGCAGGACAATGCTCCATCACACGCGTCCAAGTACTCCACAGCGTGGCTGGCAAGAAAGGGTATAAAAGAAGAAAATCTAATGACATGGCCTCCTTGTTCACCTGATCTGAACCCCATTGAGAACCTGTGGTCCATCATCAAATGTGAGATTTACAAGGAGGGAAAACAGTACACCTCTCTGAACAGTGTCTGGGAGGCTGTGGTTGCTGCTGCACGCAATGTTGATGGTGAACAGATCAAAACACTGACAGAATCCATGGATGGCAAGCTTTTGAGTGTCCTTGCAAAGAAAGGTGGCTATATTGGTCACTGATTTGTTTTTGTTTTGTTTTTGAATGTCAGAAATGTATATTTGTGAATATTGAGATGTTATATTGGTTTCACTGGTAAAAATAAATAATTGAAATGGGTATATATTTGTTTTTTGTTAAGTTGCCTAATAATTATGCACAGTAATAGTCACCTGCACACACAGATATCCCCCTAAAATAAACTAACAAACTAAAAACTACTTACAAAACTATTCAGCTTTGATATTAATAAGTTTTTTGGGTTCATTGAGAACATGGTTGTTGTTCAATAATAAAATTAATCCTCAAAAATACAACTTGCCTAATAATTCTGTACTCCCTGTATATATATATATATATATATATATATATATATATATATATATATATACTGTATATTATTTTAAAGATGTGTGCTCTCTGAAACAGTAGTTTGGTTACTATTTATAATGTATATAAGACTGAGAACAGCTGGATTACTGCAGTCAAAGCAGGACACGAGTAGCAAGTTAATTTGATTGGAAATGAAGGCATGAAAAGTATCAAATTTGATAAATCAAATTGTCCGTGTATTTTTCAGGGCCCTTCAGACTTGGCCTCTGTTGAAAAGGGAGTCTTATCTCCGTTTTTAGACAATCTGTCACAGCAGTAGCTTATGTCGACCATTGGGGGGAACACAAAGTTCCCTGGCTATGATGGAGGTGTCTCTGTTTCTCTCAAATAGAATCCAATTGTTGTTTAGTATCTGAAATTCACATACCACGAGTGAACAATTGGGAGGCAGACTTTCTCATTCTTTAGTCTCTGCATCTAGGGGAATGGTCTCTTCACCAGGATGTGTTCAGTCAGATTGTGGATCTTTGGGGTCTACCAGAAGCAGATCTGATGGTCTCTTGAGTGATTTCCAAGATAAGGCTAGAAAGGTTGTTTGTAATCCTGATTGCCCTAGCATGGCCTCACAAGATTTGGTATGCGGATCTGGTTCAAATATCCAGTTGCCCTCCTTGGTCTCTTCCTCTGTAGTCAGATCTTCTGTCCCAATGTCTTTTTCCATCCAGATCTCAAGTCTCTAAACTTGATGGTGTGAAAATTGAACACTTGGTTCTGAGACATAGGGTTTTCTCAGATTATGTGATTAAAACTCTGATTCAGGCTTGTAATTTTTTTCCAGGGAGATTTATCATAAGGTTTGGAAATTTTTAATTTCCTGGTATATAAATCATGTTTTTTTCTTGGCACTCTTTTAGAATTCCTAGGATTATTATTTTTTGCCAGATGGCCTAGATAAGGGTCTATCTGCCAGTTCTCTGAAAGGACTGATATCGGCTCTTTCACAGAAGATTCCTAACCTTTATGATATTTGTCGTTTTTTCAGGCTTTGGTCTGTATTTAACCCGTTATCATCCTATTTCTACTTCATGGAATCTTATCCTAGTGTTAAGGTTTTTGCAGGCTCTTCCTTTTGAACTTATGTATAAATTGGACATTTACCTACTTTCTTGGAAAATTGTGTTACTTTTGGTTATATCCTCTGCTAGAAGAGTTTCTGAATTATCTGCTCTTTCTTGTAAACCTCCTTATTTGATTTTTCATGAAGATAAGGCTTTTTTTCCGACATCATTTAATTTTTTGCCTAAGGTTTTTACTTCAGATAACTTTGGTAGAGAGATTGTTGTTCCTTTTTTGTGTCCTAATCCTAAGAATGCTGTTGAAAAATCTTTGCATTCTCTGGATGTTGTTAGGACATTGAAATATTATGTTGATGCTACTAAAGATTTTAGACAAACTTCTAGTTTGTTTGTTCTTCTTTCTGGGCCTAGGAAAGTTCAGAAGGCCTCTGCTTTTTCTTTAGCCTCTTGGTTAAAACTTGTTTGTTTCACAGAGCTTATTTGGAGGAAGGTCAGCCTCCACTGCAGTGGATTACTGCTCCCTTGGGCTTTTAAGAATGAGGCTTCAGTTTATTTAATTTGTAAAGCAGCTACTTGGATTTCTTTGCATACTTTTACTAATTTTACCATTTGAATGTGTTTTTTTTCTTCCTTTGAAGCAGCCTTTGGTAGAAAGGTTCATCAGGCAGTTTGATGATTATGTTTAAGTGCATTATATAAAAGAGAATTATTTGGGGTATCTTTTTAAATCTCTCCCTTTATCTTATTACTCGTGGACTCCACATCTTGGGCATTAGTTCCCATGAGTAATGGATCATGGACTCACCAGCTGTATGAAAGAAAACATAATTTATGCTTACCATATAAATTAATTTCTTTCATGGTGGTGATAGTCCACAAGACCCAACCCTTGGTATTTTTTTTTTCAGCACATTTTTCCCCGGCTTATTTTTTGGCTCTTATTCCTTTTTCTTACCTCACTTGCTTGGCTATTCCTTAAACTGAGGTAGGTGGGAGGGGTTTTATAGAGCTCTTGGGGTTTGGAAATCTTTGCCTCCTCCTAGTGGTAGAGAAGAGGAATTCCCATGAGTAATTGATCGTGGACTCTCACCACCATGAAATAAATTAATTTATCAGGTAAGCATACATTATGTTTTTCATTGCAACATTCTTAAAGCCTGAAATTTACCATCACTTTAAGGATGCAGACAGTTATAAAAAATGCAAAAGAATGTGTGATGTTTGTTTTGATCCAATTAACTTTGTAATAAATTGATTTCTCTTTATGGTAACAAATATTGTGAAAGACGTCTGCATAAATAAAGGATATTGGAGTTAGCAAATACATTTAATTATGTATAAGCATAAGTGCTTGTTGATTGATTTAAATAGTTCACATTAATTATACATTGCTTACTCATCCTTCTATGTGTTCAGGCAGAAATATTGGATACATTTCAGATTTTAAAAACTGAAAGTAACTTATGCATATGTGTGTTCTTATATTACCAAATTAAACACATCTCCACTTCAATTTTGAAAGTCAGGATATCCAGATGTTAAATTTTTCATCAACAGCTGCTCTCTTCCATTCTGCTGCTTTTGTTGAATATCCCCTGGTTACACAGTGTTCAGTTGAAAATAGATCTTTACATACAGTAATTCTGTATTTTATGTCATTCAGAGCTACAAACTTCTGCATGTTTTATATTTCACTATAAATGGACACTTACTAAGCTACTGTAGATGTTTGTTGTATAAAATTATACTCTTTGCTTGTATGATAAATTGAATTCACTATTTTAAAGCATCTTCATAATCTGTGATTTGACATTTTATGACAGCATTTTGTCTATAGCTACATCTGCATATACAGATATGCTAAATCACAAACATTTGTTTGTTATGCTATGACAGTAGCACAAACAGAACATTATTATTTATGATAAACATATTTGTGCTTTTATGAAAGAATCTTGCATATCCAAATATCACATTGCATTGCAGTAACACACTAGATGGCTATCATCTGCTCAGTTATATTTCTGCCAACATAAATATAAAAGGGCCATAATAGTCAAAAACTGAAATGGTCTAATTCCCTAGAGCATGTAATTTTAATACTAGTGACCCTGCACTACTGGGTGATTAACCCCCGCAAAAGGGTTAAGCACAGTAGAAGTAGCACTTAGGTTTCACAGAGCACTGCTGGTCCTGAGTGGAAACTGTCACTGATCCAATCAACAGCCGTGTGACTAGTGCTGCTGATTGCATCAGAGGCGATGTCCTCTGTGGGTCCCCAGGGGTACTTCTACTGTGTGTTTAACCCCTTTTGCGGGGGTAAAACATACAGTAGTGCAAGCTCACTAGTCTTAAAGGTACATGGTCTAACAAATTAGATTATGTAAATGTATAACTATTATGGACCTTTATTCATTAATTTAATTTAAAAAAGGCAGAATCTTGCATTCTTTCTTTTCATATTTATTTTATTTTCTCCAGATAATTGTGCTTAATACTTAAAACTATATTCTCTGTATCTTCATGTCCCTTTTGAATATCAAATTATTTAATTGCAAATTAAAGTTGTTTCTTTTTAAATACAAAGGAAAGCTCATTAATACACACAGCACATTAGATACACATTTCCCTACTTTTATGTATTTTCTCCCTAAAAAGGGAGAAACCACAGGTTATATAAATAGGTCTATTTTTCCAATGACCCTAGTATTCAGTGTCACACACAATATATTATAATGTTTCTAATACTATGGTTTATGTAGGGACAAACAGTACATAGCAGGGGCATAACTAGACCTCACTAGGCCCCTGGGTAAAGGCTGTGGCAAGGCCCCCCATTTCAACAGCACCCTTTCTGGCTATTTGCAATGAGTAGAAGTTGAGCTGGCAGTCACATAGGACCAAGAGAAACTGTTTATTTGTGAGTTTAAATCATTGTTCTACTTTGTTAGTCTTCTTCCTGTACAAATATGGTGGCATTTTTTCTTTACAGCATCTCTGTTGGGGCCATCTTGGAAACCCTGCCACCATATTTGTAAAGGCAAGTCCAAACACTTCCCTTACACTGAGGGGCTAGACAGGAAACAGGTGGAACAGGCCACTACCAATTGGACCCTCCTATAAGTGCAGGCCCAGGCCTCTATTTATCAAAGTCTGGCGAACCTGATCCGACAGTGCGGATCAGGTCCGCCAGACCTCGCTCTCCGTATTCAGCATTGCACCAGCAGCTCACAAGAGCTGCTGGTGCAACACCGCCCCCTACAGAATCGCGCCGCCAGCAGGGGGGTGTCAATCAACCCGATCATACTCGATCGGGTTGAATTGCGGCAATGTCTGTCCGCCTGCTCAGAGCAGGCAGACAGGTTATGGAGCAGCTGTCTTTAGAACTGGCAGGCTCGCCAGAAACACGGGGCCTCAAGCTCTATCTGGAGCTTGATAGATATGCCCCCCAGTCTCAGATGAGACCTGTAAAACCCCTGTAGTTACACCACTGGTACAATCATAGCATCACTAAAGTACAAAACAGAGAGAGAACTGCTACTTTATACAGAATTTTTCACTTGGTTTGCTCATCAATTAACTTTTTGTGAATCAAGTTTATAATTGTATTAAAATATAACTAATATACTGTAGTTTATGTGGACATTTGTTGGTATTTTGTATCATAGTACTGACCCTTATATCGTGTTTAGTTCTCAGTTTTGTCTCCATTTTCTTATGCATGTGGCTTTTTAATGTGCCAACATCATCAATAGGAAATATATAGCTGCATAACCTTTAGTATAATGATTTTGTGTTATTATTATATTACATTATAATATATTATCAGGAACAAATACATGCTTAATGACTTTTCCTTTGTAAGATGATGTAGCTTACCAACCAGCCTTAGATAAGGTATGAGTTTCTTGTATACTGAATGTCACTTATGCAGCATAGTATTGGACAGAGCAAATTCAAATGGCTATTTGGTAACGGAGATACTGTGCAAAATATCTTCCTTCATAACAGATGAAACGTAAGGGTTTTTTTTTTAATCAGATAGAATAGAATATCAGTTTGGACGAGGTGCATATTTATGCAAAACAATAGTTCAATAAAAAAAGCTTGCTTTATAATTACATAAGGAACATTTTTGTGGATTCTTTTTGAAGGCATGTTTTAGTTATTTGGGCTGAAATGAGAGACAAAGCCAAACAAGTATATAACATACAGTACATAAATCTTAACCACTAGGTAATAGGCACACATAGTAACAATAGTGAAAATGATTGCTCATTCTTTGAGGGGTGAGACTGTTCAGTATTTATAATAATACATTGTTGGAAAAATAGAAATATCAGCCATTATACATACAGACAGTGGCACACTACATAGCACTCAAAAGTTTTCTGTCATACATATGAACAAGCAGGGTGGTGCGCTAACTGTTGCATGCAAGGGAAAAAAATAGGCATGCAAAGGGCTTTAAAGTGAATGTCAATTTCTATGAATTAGTGCCCGTTTTTTAATAATCCTATTAAATACAAGGGCACTTTAATTTATCAAAATTGACATTTCCCTGTTTTCTTCAAAAACTTACCTTTTAATCCTGACAGTCGCTGCAGTGCTTCCTCCGCCCCTCGCAAGCCCTCTTCGCGGTTTCAAAATGACGAATCCGGCTTCCTCCAATCACAGCGTTGCTTAAGGTCATGATTCCCCCGCGAGGGGAAGCCGTGATTGCATGGAGCCTGATTCTTCATTTCTGACGTATGAAGAGGCTTCCGACAGCCTGTGGAATCACTGGAGCGGCTGTCAGTATTAAACGGTAAGATTTTGAAGAAAACAAGTGAAATGTCAATTTTAATTAATTAAAGTGCCCTTGTTTTTAATAGGATTATTAAAAACCGGACACTAATTCATCGAAATTGACCTTCACTTTAAGTTTAATATATATACAGTAGTAAAAGCAGTCCCACTTCGTCTCAAGAGGAGAGCATTAATGAAAAAAATGTAATAAATCCAGTGTGTCCCAAATAGGTAAAACGTGAAAAAAATATTTATTAGTATACATTAAAAAGAAGGCAGACTCCAACATGAAAAAAAGGGAATGAGCTTAATATAACAAAGTGAAAGTCTGACCGGTTTCGGGTCACAAAGACCGTAGTCCTAGACATAAAATACAGGTAGCAGGTGTAGGCTATTTAAAGCCACAACCCATCTGTAATTGGATATTTGTTTAATGTAGCTCAACCCTAATTTAACCCTATAAGTGTGCATATAGACAGGTTTACACAAGAATATAATAGATGATGAAATAAATACATACAAAAAAGGTCATGTAATTGAAAATGAAAAATATATAGAGTGGAATAAATGCATCTTAGGACCATGCAAAATTGATCTATTATACAATAGTCAGCTGCTAAAAAAAGAAAATATCTTATATGCTACTTACTATATAATTCACTAACAGAACCTAGATGCTTTATCTGAGATACAAGACAATGAAAACTTGTTAGGTATAATTCCAAGTACAAAAAAAAACACATTTTAAATGGTACTTGAACAAAATATAATGCAGGAAAATACTTACTATATATAATTCACTATCAGAACCTAGATGCTTTATCAGAGGTGCAAGACAATGCAAACTTGTTAGGTATAATTCCAAGTACAAAAAGCACATTTTAAATGGTACTTGAACAAACTATAATTCATTACACCAATATTAATATATTAAGGCATATGTTAAAAAATACCAGAATGTCACTAATATAATTAGTTAAGAAATTCTGCCTGAAATAATTCAATTGTACTTCTAACAACTGCGTAGTGAGAATGTGTAGTTGGCTTAGGTAGTAATACATCACTGCTACATATCTAGTACAAACTATAACATTTGTTGAAAAACAGTGATATAAATACTATCTATGCCAATAATTGATGATATCAAACTCTGAGTTAAATCCCCTAGGCAGCAGGCTACCGAGCTTATGGATCCAATAAATCTCTGGCCGAGATAAAATCTGAAGCTTATCTCCTCCACGTGGGGGACTCACGATCTGCTCAATAGCCTGCCACCTAAATGATCGCAGATAACCATCATGCTGTTCCAAGAAACGTTTTGAAAGCGCTGAAACAGCTCGGTCATTGGTTACATATGAGAGGTGATCTTTAATACGAGTACCCACCTCCCTTGTCGTTCTCCCTACGTACTAACGGGAACAAATTGTGCACTCAATGAGGTACACTACAAATTTGTTACCACATTTAACACATCCTTTTGTCTCAAATACTTCCCTTGTAACTGCTGAAACAAAGGAAGTGGATATCTTAATATGATCACATGATCTACAAGATCTTTTGCCACACTTGTATGTCCCATTAAAGTGGAGCCAGGAATTTCCACTTTTCTCCTTTTTAAGCATGCTCGGTGATAGTAAGTTGCCCAAAGTTAGATTTCGTCAATACACGAAATTACAACCATTATTAATGACATTGTGCAGCTTAGTATCTCCTCTAAGGATGGGAAGATTCTTCTTTACTATATTACATATTTGATGGTATTGATTGGAGTATGTAGTTATCAAAGTGGGCTTAGTCGTGGTACTATTCTTTAATTTCAGTCTGAATAGATCATTTCTATCCATTTGGCTGACCTCCATATAGGACTTTCTGACAACTTTCTGAGAATACTGTCTAGTGATGAACCGTCTGCTAAGGTCCCTACTCTCTTGTTGGAAGTCCCCATAATCAGTACAATTACGTCTAGCTCTCATGAATTGGCCCTTTACTATTCCCTTGAATACATGCCCTGGGTGACTACTGTGGGCATGCAAAAGGGCATTGCCTGAAATAGGCTTTCTAAAAAGAGTAGATCATATTTCCTTTGATTGACCATCTGAGTGTAATGTGACGTCCAGATAGTTAATGGAACTTTTTTTCCACTCAAAGGTAAACTTCAGCCCTACTTCATTCATATTCAGATGATCAAAAAACGCCTGAGCTTGTTGATGATCTGAAGACCAGATGATAAGTAGATCATCAATAAAACGCATGTATTTGACAACTGAAGAAGAAAAGATGTTGCTATCTCCATAGACGTGGAACCGCTCCCACCACCCCATAAAGAGGTTGGCGTAAGAGGGGACGAACTTCGCCCCCATGGCGGTTCCACGTCTCTGGAGGTAGAAAACATCATTAAACATAAAGAAGTTGTGCTGCAATAAAAATTCAATTGCACGAATCACAAAATTCCTATGTTGTTGTAACAATGAGGTGTAATGTTCAAGGAAAAAAGAAACCGCCTTAATGCCAGATTCATGTGGTATGGTGGAGTATAAAGACACCACATCAATGGTTAACCAGGAATATTCTGGTTCCCATTGAATCTTTTGTAGTTTGGACAAGGTATGTGCAGTATCTCGTAGATAGCTTGGCAGGCATTAAACTATCGGTTGTAGAAAATCATCTTCCCATTTTGACAATGGCTTCAAAAGAGAATCAATGCCTGCCACTATAGGCCTGCCTTGTACTCTGTCCAAACTCTTGTGGACCTTAGGGAAGTGGTGGAAGATGGGCACCACCGGACTGTCTACCAATAGGCAGTCAAGTGTCTGCTGATCAATGATGCCCATCCACACCATCGTCCAAAAGGTCCACAAGTGAACGCTTGAATTGAGTGGTAGGATTTCTAGGAAGAGGTTGATATGTTTCAGGGTCCTGTAGTTGTCTAAGTGCTTCATTTACATATGCTTGTTTATCCAGTACAACCAAGCTGCCACCTTTATCCGACTGTCTGATGACTATTTGCTGGTTGTTCTGGAGCTCAGCAATGGCATCCCTTTCTCTTCTAGAAAGGTTTGAGATTCCACCCTTATGTGATTGAGCTAGAAGGGTGAGATCTTCCACTACTCACTTGTGAAAAACCTCCAAACTTTCACCTCTAACGTGTAGAGGATAAAAGTTTGAATGAGACTTTAGTGTGTGACATACTTGGGTGTTGAGCCCATCAGTTGTCCCACTTTACGCAGAGAGATCTTCTAAATTAATAATATCACATACATCTGAAAAGGACATGTGATCATAATTCGGTGTATTAGGTATCTCAATCACATGTGTATTTGTCTGGGTATCTACTTCTGAAAAATGTTTTCTAAGTGTAAGATCTCTAACTAGTCTGTTCACATCAAGGATTGTTTGAAAGAGGTCAAAGTTACGTGAGGGTACAAACCCCAATCCGTAACTTAAGACTTGTAACTCAGTATCTGACAGGATATATGAAGAGAGGTTAATGACCACATTATCTATTGATAATGGTGTCTCTGCATTTGTCTGTTCTCTCTCACTGGATATCTCTGTTGTTGTTCTGACTGAGGTGTTGGAATTCTCTGTGATTGACCTCTCCCCCCTCCCCTGGGTCGTCTTGGGGCCCAGTGAAAAACCTGTGTTGCTGACTCCATATTATCTATGTCTCTGTGACTAGTATCTGAATGATATTGTGATCTACCCCTCCCTCTACCTCTTTGTCTACCCCTTTTGGGAACCGCCCCAGTACTACATGGATCTTTTAGGATACTTTTAGGTAGCACACTAGTTAGTAAGAGGGGGGCGGCGTTGCTCAGTCCACGTCACACGGCAGAACAAACAATCTCTTCAGAATCCAGAAAGTGGGTAGTGGGTCCGTGTTGGAGCGGTGCCAGCACTAAAAAGGTTTGAGCACACCAGGATACAATGTAGAGAAGGACAGGCGGCACTCCAGGGTAAAAGTTAAAAAATCTTCCTTTATTCAAAAAAAGTATTAAAATAACATAACATAAATTTTAATACTTATTTTGAATAAAGGAAGATTTTTTAACTTTTACCCTGGAGTGCCGCCTGTCCTTCTCTACATTGCTCTCTGGTTGTTGTCTGAGGTAAAGTGACCTCCTCTCCTTCAGAGCCGGAGTATGCATCAGTATCAAAACTGGAAGCAAATCTGTCCTCGTCCGATAGCTCCGGCTCTAAATCAGAAAAAGCCACTTTTTTAGAGGAATTTACTTTGGAACTTTTTGTACCCATATTGTTTACTCTGCTCAGTGGTTCTTTAGAACCTGCTGAGTGAATGCCTTTAACAGAGGGGTGTGAGTTAGACCAAGATCTACTTCTTTGGCGGCGACGTCAGATATACACTACTCCCTTTGTATAATCTTTCTGATCTCGGATAAATTTGGAGTGTTTAATTTGAATAATCAACTTCCTCGATTCTTCAATAATTTTCTTTAATTAAGATATTATCATATTCAGGGTAAACATCATAACCTTTAAATTTGTTCATATCAACCTGTAATAGAGTTATCTTATTTTTCACCTCATTTAAAAGCATCTCCTTATATTCTATAAGCAATGCAATTAATTTAAGAGAACATTCTGTTAGTGTCTGATTCCACCTTTCAATTAAATTCACATCATGTATATCATATGTGGGGAACTTATTAATACGTAGTCCCCTAGGTACCATTTTCATGGATATATATTTGGATAAAATCCATTTGTCCCATTTGAGTTTTTGTTCTTTCTTTTTAAGTGATTCCATATCATAAAAATGGTCACCCAGTTATGTGTTAGGAACATCTTGAGCAAAAACATCTAAAAGATCTAGGTCCTCATCATCCGTGTCTTTAAGGGAAAAGAAGGAGTCAGTCATTACCACACTCTCCATAATGTAGTGTATTTATGGGAATCACAACTGAAAAGAATTAAAATAATCAAGTGAGGGAAGCTTTGATATTAAACCACTTTTTATAACTTGATTGGAGGTTTTTCCAGGGATCATATATCTCCACCAATCCAGGGAAAAAACTAATAATAATAGATGAACAAAATATGGTGCTGTGTAGGGACCTATGAGAGCTAGAGGCTGTTACCAATCACAACATGCAGTGTCTTTATATAGTCACTATAGAAGATAGAATATCCTATAATTGCAGCTGTAGTAAGGAACCTGTTTGTAGCAATATGTCACATGTAGAATATAAAGGCACAGTACATATGTATTTATATGTGTATATATGTATTTACAGACATATGTACACATATAAACATAAATACTCCTAAGCATAAGATAATTATAATTTATGGTAAATGGTGGCACACTAGAACGAGCATGCCGCTGTTTATTATAGTTATGTATTGAATTTGGAGATTCCAGCTACACAATAAATTGTAAGTCAGACTTACTTTCTGATTACTTCTTTAGCAGGGGGTAACTATACAAAAACCCATAATAGTATTGGTATATAAAATTAGGGGCACTTTTTACACCCTAATAATTACAGACAATACGGTTACTTCATGTCAATACCTTACCACTCTCCTAAGTATAACCTATTGATAACAGATAGTGTGGAGGGCGGTTTATTCAGACACCCATTAGGGTGTTACCCCTGCATTACAATCCATATTTAATCTTTAATAGAAGAAAAGGGACTTAGGATAACAATTTGATTACTTCTCCTGTGACAAAAATTGTGCAATAATGAATATACAAATCTAATCTATGACTACGCTATAAGTGACGGGGCACTTAAGATAAATAATGATATAAACAAATACTCCACATTCACATAAGTGAAACACACTGATTACCACTCCAGTGCGAGTACAATTGTGCAATAATAAATCAATTCCATAAGTCCAGCGATTACGTTCCAAGTGACTGTGCTTCTATGGTACATGGTGGTATTAACCAAAATCATACAAATACACAAGAGAATTCCACTGATCAATTCACTGGGAAGTTATATACCCGCTTGAATAAATTGGTTTACCTTATATTCTAATTACACTGTGTGGCCGCTGTATGACAGATTCATCTGACATCATTCTGTGATTGCTCAATGCAGTAGATTACCTATTATACTGCTTAAACCTTACCCCACTTTAGGAGATTATCCTTTATCTATAGCCCCCTAGTGTTTGGTCCTGTGACTACACACTGTTCTATTATTAGGTGTAGTGTCCATATCTGTACACCTGTGTTTCCTGCCCACAACCCTGACACCGCGACTGTGTTTTTAATAATTAGGGTCTTATTAGTGTTATATTGGTTTTTATTATCTTTTAAAAATAAAGGTTACGTTTTATTAATTTGAACCAGACATTCACACTTTTCGTATTTATGCTAGTATCCTCCACAATACAATCAACTCGGTTGTTGAGTGCTATGTATGTACACTCCTTTTCAGTCCTAGACTGAATCCTTTCTTGTGTAATATAAATACATATGTATGTATATATATATTTCAGAGCTGCAACATCACTGGAGTGCCCAAAAGCACAAGGTGTGCAATACTCAGAGACATGGCCAAGGTAAGAAAGGCTGAAAGACGACCACCACTGAACAAGACACACAAGCTGAAATGTCAAGACTGGGCCAAGAAATATCTCAAGACTGATTTTTCTAAGGTTTTATGGACTGATGAAATGAGAGTGAGTCTTGATGGGCCAGATGGATGGGCCCGTGGCTGGATTGGTAAAGGGCAGAGAGCTCCAGTCCGACTCAGACGCCAGCAAGGTGGAGGTGGAGTACTGGTTTGGGCTGGTATCATCAAAGATGAGCTTGTGGGGCCTTTTCGGGTTGAGGATGGAGTCAAGCTCAACTCCCAGTCCTACTGCCAGTTTCTGGAAGACACCTTCTTCAAGCAGTGGTACAGGAAGAAGTCTGCATCCTTCAAGAAAAACATGATTTTCATGCAGGACAATGCTCCATCACACGCGTCCAAGTACTCCACAGCGTGGCTGGCAAGAAAGGGTATAAAAGAAGAAAATCTAATGACATGGCCTCCTTGTTCACCTGATCTGAACCCCATTGAGAACCTGTGGTCCATCATCAAATGTGAGATTTACAAGGAGGGAAAACAGTACACCTCTCTGAACAGTGTCTGGGAGGCTGTGGTTGCTGCTGCACGCAATGTTGATGGTGAACAGATCAAAACACTGACAGAATCCATGGATGGCAGGCTTTTGAGTGTCCTTGCAAAGAAAGGTGGCTATATTGGTCACTGATTTGTTTTTGTTTTGTTTTTGAATGTCAGAAATGTATATTTGTGAATGTTGAGATGTTATATTGGTTTCACTGGTAAAAATAAATAATTGAAATGGGTATATATTTGTTTTTTGTTAAGTTGCCTAATAATTATGCACAGTAATAGTCACCTGCACACACAGATATCCCCCTAAAATAGCTATAACTAAAAACAAACTAAAAACTACTTCCAAAAATATTCAGCTTTGATATTAATTAGTTTTTTGGGTTCATTGAGAACATGGTTGTTATAATTACAATAATAAAATTAATCCTCAAAAATACAACTTGCCTAATAATTCTGCACTCCCTGTATATATATATATATATATATATATATATATATATATATATATATATATATATATATATATATATGTGTGTGTGTGCGCATTGGATCCCTTTGCAGTCAAGTAGCTGAAAACATATTTATGCAATATTCATATTTAATAAAGTACTATAGTGTTAATTTACTGTAATTTTCTTCACATAGGGATATGTGTTCTATGTATTGTTAAATAGATATTGTATCTGTATCTATTTATACCTATATATAATCATATATATATATGTGTGTAAATATATATTTAATCTAAAATCAATCATATATATATATATATATATATATATATATATATATATATATATATATATATATATATAAAAATACAATAGAATATACATTATACCATATAAGTTTCTGTATTTGCGCTTTTAAATAACCACAATTGGGTTTGTGCAACTTTTTTTTTAATTGTGGCTGCATTAAAGTCTATGGGGGATTATGCATTCTAAATAAGATAAAACTTTCCCTTGACATTCATTCCTGCATTAAATAGATTATATGGCAAAAATGTTAATATTCCAATATACTGTAAAATACAGCATTCATATATTTAAATGTTACAATTCAATGTTCAATCCCATAAACTTACATTAAAGTGACATGAAAGCCTAATTTTTTCTTTCATTATTCAGACAGAACACGTGATTTTAAACAATTTTCGGTTTTACTTCTATTATCTAATTTGTTTCAATCTCTTTGTATCCTTAGTTTAAAAGTGTAGGTTTAGGAGCACCAATGCATTAGTGGGAGCTAGCTGCTGATTAGTGGCTGCACACAAATGCCTCTTGTCATTGGTTTACCAGATGTGTTAAGCTAGCTCCCAGTAATGCATAGTTGCTGCTTCAACAAAAGATAGCAAGAGAATGAAGCAAATTTAATAATAGACGTAAATTGGAAAGTTGTTTAAAATGACATGCCCTATCCGAATCATGAAAGAAAAATGTTAGGTTTCATATCCCTTTAAAGCCTATGAAACTCTATTTTCTAATGTTAATATTTGAATAAATGTTATATTGTATAGTCTATAGACATGTGCGTTTCGTTTCAGCTGAATTTTGTCTGATTCAGAGATTCAAATACATCTGAATTTCCGAATCGGCACCATAACTAAAATCCTGAAAAATTCAGAAAATGAATACATCAGTTTCCGAATTTTCGGATCTATTCTTTATTCATATTCGGAATTTTTCTTTGTTCTAATCTAAACCGCAGTTCTCCGACATCGCTGACACTAACTAAATCACTAAATAAAGCCATTAACACCTAAACCGCCATTCCCCGACACTAACTAACCCTATTAACCCCTAAACTGCCGTTCCCCAACATCACCAACACTAACTAAACCTATTAACCCTATAGATAGGGTAATTTGAACAATTTAACTCACTCCAGATATAGCCTCCTTCACTAGTGTAGTCTTCTCACAAGTGACTACACCAAAAGTTTTTGAAAAAAAGAAATTATAGTGGGGTAGGAAGGGGCGCTGAACCGCAATCTGGAAATGTATATAACTAAGACCTTTGCATTAATTTATATTTAGTTGGGGTAGAGAATACCAATATTAAATCTTATATGAGGTGTGATGGTAAAATAAAAAAAAATAATATAATATAATAATCTTCTATCTTTTAGTTGGGGTAGAGAATACCAATAATATGAGGTTCAAGGTGTGATGATAAAATAAATTAGTATAATAATCTTCTATCTTTGCAGTGATAATACAATGTGTGCTGCGTAGAAAGCTACTTAGTGAAAGTGTTAATGAAAGTGTTAATCTTTTAGGCCTAGATTTGGAGTTTGGCGGTAGCCGTGAAAACCAGCGTTAGAGGCTCCTAACGCTGGTTTTAGGCTACCTCCGGTATTTGGAGTCAGTCAAAAAAGGGTCTAACGCTCACTTTTCAGCCGCGACTTTTCCATACCGCAGATCCCCTTACGTCAATTGCGTATCCTATCTTTTCAATGGGATCTTTCTAACTCCGGTATTTAGAGTCGTGTCTGAAGTGAGCGTTAGAAATCTAACGACAAAACTCCAGCCGCAGAAAAAAGTCAGTAGTTAAGAGCTTTCTGGGCTAACGCTGGTTCATAAAGCTCTTAACTACTGTACTCTAAAGTACACTAACACCCATAAACTACCTATGTACCCCTAAACCGAGGTCCCCCCACATCGCCGCCACTCGATTAAATTTTTTTAACCCCTAATCTGCCGACCGCCACCTACGTTATACTTATGTACCCCTAATCTGCTGCCCCTAACACTGCCGACCCCTATATTATATTTATTAACCCCTAACCTGCCCCCCACAACGTCGCAGCCAGCTACCTACAATAATTAACTCCTAATCTGCCGACCGCAAAGAGCTGCCACCTACATTATAGCTATGTACCCCTAATCTGCTGCCCCTAACACCGCCGACCCCTATATTATATTTATTAACCCCTAATCTGCCCCCCTCAACGTCGCAGCCAGCTACCTACAATAATTAACCCCTAATCTGCCGACCACAAAGAGTCGCCACCTACATTATAGCTATGTACCCCTAATCTGCTGCCCCTAACACCGCCGACCCCTATATTATATTTATTAACCCCTAATCTGCCCTCCCTAACATCGCCAACACCTAACTTCAATTATTAACCCCTAATCTGCCGACTGGAGCTCACCGCTATTCTAATAAATGTATTAACCCCTAAAGCTAAGTCTAACCCTAACACTAACACCCCCCTAAATTAAATATAATTTTAATCTAACGAAATTAATTAACTCTTCTTAAATAAATTATTCCTATTTAAAGCTAAATACTTACCTGTAAAATAAATCCTAATATAGCTACAATATAAATTATAATGATATTATAGCTATTTTAGGATTTATATTTATTTTACAGGTAACTTTGTATTTATTTTAACCAGGTACAATAGCTATTAAATAGTTAAGAACTATTTAATAGCTAAAATAGTTAAAATAATTACAAATTTACCTGTAAAATAAATCCTAACCTAAGTTACAATTAAACCTAACACTACACTATCAATAAATTAATTAAATACAATTCCTACAAATAAATACAATGACATAAACTAACTAAAGTACAAAAAATAAAAAAGAACTAAGTTACAAAAAATAAAAAAATATTTACAAACATTAGAAATATATTACAACAATTTTAAACTAATTACACCTACTCTAAGCCCCCTAATAAAATAACAAAGCCCCCCAAAATAAAAAAAATGTCCTACCCTATTCTAAATTACTAAAGTTCAAAGCTCTTTTACCTTACCAGCCCTGAACAGGGCCCTTTGCGGGGCATGCCCCAAGAAGTTCAGCTCTTTTGCCTGTAAAAAAAAAAACATACAATACCCCCCCCCAACATTACAACCCACCACCCACATACCCCTAATCTAACCCAAACCCCCCTTAAATAAACCTAACACTAAGCCCCTGAAGATCTCCCTACCTTGAGTCATCTTCACCCAGCCGAGCCAAATTCTTCATCCAAGCGGAGCAAGAAGAGGTCCTCCATCCGGTAGAAGTCTTCATCCAAGCGGGGCAGAAGAGGTCTTCCATCCGATTGAAGTCTTCATCCAAGCGGGATCTTCTATCGTCATCCATCCGGAGCGGCAGGATCCTGAAGACCTCCGACGCGGAACATCCATCCTGGCCGACGACTGAACGACGAATGACGGTTCCTTTAAATTACGTCATCCAAGATGGCGTCCCTCGAATTCCGATTGGCTGATCCAATCAGCCAATCGGATTGAACTTGATTCTGATTGGCTGATTCCATCAGCCAATCAGAATATTCCTACCTTAATTCCGATTGGCTGATAGAATCCTATCAGCCAATCGGAATTCGAGGGACGCCATCTTGGATGACGTCATTTAAAGGAACCGTCATTCGTCGTTCAGTCGTCGGCCAGGATGGATGTTCCGCGTTGGAGGTCTTCAGGATCCTGCCGCTCCGCTCCGGATGGATGACGATAGAAGATCCCACTTGGATGAAGACTTCAATCGGATGGAAGACCTCTTCTGCCCCGCTTGGATGAAGACTTCTACCGGATGGAGGACCTCTTCTTGCTCCGCTTGGATGAAGAATTTGGCTCGGCTGGTTGAAGACGACTCAAGGTAGGGAGATCTTCAGGGGCTTAGTGTTAGGTTTATTTAAGGGGGGTTTGGGTTAGATTAGGGGTATGTGGGTGGTGGGTTGTAATGTTGGGGGGGTATTGTATGTTTTTTTTACAGGCAAAAGAGCTGAACTTCTTGGGGCATGCCCCGCAAAGGGCCCTGTTCAGGGCTGGTAAGGTAAAAGAGCTTTGAACTTTATTAATTTAGAATAGGGTAGGGCATTTTTTTATTTTGGGGGGCTTTGTTATTTTATTAGGGGGCTTAGAGTAGGTGTAATTAGTTTAAAATTGTTGTAATATTTTTCTTATGTTTGTAAATATTTTTTTATTTTTTGTAACTTAGTTCTTTTTTATTTTTTGTACTTTAGTTAGTTTATTTCATTGTATTTATTTGTAGGAATTGTATTTAATTTATTTATTGATAGTGTAGTGTTAGGTTTAATTGTAACTTAGGTTAGGATTTATTTTACAGGTAAATTTGTAATTATTTTAACTATTTTAGCTATTAAATAGTTCTTAACTATTTAATAGCTATTGTACCTGGTTAAAATAAATACAAAGTTACCTGTAAAATAAATATTAATCCTAAAATAGCTATAATATAATTATAATTTACGTTGTAGCTATATTAGGATTTATTTTACAGGTAAGTATTTAGCTTTAAATAGGAATAATTTATTTAATAAGAGTTAATTAATTTAGTTAGATTAAAATTATATTTAATTTAGGGGGGTGTTAGTGTTAGGGTTAGACTTAGCTTTAGGGGTTAATACATTTATTAGAATAGCGGTGAGCTCCAGTCTGCAGATTAGGGGTTAATAATTGAAGTTAGGTGTCGGCGATGTTAGGGAGGGCAGATTAGGGGTTAATACTATTTATGATAGGGTTAGTGAGGCGGATTAGGGGTTAATAAATTTATAATAATATCGGTGCGGTCCGTTCGGCAGATTAGGGGTTAATAAGTGTAGGCAGGTGGAGGCGACGTTGTGGGGGGCAGATTAGGGGTTAATAAATATAATATAGGGGTCGGCGATGTTAGGGCAGCAGATTAGGGGTACATAGGGATAATGTAAGTAGCGGCGGTTTACGGAGCGGCAAATTAGGGGTTAATAATAATATGCAGGGGTCAGCGATAGCGGGGGTGGCAGATTAGGGGTTAATAAGTGTAAGGTTAGGGGTGTTTAGACTTGGGGTACATGTTAGAGTGTTAGGTGCAGACGTAGGAAGTGTTTCCCCATAGCAAACAATGGGGCTGCGTTAGGAGCTGAACGCGGCTTTTTTGCAGGTGTTAGGTTTTTTTTCAGCTCAAACAGCCCCATTGCTTCCTATGGGGGAATCGTGCACGAGCACGTTTTTGAGGCTGGCCGCGTCCGTAAGCAACTCTGGTATCGAGAGTTGCATTTGCGTTAAATATGCTCTACGCTCCTTTTTTGGAGCCTAACGCTGACATTATATGGACTCTCAATACCAGAGTTATTTTAAAGGTGCGGCCAGAAAAAAGCCAGCGTTAGCTACGCGGGTCGTTACCGACAAAACTCTAAATCTAGCCGTTAGTTAGGGTAGAGAATACCAATAATATAAGGTTCGGGTGTGATGATAAAAATAAAATAGTATAATAATCTTCTATCTTTTCAGTGATAATGTAATGTGTGCTGCGTAAAAAGCTACTTAGTGAAAGTGTTAATAAAAGTTAAAACATGCTAATTTCTCCTTGTTTATGTAGGGCAAAAAATTATATTCAATCGTGAGAGTAAATAGGTGTAAAATTAGTGTTAGAACAGTATAAGTTTAAAGTGACTCTATGTCACCAGGTAGATCTTCTGTGTATATAGTATACGGCGGGAAGGAAGGATAATTGTTGTAGTGAAAAGTAGGGGTGCATAAAAATAAATATAGTTAAATATAGTTGTGAGTAAATTAGTAATGGGAACTATGGATTCCTCACAAGTTTTAAATTTTAGGTAGAAAATATGGATCCTGATTTAAAAATGAGAAAAAGGGATAGTAAGCAGATTAATGTAATAATGTTAATTTATCAAGTGAGTTCATACTAAGAAATAAAAATTCCTTACAGACATTAGTAGCAGTTAAAATATTAAACAACAGTAATGTTCTAAAAAATTAGATTAGATTCTAAAAACTTAATAACACCGGTGTTATAAATGCATTAAAAACTACAATTCTATTTTAAAACTACAATACTGATTGAAAAGACTCCAGTAGCTACTAATATGTTAGAAGATGGACATACAATAAAGTGAAAACCAGTAGAGGAATAGGTTGATACAGTAACAATAAACCACTGCAGATTGATAAGAGTAGTTAGCTTTCATACACCAGTATGAACCAATAGTAAAAACAATGATAAGCCTTTTCTGTATTGATAGTCTGTAACAGGTGTTTCAAAGTGGCGTGTGTCTTATTAAACACAGTGTTGCAAGCTTTAATTAGAGGGCTTTTCCTAGCAGGTGTTTACCCACAGTCTTTCCTTTTTTGTGGTTCCTTAGTTGTTACATTGTAGCTATCTTAGGGTTTATTTTTATTTTACAGGCAAGTTTGTATTTATTTTAACTAGGTAGAATAGTTACTAAATAGTTATTATTTATGTAATAACTACCTAGCTAAAATAAATACAAAAGTACCTGTAAAATAAAACCTAACCTAAGTTACAATAACACCTAACACTACACTACAATTAAATAAATTTACTAAATTAAAAACAATTAAATAAATTAAATTAGCTAAAGTACAAACAAAAACAAACACAAAATTACAGAAAAAAATAAACAAATTACAAGATATTTAAACTAATTACACCTAATCTAATAGCCCTATCAAAATAAAAAGCCCCCCCCCAAAATAAAAAAAAAACCCTAGCTTAAACTAAACTATCAATAGCCCTTAAAAGGGCCTTTTGCGGGGCATTTCCCCAAAGTAATCAGCTCTTTTACCTGTAAAAAAAAAATACAAACAACCCCCCCAACTGTAAAACCCACCACCCACACAACCAACCCCCCAAATAAAATACTAACTAAAAAAACCTAAGCTCCCCATTGCTCTGAAAAGGGCATTTGGATGGGCATTGCCCTTAAAAGGGCAGTTAGCTCTATTGCAGGCCCAAACCCTAACCTAAAAAATAAAACCCACCCAATACACCCTTAAAAAATCCTAACACTAACCCCCTGAAGATTGACTTACTGTTCTGAAGACCGGACATCCATCCTCAAGGAAGTGGCAGAAGTCTTCATCCAACTGGGCTGAAGTCCTCAACGAAGCCGGGAGAAGTCTTCATCCAAGCCGGGTGAAGTGGTCCTCCCGACGGGCAGAATTCTTTATCCAGACGGCATCTTCTATCTTCATCCATCCGACGCGGAGCAGGTCCATCTTCAAGACATCCGACGCGGAGCATCCTCTTCATCCGGAGTCTTCTTACTGAATGAAGGTACCTTTAAGTGACGTCATCCAAGATGGCGTCCCTTAGATTCCGATTGGCTGATAGAATTCTATCAGCCAATCGGAATTAAGGTAGAAAAAATCCTATTGGCTGATGCAATCAGCCAATAGGATTGAAGTTCAATCCTATTGGCTGATCCAATCAGCTAATAGGATTGAGCTCACATTCTATTGGCTGTTCCAATCAGAATGTCTTGAAGATGGAACCGCTCTGCGTCGGATGGATGAAGATAGAAGATGCCGTCTGGATGAAGACTTCTGCCCATCTGGAGGACCACTTCGCCCCGGCTTAGATGAAGACTTCTCCCGGCTTTGTTGAGGACTTCGGCCCGGTTGGATGAAGACTTCTTCCGCTTCCTTGAGGATGGATGTCCGGTCTTCAGAACAGTAAGTCGATCTTCAGGGGGTTAGTGTTAGTTTTTTTAAGGGTGTATTAGATGGGTTTTATTTTTAGGTTAGGGCCTTGGGCCGCAAAAGAGCTAACTGCCCTTTTAAGGGCAATGCCCATCCAAATGCCCTTTTCAGGGCAATGGGGAGCTTAGGTATTTTTTGTTAGCTTTTTATTTGGGGGGGTTGTTGTGTGGGTGGTGGGTTTTACTGTTGGGGGGGTTGTTTGTATTATTTTTTTTACAGGTAAAAGAGCTGATGACTTTGGGGCAATGCCCCGCAAAAGGCCCTTTTAAGGGCTATTGATAGTTTAGTTTAGGCTAGGGTTTTTTTTTTGATAGGGCTATTAGGTTAGGTGTAATTAGTTTAAAGATCTGTAATTTGTTTTTTATTTTCTGTAATTTAGTGTTTTTTTTTGTACTTTAGCTAATTGTATTTAATTTATTTAATTGTATTTAATTTAGTTAATTTATTTAATTGTAGTGTAGTGTTAGGTGTTAGTGTAACTTAGGTTAGGTTTTATTTTACATGTACTTTTGTATTTATTTAAGCTAGGTAGTTATTAAATAGTTAATAACTATTTAATAACTATTCTACCTAGTTAAAATAAATACAACCTTGCCTGTAAAATAAAAGTAAACCCTAAGCTAGGTACAATGTAACTATTAGTTATATTGTAGCTAGCTTAGGGTTTATTTTATAGGTAAGTATTTAGTTTTAAATAGGAATAATTTAGTTAATGATAGGAATTTTATTTAGATTTATTTAAATTATATTTAAGTTAGGGGGTGTTAGGGTTAGGGTTAGACTTAGGTTTAGGGGTTAATAAATTTAGAATAGTGGCGGCGGTGTTGGGGGCAGCAGATTAGGGGTTAATAAGTATAATGTATGTGGCGAGGCGGGAGTGCGGCGGTTTACGGGTTAATATGTTTATTATAGTTGCGGCGATGTCCGGAGCGACAGATTAGGGGTTAAAATTTTTATTTTAGTGTTTGCGATGCGGGAGGGCCTCGGTTTAAGGGTTAATAGGTAGTTTATGGGTGTTAGTGTACTTTTTAGCACTTTAGTTATGAGTTTTATGCTACAGCGTTGTAGTTTAAAACTCTTAACTACTGACTTTAGAATGCGTTACGGATCTTGGAGGTAGAGGGTGTACCGCTCACTTTTTGGCCTCCCAGGACAGACTCGATATACCGGTGCTATGGAAGTCCCATAGAAAAAAGGGTTTACGAAGTTTACGTAAGTCGTTTTGCGGTAAGGCCAAAAAAGGGTGCGGTGCCCCTAAACCTCCAAGACTCGTAATAGCAGTGGTAGTGAAAAAGCAGCGTTAGGACCTGTTAATGCTGCTTTTTCAGCCTAACGCAAAATAATAAAAAAAAATCCTATTTTAATACCCCATTTAAAAAAAAAAACAAAAAAAAAAACCACCCCAAAATTAAAAAAAACACACCCCAAAATCAAACAAACCCTTATTTATAATAAACTACCAAGGACCTTTTGTAGGGAATTGCCCTAAAGTTAACAGCTCTTTTACAAACAAATAAAAACAAACACCCCCTAACATTACAAACCCCCATCCCCCAAACCCACAAAATAAAGAATCTAACTAAAAAAAAACTAATCTACCCATTGCCCTGAAAAGGGCATTTAGCTCTTTTACTGCCCATTCAGCTCTTTTTCGGCCCATTAAAATAAAATAAAAACCTAATCTAAAATAAAAAACCTCCAAAAAGCAAAAATAATACCTAACTCTAACCCCAAAATCAGTACTCACAGTTGCTGAAGTACGGTGAAAGAACTTCATCCCAGTGGTGAAGCATCTTCATCCAGATAGCTCCATTTTCATCCATCGTAGGACCGCGGGAACGGCATCCTCATCCCTGCGGAGGCGGATCGGTCGATGCGCGGAGAGGGAGGTCCAGGCGGAGGTCCATCAGTCTGACGTGGAGGTCCTCTTCATGGGATCGTCTGCCGCACACTGAGTATTCAATGCAAGGTACCCCTTTTATATTGGGGTACCGTTGCATTCCTATTGGCTGAAAAATTAAAATCAGCCAATAGGAATGAGAGCTGCTTAAATTCTATTGGCTGATTTAAACAGCCAATAGGGTTTAAGCAGCTCTCATTTCTATTGGCTGATTTGAGTCGGACCGATAGACCTCTGCCTGGACCTTCGCCTCCGTTCATCGACCACTCCGCCTCTGCAGGGATGAAGAAGATGCGGTTCCCGCGATGGATGAAGGTGGAGCCGCCTGCCTGAAGATGCTTCGCCGCTGGGATGAAGATCTTTCGTCGGACTTCAGCAACTGTGAGTACCGATTTTGGGGTTAAGTTAGGTTTTTTTGGGGTGTTATTTTTTTAAGATTAGGGCTGAATGCCCTTTTAAGGGCAGTAAAAGATCTGAATGCCCTTTTAAGGGCAATGCCCATACAAATGCCCTTTTCAGGGCAATGGGTAGATTAGGTTTTTTTAGTTGTTTGTTGTTTATTTTTATTTTGTAGGTTTGGGGGGTGGGGGTTTGTAATGTTAGGGGGGGTTTGTTTTTATTTTTATTTTTTGCAAAAGAGCTGTTAACTTTAGGGCAATGCCCTACAAAAGGCTCTTTTAAGGGCCCTTGGTAGTTTATTATAGATTAGGGTTTTTTTTTATTTTGGGGTGGGGGCTTTTTGTTTTTTTTTAAAACTGGGGATTAGAATAGGAATAATTTTTATTTTTTTGGATAATTTCGTTTGTTATCTTTTGTAATGGTAGTTTTTTTATTTTTTTTTATTTTAATGTTTATTATTTTTTGTTATTGTAGTTTTAATTTTTTAGTAATCTTAGGTTTTTTTATTTTTAGTAATATATTTATTTTTATTTTTAGTAATGTTAGGTTTTATTAGTGTAAGCTTAGGTTTTATTTTTATTTCACAGGTAAGTTTGTATTTATTTTAACTAGGTAGTTAGTAAATAGTTATTATGTAGCTAGCTTAGGTTTTATTTTTATTTCACAGGTAAGTTTGTATTTATTTTTAAATAGGTAGTTAGTTAATAATTGTAAATTTAATGTAGGTCTATTTTAATTATGTTAAAGTTAGGGCATGTTAGGTTTAGGGGTTAATAGTTTCATTTAGGTTGTTGCGATGTGGGGGCCGGTGGTTTAGGGGTTAATAGGTTTAGTTAGTGTTTGCGATGTTTGGGAACGGCGGTTTAGGGGTAAAAAGGTTTAGTTAGTGTTGGCGATGTTTGGGAATGGCGGTTTAGGGGTTAATAATTTTATTTAGTGTTTCAGTTAGTGTCGGCGATGTCGGGGAACTGTGGTTTAGGGGTTAATAGGTTTAGTTAATGTCAGTGATTTCGGGGAACTGCGGTTTAGGGGTTAATAGGTTTAGTTAGTGTTGGCAATGTTTGGGAATGGCGGTTTAGGGGTTAATAGGTTTATTTAGTGTCAGTGATTTCGGGGAACTGCGGTTTAGGGGTTAATAGGTTTAGTTAGTGTTGGCAATGTTTGGGAATGGCGGTTTAGGGGTTAATAGGTTTATTTAGTGTTTTAGTTAGTGTCGGCGATATCGGGGAACTGTGGTTTAGGGGTTAATAGGTTTAGTTAGTCTTAGCAATGTTAGGGAACGGTGGTTTAGGGGTTAATAGGTTTAGTTAGTGTCAGCGATTTCGGGGAACTGCGGTTTAGGGGTTAATAGGTTTAGTTAATGTTGGCTATGTTTGGGAACGGCGGTTTAGGGGTTAATAGGTTTATTTAGAGTTTTAGTTAGTGTTAGCGATGTTTGGGAACGCTGTTTAGGAGTTAATAGGTTTAGTTAGTGTTGGCGATGTGTGGGGATGGCGGTTTAGGGGTAATAGCTTTATTTAGTGTTGGCGATGTGGGTGGTGGCGCGGCGGTTTTAGATCATATTGTTTCGGCAATCACCGGCATATTAAAATGATCCATTATTTATACATATGCTTTATTATATTCTAAACTTCAGAATAGAATAATGCATATGAATAAAGAATGGATCCGAAAAAAACGATTTAACTTAACATAACTAATTGGCCGAAACAATTTTTTTTTTAAACTTAAAGGGACATGAAACCCAAAAAAATGCTTTCATGATTCAGATAGAGAATACAATTTTAAACAATTTTCCAATTTACTTGTATTATTTATTTTGCTTCCTTCTCTTGTTATCCTTTGCTGAAAGGTTTATCTAGGTGAGCTCAGGAGCAGCAAAGAACCTAGGTTCTCGTTGTTGATTGGTGGCTGTAGATATAACATAATTTATGTAAGAACTTACCTGATAAATTCATTTCTTTCATATTGGCAAGAGTCCATGAGCTAGTGACATATGGGATATACAATCCTACCAGGAGGGGCAAAGTTTCCCAAACCTCAAAATGCCTATAAATACACCCCTCACCACACCCACAATTCAGTTTAATGAATAGCCAAGAAGTGGGGTGATAAAGAAAGGAGTAGAAAGCAAACAAAGGAAATTTGGAAATAATTGTGCTTTATACAAAAAATCATAACCACCATAAAAAGGGTGGGCCTCATGGACTCTTGCCAATATGAAAGAAATTAATTTATCAGGTAAGTTCTTACATAAATTATGTTTTCTTTCATGTAATTGGCAAGAGTCCATGAGCTAGTGACATATGGGATATCAATACCCAAGATGTGGAGTCTTCCACTCAAGAGTCACTAGAGAGGGAGGGAATAAAAATAAAAACAGCCATATTCCACTGAAAAAATTAACCCACAACCCAAAAAAATAAGTTTATTTTCATTTGAAAGAAAAAAACTTAAATCAAAAGCAGAAGAATCAAACTGAAACAGCTGCCTGAAGAACTTTTCTACCAAAAACTGCTTCCGAAGAAGCAAATACATCAAAACGGTAGAATTTAGTAAATGTATGCAAAGAGGACCAAGTCGCCGCTTTGCAAATCTGATCAACTGAAGCTTCATTCTTAAAAGCCCACGAAGTGGAGACTGATCTAGTAGAATGAGCTGTAATTCTCTGAGGCGGGGCCTGACCCGTCTCCAAATAAGCTTGATGAATGAAAAGTTTGAACCAAGAAGCCAAGGAAATAGCAGAAGCCTTCTGACCTTTCCTAGGACCAGAAAATAAAACAAATAGACTGGAAGTCTTCCTGAAATCTTTAGTTGCTTCCACATAATATTTCAAAGCTCTTACCACATCCAAAGAATGTAAGGATCTCTCCAAAGAATTCTTAGGATTAGGACATAAGGAAGGGACAACAATTTCTCTACTAATGTTGTTAGAATTCACAACCTTAGGTAAAAATTGAAAAGAAGTCCGCAAAACTGCCTTATCCTGATGAAAAATCAGAAAAGGAGACTCACAAGAAAGAGCAGATAGCTCAGAAACTCTTCTAGCAGAAGAGATAGCCAAACAGAACAACACTTTCCAAGAAAGTAGTTTAATGTCCAAAGAATGCATAGGCTCAAATGGAGGAGCCTGTAAAGCCTTCAGAACCAAATTAAGACTCCAAGGAGGAGAAATTGATTTAATGACAGGCTTAATACGAACTAAAGCCTGTACAAAACAGTGAATATCGGGAAGTATAGCAATCTTTCTGTGAAATAAAACAGAAAGAGCGGAGATTTGTCCTTTCAAGGAACTTGCAGACAAACCCTTATCCAAACCATCCTGAAGGAACTGTAAAATTCTAGGAATTCTAAAAGAATGTCAGGAGAATTTATGAGAAGAACACCATGAAATGTAAGTCTTCCAAACTCTATAATAAATCTTCCTAGAGATGGATTTACGAGATTGTAACATAGTATTAATCACTGAGTCAGAGAAACCTCTATGACTTAGAACTAAGCGTTCAATTTCCACACCTTCAAATTAAATGATTTGAGATCCTGATGGAAAAACGGACCTTGAGATAGTTGGTCTGGCCGTAACGGAAGTGGCCAAGGCGGGCAACTGGACATCCGAATCAGATCCGCATACCAAAACCTGTGTGGCCATGCTGGAGCCACCAGCAACACAAAAGACTGTTCCATGATGATTTTGGAGATCACTCTTGGAAGGAGAACTAGAGGCGGGAAGATGTAAGCAGGATGATAACACCAAGGAAGTGTCAGTGCATCCACTGCTTCTGCCTGAACATCCCTGGACCTGGACAGGTATCTGGGAAGTTTCATGTTTAGATGAGAGGCCATGAGATCTATCTCTGGAAGACCCCACATCTGAACAATCTGAGAAAACACATCTGGATGGAGATCCCCAAACAGCTCCCCAACCTGAAAGACTCGCATCTGTTGAGATCACAGTCCAGGTTGGCCGAACAAAAGAAGCCCCTTGAACCAAACGATGGTGATCTATCCACCACGTCAGAGAGTGTTGTACATTGGGATTCAAGGATATTAATTGTGATATCTTTGTATAATCCCTGCACCATTGATTCAGCATGCAAAGCTGTAGAGGTCTCATGTGAAAATGAGCAAAGGGGATTGCGTCCGATGCTGCAGTCATGAGACCTAAAACTTCCATGCACATAGCCACTGAAGGGAATGACTGAAACTGAAGGTGCCGGCATGCTGCGACCAATTTTAAACGTCTCTTGTCTGTTAGAGACAGGGTCATGGACACTGAATCTTTCTGGAAGCCTAAAAAGGTGACCCTTGTCTGAGGAATCAAAAAACTTTTTGGTAAATTGATCCTCCAACCATGTTTCCGAAGAAACAACACTAGTTGATTTGTGTGAGATTCTGCAGTATGTAAAGACTGAGCTAGTACCAAGATATCGTCCAAATAAGGAAACACCGCAATTCCCTGTTCTCTGATTACAGATAGTAGGGCACCCAGAACCTTTGAAAAGATTCTTGGAGCTGTTGCTAGGCCAAATGGAAGAGCAACAAATTGGTAATGCTTGTCTAGAAAAGAGAATCTCAGAAACTGATAGTGTTCTGGATGAATCGGAATATGAAGGTATGCATCCTGCAAGTCTATTGTGGACATATAATGTCCTTGCTGAACAAAAGGCAGAATAGTCCTTATAGTCACCATCTTGAAAGTTGGTACTCTTACATAAACGATTCAAAATTTTCAGATCCAGAACTGGTCTGAATAAATTTTCTTTCTTTGGTACAATGACTAGGTTTGAATAAAACCCCAAACCCTGTTCCTGAGGAGGAACTGACATGATTACCCCTGAAGACTCCAGGTCTGAAACACACTTCAGAAAAGCCTGAGCTTTTACTGGATTTACAGGGATACGTGAGAGAAAAAATCTTCTCACAGGAGGTCTTACTTTGAATTCTATTCAATACCCTTGAGAGACAATGCTCTGAATCCAATGATTTTGGACAGATCTTATCCAAAAATCCTTGAAATACCTCAATCTGCCCCCTACCAGCTGAGCTGGAATGAGGGCCGCACCTTCATGCGGACTTAGGGGCTGACTTTGGAACGAAAACGGTTATAAGCCTTAGATTTACCCTTAGGTTTTTTATCCTGAGGCAGAAAAACTCCTTTTCCTCCAGTGATAGTTGAAATAATAGAATCCAACTGAGAACCAAATAAATTATTACCTTGGAAAGAAAGAGATAGTAATCTAGATTTAGATGTCATATCAGCATTCCAAGATTTAAGCCCCAAAGCTCTTCTAGCTAATACAGCTAAAGACATGGATCTAACATCAATTTTGATAATATCAAAAATGGCATCACAAATAAAATGATTAGCATGTTGCAGTAAGCGAGTAATGCTAGATATGTCAGGATCCAATTATCGTTGCGCTAAATTCTCCAACCAAAAAGTTGAGGCAGCCGCAACATCAGCCAAAGAAATAGCAGGTCTGAGAAGATGACCTGAATATAAATAGGCCTTCCTTAGATAAGATTCAAGCTTCATATCTAAAGGATCCTTAAAGGAAGTACTATCTTCCATAGGAATAGTGGTACGTTTAGCAAGAGTAGAAATAGCCCCATCAACTTTGGGGATTTTTTCCCAAAACTCTATAGATTTTGCTGGTAAAGGATACAATTTTTTAAACCTTGAAGAAGGAATAAAAGAAGTACCTGGCTTATTCCATTCCCTAGAAATCATATCAGAAATAGCCTCAGGAATAGGAAAAACCCCTGGGGAAACCACAGGAGGTTTAAAAACAGCATTTAAATGTTTATTAGACTGAACGTCACTAGGACTGGTTACCTCAATATCCAAAGTAATTAACACTTCTTTTAATAAAGAACGCATATACTCTATTTTAAATAAATAAGTAGATTTGTCAGTGTCAATGTCTGAGGAAGGATCTTCTGAATCAGATAGATCCTCATCAGAAGAGGATAAATTATTATGTTGTTGGTCATTTGAAATTTCATCAGCTAAATGTGAAGTTTTAAAAGACCTTTTACGTTTATTAGAAGGTGGAAATGCAGACAAAGCCTTCAAAATAGAATCAGAAACAAATTCTTTAAAATTTACAGGTATATCATGCACATTAGAAGTTGAAGGAACAGCAACTGGCAATGTACAATTACTGATGGAAACACTATCTGCATGTTAAAGTTTATCATGAAAACTATTACAAATGACATTTGGTGAAATAATTTCTACAGATTTACAACAAATGCACTTAGCTTTGGTAGAACCAATGTCAGGCAGCAATGTTCCAGCAGAAACTTCTGAGGCAGGATCAGATTGAGACATCTTGCTCAATGTAAGAGAAAAAACAACATATAAAGCAAAATTATCTATTTCATTATATGAGTTTCAGGAATGGGAAAAAATGCAAAAGCATAGGCCTCTGATAGAGAAAAGCAAGAGGCAAACATCAATGGGGTATTGAAATAATGAAAAAATTTGGCACCAAGTATGACGCACAACGTAACGTAAACTTTTTTTGGCGCCAAAGATAACCGGAAACGACACACTTGCGTCACTAATGACGCCGCCGTGTGAAAGGTCTCGGCGTCACGTATGACGCCGGAAATGACGAAGTTGCGTCATAAACGTATTTTTTCGCACCAAAAATATTTTGCCGCCAAGAATGACGCAATAAAGTTTAGCATTTGACGCACCCGCTGGCTTAAATACCCGCAATAGCAAGAAGTAGTCAATTGAAAAAAAGACTAAACCCCAGGTAAGAAAAAACTTCTTAAAATGTTTAAATTCCCCAAATATGAAACTGACAGTCTGCAGAAGGAAATACATGAACCTGACTCATGGCAAATATAAGTACAATACATATATTTAGAACTTTATATAAATGCATAAAGTGCCAAACCATAGCTGAGGTGTCTTAAGTAATAAAAAACATATTGCCAAAAGACACCCATCCACATATAGCAGATAGCCAAACCAGTACTGAAACAGTTATCAGTAGAGGTAATGGTAAATTGAGAGCATATCGTCGATCTGAAAAGGGAAGTAGGAGATGAATCTCTACGACCGATAACAGAGGACCTATGAAATAGACCCCCGTTAGGAAAATCATTGTATTCAAATAAGTGATACTCCCTTCACGTCCCTCTGACATTCGCTGTACTATGAGAGGAATCGGGCTTCAACAATGCTGAGAAGCGCATATCAACGTAGAAATCTTAGCACAAACTTACTTCACCACCTCCATAGGAGGCAAAGTTTGTAAAACTGAATTGTGGGTGTGGTGAGGGGTGTATTTATAGGCATTTTGAGGTTTGGGAAACTTTGCCCCTCCTGGTAGGAATGTATATCCCATATGTCACTAGCTCATGGACTCTTGCCAATTACATGAAAAAAATAGCAATTGTCATTGGCTCACCCATGTGTTTAGTTAGAAATCAGTAGTGCATTGCTGCTCCTTCAACAAATGATTCCAAGAGAATGAAACAAATTAAATAATAGAAGTAAATTAGAAAGTTGTGTAAAATTGTATTCTCTATCTGAATCATGAAAGAACATTTTTGGGTTTCATGTCCCTTTAACTAAACTAATTTCCTGATGAAATTATTTATTTAACTAATGGAAACTAAATACATTTTTATTAACGTTGCATATGTCTAATATTCTAGTAAGTGTAAGGATAGTTAGTATTTGGATTCAAAAAAGAATGTTGATTGTTCATCAAACTTTTGACATTTGTTTTGAATGAACAAATGCAGCCAACGTTTGTTATTTTTTTTAAGAAATTTGGCAAAACATTCGTCCATCTTTACTTATGAAGCATGAAGAATTGACTTTACAACTCATCATAGTCAGCATCTTGCTGGAGGACAAACAAGACGCTGACATTCTAAACACTGACTGCCAGATGTTAGAGCAGAGCCTTTGCAATGCTAAATTCCTGTTTGACCTCACATCATAAATTAGGGTTTCAAACCTACACATACATTTCTTCTCATTATGCAGAGGGCAATAGGTACAATGCACATAAATACCCCTTTTTGTTATTTCAGGTGCTATCATATTACTGCATAACATCTGAACAGGTATCCATTTAGATTTTGCAGTGTGATTAAAGGAAGCTCGCTAATGGAAACCATTGTACAAGTGCAAATGATAGATATGCTAGCAAAGTCTTTATGTTTTAGGTCATTTGGACTAATGTTAAAAGGACTGTGCACTTTACCCTGTGCTATCCTTTAATATGTTTCCAATGATCCATTTTACCTGTTGGAGTGTATTAAATTACTAACAAATAGTTCTCTTATCTTTACCATTTGAAGTCATTATTTTGGCTGTTCAAACTACCACCTGTACTGAAAATGTCAGTACTGCAGTAAAGGGTATGTAAAAAAAAGAGGCAGCAACAAAAATCAGCCTCCCAGTGGGAGGTGGGAGAGAGAGCTTAACCCATTTAAAAGGTGGCCACTGCAGCTGCTTTAAATTATGAAGTACTCTTTATCAACTGCTTATTGAGTACATTGTCCCTTTTAGGGTAATATGATACAAATATCTGGGAACAGTGCACAATTATTTTTGAGTACAAACAAACAAATCAGTGTAGTAATAAGAAGTAACTATGTCTAGAGATTTTAGTTGATTCAAGTTAACTGTTGAATTTGTTATTATTTTATATCACAAATAAGTATAACTTTTCCCTTATATTTATTTACTCACTTAGGCCTAGATTTGGAGTTCGGCGGTAAAAGGGCTGTTAACGCTCCGCGGGCTTTTTTCTGGCCGCACCATAAATTTAACTCTGGTATCGAGAGTTAAAACAAATGCTGCGTTAGGCTCCAAAAAAGGAGCGTAGGGCATTTTTACCGCAAATGCAACTCTCGATACCAGAGTTGCTTACGGACGCGGCCAGCCTCAAAAACGTGCTCGTGCACGATTCTCCCATAGGAAACAATGGGACTGTTTGAGCTGAAAAAAAACCTAACACCTGCAAAAAAGCAGCGTTCAGCTCCTAACGCAGCCCCATTGTTTCCTATGGGGAAACACTTCCTACGTCTGCACCTAACACCCTAACATGAACCCCAAGTCTAAACACCCCTAACCTTACACTTATTAACCCCTAATCTGCCGCCCCCGCTATCGCTGACCCCTGCATTACAGTTTTAACCCCTAATCTTCCGCTCCGTAAACCGCCGCAACCTACGTTACCCCTAATCTGCTGCCCTAACATCGCCGACCCCTATGTTATATTTATTAACCCCTAATCTGCCCCCCACAACGTCGCCGACACCTGCCTACACTTATTAACCCCTAATCTGCCGAGCGGACCTGAGCGCTACTATAATAAAGTTATTAACCCCTAATCCGTCTCACTAACCCTATCATAAATAGTATTAACCCCTAATCTGCCCTCCCTAACATCGCCGACACCTACCTTCAATTATTAACCCCTAATCTTCCGATCGGAGCTCACCGCTATTCTAATAAATGTATTAACCCCTAAAGCTAAGTCTAACCCTAACACTAACACCCCCCTAACTTAAATATAATTTACATATAACGAAATAAATTAACTCTTATTAAATAAATTAATCCTATTTAAAGCTAAATACTTACCTGTAAAATAAACCCTAATATAGCTACAATATAAATTATAATTATATTTTAGCTATTTTAGGATTAATATTTATTTTACAGGCAACTTGGTATTTATTTTAACCAGGTACAATAGCTATTAAATAGTTAATACCTATTTAATAGTTACCTAGTTAAAATAAATACAAAATTACCTGTAAAATAAATCCTAACCTAAGATATAATTAAACCTAACACTACCCTATCAATAAAATAATTAAATAAACTACCTACAATTACCTACAATTAACCTAACACTACACTATCAATAAATAAATTAAATACAATTGCTACAAATAAATACAATTAAATAAACTAGCTAAAGTACAAAAAATAAAAAAGAACTAAGTTACAGAAAATAAAAAAATATTTACAAACATAAGAAAAATATTACAACAATTTTAAACTAATTACACCTACTCTAAGCCCCCTAATAAAATAACAAAGCCCCCCAAAATAATAAATTCCCTACCCTATTCTAAATTAAAAAAGTTACAAGCTCTTTTACCTTACCAGCCCTGAACAGGGCCCTTTGCGGGGCATGCCCCAAGAAGTTCAGCTCTTTTGCCTGTTAAAAAAAACATACAATACCCCCCCCCAACATTACAACCCACCACCCACATACCCCTAATCTAACCCAAACCCCCCTTAAATAAACCTAACACTAATCCCCTGAAGATCTTCCTACCTTGTCTTCACCATCCAGGTATCACCGATCCGTCCTGGCTCCAAGATCTTCATCCAACCCAAGCGGGGGTTGGCGATCCATAATCCGGTGCTGAAGAGGTCCAGAAGAGGCTCCAAAGTCTTCATCCTATCCGGCAAGAAGAGGACATCCGGACCGGCAAACATCTTCTCCAAGCCGCATCTTCTATCTTCTTCCATCCGGTGCGGAGCGGGTCCATCTTGAAGCAGGCGACGCGGATCCATCCTCTTCTTCCGATGTCTCCCGACGAATGACGGTTCCTTTAAGGGACGTCATCCAAGATGGCGTCCCTCGAATTCCGATTGGCTGATAGGATTCTATCAGCCAATCGGAATTAAGGTAGGAATTTTCTGATTGGCTGATGGAATCAGCCAATCAGAATCAAGTTCAATCCGATTGGCTGATCCAATCAGCCAATCAGATTGAGCTCGCATTCTATTGGCTGTTCCGATCAGCCAATAGAATGCGAGCTCAATCTGATTGGCTGATTGGATCGGCCAATCGGATTGAACTAGATTCTGATTGGCTGATTCCATCAGCCAATCAGAAAATTCCTACCTTAATTCCGATTGGCTGATAGAATCCTATCAGCCAATCGGAATTCGAGGGACGCCATCTTGGATGACGTCCCTTAAAGGAACCGTCATTAGTCGGGAGACATCGGAAGAAGAGGATGGATCCGCGTCGCCTGCTTCAAGATGGACCCGCTCCGCACCGGATGGAAGAAGATAGAAGATGCGGCTTGGAGAAGATGTTTGCCGGTCCGGATGTCCTCTTCTTGCCGGATAGGATGAAGACTTTGGAGCCTCTTCTGGACCTCTTCAGCACCGGATTATGGATCGCCAACCCCCGCTTGGGTTGGATGAAGATCTTGGAGCCAGGACGGATCGGTGATACCTGGATGGTGAAGACAAGGTAGGAAGATCTTCAGGGGATTAGTGTTAGGTTTATTTAAGGGGGGTTTGGGTTAGATTAGGGGTATGTGGGTGGTGGGTTGTAATGTTGGGGGGGGGTATTGTATGTTTTTTTTAACAGGCAAAAGAGCTGAACTTCTTGGGGCATGCCCCGCAAAGGGCCCTGTTCAGGGCTGGTAAGGTAAAAGAGCTTGTAACTTTTTTAATTTAGAATAGGGTAGGGAATTTATTATTTTGGGGGGCTTTGTTATTTTATTAGGGGGCTTAGAGTAGGTGTAATTAGTTTAAAATTGTTGTAATATTTTTCTTATGTTTGTAAATATTTTTTTATTTTCTGTAACTTAGTTCTTTTTTATTTTTTGTACTTTAGCTAGTTTATTTAATTGTATTTATTTGTAGCAATTGTGTTTATTTAATTTATTGATAGTGTAGTGTTAGGTTAATTGTAGGTAATTGTAGGTAGTTTATTTAATTATTTTATTGATAGGGTAGTGTTAGGTTTAATTATATCTTAGGTTAGGATTTATTTTACAGGTAAATTTGTTATTATTTTAACTAGGTAACTATTAAATAGTTCTTAACTATTTAATAGCTATTGTACCTAGTTAAAATAAATACCAAGTTGCCTGTAAAATAAATATTAATCCTAAAATAGCTATAATATAATTATAATTTATATTGTAGCTATATTAGGATTTATTTTACAGGTAAGTATTTAGCTTTAAATAGGATTAATTTATTTAATAAGAGTTAATTTATTTCGTTAGATTAAAATTATATTTAAGTTAGGGGGGTGTTAGTGTTAGGGTTAGACTTAGCTTTAGGGGTTAATACATTTATTAGAATAGCGGTGAGCTCCGATCGGAAGATTAGGGGTTAATAATTGAAGTTAGGTGTCGGCGATGTTAGGGAGGGCAGATTAGGGGTTAATACTATTTATGATAGGGTTAGTGAGGCGGGTTAGGGGTTAATAACTTTATTATAGTAGCGGTGCGGTCCGCTCGGCAGATTAGGGGTTAATAAGTGTAGGCAGGTGTCGGCGACGTTGAGGGGGGCAGATTAGGGGATAATAAATATAATATAGGGGTCGGCGGTGTTAGGGGTAGCAGATTAGGGGTACATAGGGATAACGTAGGTGGCGGCGCTTTGCGGTCGGAAGATTAGGGGTTAATTATTTTAAGTAGCTGGCGGCGATGTTGTGGGGGGCAGATTAGGGGTTAATAAATGTAATATAGGGGTCGGCGGGGTTAGGGGCAGCAGATTAGGGGTACATAAGTATAACGTAGGTGGCGGTCGGAAGATTAGGGGTTAAAATTTTTAATCGAGTGGCGGCGATGTGGGGGGACCTCGGTTTAGGGGTACATAGGTAGTTTATGGGTGTTAGTGTACTTTAGGGTACAGTAGTTAAGAGCTTTATAAACCGGCGTTAGCCAGAAAGCTCTTAACTCCTGCTATTTTCAGGCGGCTGGAATCTTGTCGTTAGAGCTCTAACGCTCACTGCAGAAACGACTCTAAATACCAGTGTTAGAAAGATCCCATTGAAAAGATAGGCTACGCAAATGGCGTAGGGGGATCTGCGGTATGGAAAAGTCGCGGCTGTAAAGTGAGCGTTAGACCCTTTAATCACTGACTCCAAATACCAGCGGGCGGCCAAAACCAGCGTTAGGAGCCTCTAACGCTGGTTTTGACGGCTACCGCCGAACTCTAAATCTAGGCCTTATTATGCTCTCACAATTATATTGTGGGCCACATTACAAGCGGTGTGCTATTTCACTCAAACGCTAACTGCTCTCAAAGTAGAAAATTAATGCAACCGAATTAACAAATGTATTACAATTCGAAAGTAAAAAGTTAGCGTGCGAGTGAAATACTTATGTATGCTGACTTTAGGACTTCTGATGTGGCGACCACGCTAACTCCGCCCCATAGACTTCCATGGGGAACGCTACAAAAAGCATTATTAGTTATGGCTTGCACAATAACCCAACACTGCGCCAGATCAACTGTGCTAAAGCCGACGGTGCGTTAGGAATACTTCACATAGAAGAAAATGTTCTTTTTATTTTTAAGCAGATATTTATATATATATATATATATATATATATATATACATATACACATATATATCATTATTTTTTGTAAAACATATCTATATGAATATATACAGATATATATTGATGTAATATATAGATGTATAGATATATATTTTATATATATTATATATATTATATATATATATATATATATATAACACACAGAGAAAGTCCAGCCCTCGCTTACAAGCTCTCAGCTAAGATTAAAAGCAAAACTGTAAGAGTTAGTTAACGCATCTGGCCAAATGGGACAAACCCAGGTACCACTAACTCTTCCAGTTTTGCTTTTAATCTTAGCTGAGAGCTTGTAAGCGAGTGCTGGAGTTTCTCTGTGTGTTGTATTAATTTATTTTGTAATTTTCCCTATGGGCCTTGCACCCAGACCTGTCTGTGGTTAACTGCCTGTGGCTCTGGGGACAGCACAGCTTCCTGACAGTGCTATTAGTGCCCAGAGCTGAGCATGTTGCAGGGTCATGGGATGTGTACCCAGTCCAGTCTGAGAGTGCAGTCCCCTTCCGTGTTTTGTATATGTCTAGGGTGATTACATAAGTCTGTAAACCCTGACTTGTTCTCAATTTGTTTGAGAGCTGGCATTTGTATGGCTGTATTAGGGACCCAGGTTTTTGAAGAGACCTTGACGTGGTACCTGGGTTTGTCCTATTTGGCCAGATGCAGTAACTAACTCTTCCAGTTTTGCTTTTAATCTTAGCTGAGAGCTTGTAAGCGAGTGCTGGACTTTCTCTGTGTGTTGTATTAATTTATTTTGTAATTTTCCCTATGGGCCTTGCACCCAGACAGCACAGCTTTCTGAGCGTGCTATTAGCACCCAAGGCTGAGCATGTTGCAGGATCATGGGATGTGTACCCAGCCCAGTCTGAGAGTGCAGTCCCCTTCTGTGTTTTATATATATATATTATTATTACAAACTAGACATATGTTGCTAATAAACATGTGCATTAAGATTCAACAAAAATCTAATTTTGCATTTGTTTGAAAGCACAAAACAATAGCCCCATCCAACTAATGAACCAAATAAATTAATAAATTAATAAAAACTGTAGTGTAAAAATGACATGCTTTAATTTATTATAGCATGTCATTTTAGCACTACTGATCCTGCAAATCTCTTTGTTTAATTACTGTACAGGAGGTGCAGAGAACTGCTGGTCCCCAGCAGACACAGGTGAGCCAATCAGCAGCTTTAACATATTATAGAATGTAAATTATTCAGTAGAATGTCTCTTTAATGCTGGACTGTGATGATTTAACCCTTTAAGCCACTACAACATATATATGTGATGCAGTATTTTGCCCATCAAACCGCATGACGTATATATATATATATATATATATATATATATATATATATATATATATATATATATACGTCGGAGCTGGAGGAAGCAGTAAAGTTACAGCCGAGAGCTGAAGTTCCTGAACTCATGGCATATGTCTTCATATGGAACTGGAGCACGATGGTTGCTCCGGTTCCATATGAAGGCAGATGCCAGATTGTTACAGACTATGAAACTGCACTACAGAAAATATTACAAAATAAAAATGTGATTTATAGGTATTGGCAGACTGGCAAGTAGTGGGAGGGGGAGGGTTAGAGAGCTATTTGGGGGAATCAGGGAATTGGGAGGGTTGAGGAGGATCACTACAATGCAGAAACAAAAAATATAAAAAAAAAAAAAATTATTAAAAAAAAAAACAACAACCTTAACTGCATTCTGGCAGACATTCTGCCAGTATCTAAGATGGTGGTGACCAGTAGGGGGTGAGCAAGGGAATAGAGCTATTCGGGAAGGATCAGGTAGGGATCAGTGGGTGGAAGGTGTCAGGTGGAAGGGTAATCTATACACTAAAGCTAAAATTAACCTTATAAGCTACCTGATTAACCCCTTTAATGCCAAGAATAATAGAAGTGTGGTGTGCAGCATTCTAATTACCAAAAAGCAATGACAAAGCCATGTTTGTTTGCTATTTCTGAACAAAGGGGATCCCAGAGAAGCTTTTACAGTCATTTGTGCCATGATTGCCTAAGCAGTATGTAAATAATTTCAGTAAGAAACCAAAGTTTGTGAAAAAGTTAAATTCATTTTTTTATAAGATCACATTTGGCCGTGAAATGGTGGCATGAAATATACCATAATGAGCCTAGATCAATACCTTGGGTTGTCTACTTAAACAATATATATAGTTTTGACAGGTAAATAAAAAATAAAAAAAACAAGTCTCTATTTCTGTTTAAGTGGAGTGATAGCAGAAATGCTGGAGCATACCTCCTAGAGCACAACTGCAGTCTTAGAGGTCCCCATTGAGTCCAGTCCAACACCTCTAAGGGGCCCATCTTGCTCTGCAATCAATATTGATTTCCCTACAGAAAACATTTTTTTTTTTGGGTGGTTGTTCTATGGCATGATGTGTGCCCAGTATTATGACTTTACATTATGAATATTATACAGCTGGTTAGAACAGTAGTGTTGCTAAATGAATGACGTAAATGGTTTGAGAAAACATAGTTTCTTTATGTACCATATTTTTTAAATTCTGCAAGGGTCTAGAGGGTTTCCTGTAGCTCAGCTGAGGCCTGAAAACCAACATTTTACCTTAGTACTTACCTCTTCTCAAGTTCCCTAGTAGGCTATTTGGGAGGCACATGGTCCCGCCGAGCTGTCTCCAGCCTTCATTGGTGCCCTCCTCTTTCTCTACTGTCTATTACTAATTTTCAGTCTTGAGTGAGATAAATAACATCATATATAATGATAAGATAACCAACATATTTAACAAGAATATAAAAGATAAAGATTTAATAAAATTAATATTTTGGGAATGTTTCTTGTGAAAAAAAAGATTCGATTACAGACTGAAATAATAAAACAGATGAGCGGAATACAAAGACAAATAAACCAAAACATACTATTGCAAGATTTATAGCTGAGGAGGCGTAATGGAAATATTTTCCTGATGATAAGTATAAAAGTCCTTTCTATTTTTATAATGGCCTTTACGGTTAAGAAACTGTAAAAAAGGAGAGAACTGTGTTGATATGTAGAAGCAAATGATATTTTTTATTTTGAATTTAATATGATATTGAGGTATATGAGAAACCTGTATTACATTATATACAGTACTATTTTTTTTTCATATTTCATGCAAAGACTGTAAAATACTACTACTAATAAAAATAATTATGCCAGTTACAAGAATGCTCTGCTAGTTAAATGACTGAGGACAAGATATATAGCGTTGTTGATTGTGTATTATTTAAAATACTTCATTTTGACTTAAAGGGACATGTAATGTACACACTTTGAGACTGTAATGTAAAATGCTTAATTATGCATGTTAAAACACTAAATATACTGTACTTTCAATATGTATTTTGCCCATGTGGTGCATTTAGCTTTTGTACTGTTAAAGAACCCTGGGAAATCAGCTGCCCCTTGAAACCCCTCTGCAACAATTATAGCTCATATTTCCTTATTTTCACAACTGGAGGCCATGGACACATGGGAGGGGTCATACGTAATAAAATGAATAAATAAATCATTTGGAGTGCATAGGATATATATATACGTATATGTTTTCTACCCTTTCCTGTAAATCAATTCTGAAAATGTTTTGGTTTTTCAAGCCCCACGAAAAATCGAAATCCATACTTTAATCAGTGTAAGCAGTTGTCTATACCTGTTACTTACTGCCCGCAGCAGAAGAGCTAAGATAAGAGTTTTTTAAAAGCATAATGCAAAACAATTTATGTTTTGCTATGTCTGCTCCACAAACAAGCTGGGATTGGTTCTTCCAAATAAGGGAAGTGATAAGGAAAGATTGGCTTTTAAATAACAATGGCATCAAACTATGGGGTCCATCATAATTTATCAGCTATTGGCTCCTGAAAAAGCCATATTTGGAGCTGAATTTCTTGAGTGATTACAATGCTATATTGTATAGTTGTTAAAAAAAACAAAACCACTGTGAACTAATTTTCATGTGTTTAGAACCTCTTTTTGAAATAGAAACTGTGAGGTCTCCTGAAACTGACACATAAAATATCCTGTTCACACCTCTTAAGGTTACAGGATAGCTCTATTCATTTAACTCCTTTGTTCACTCAAGACAAGACATCATCAGCTCAAATTAACCATATGTATGCCATAGATATCTTAGCAGGATGGACATATTTCTAAAGGCACTTCAGGACACCTACATCTACAATTGGCGTTATTTCATATTTGATTATATTTCTCTTACACTGTTGTGGATTTCACTAACAGTACAGGTGTTTTTTCTTTTATAGGAGATTGCTTAGTCGTCGTAGTTAACTATTGCAATCAGTTTCCATTTGCAACTCTGCTAACCCATTTAAATGTATCTTTTATTTTATCCGGAGGGGTGAGCACTGCTTCTTACATTTGGATGATCACATGTGCAGTATATGCTGCTTAATACATTGAGCACAGTGCCAAATGTAAAATAATGATAAAAAAAGAACTTAAAAATAAAACTAGAGTATTTTTTTTTTATCCCTAATCATCAGGTTAATACTTTACAATGATACAGTCTGTTTAAATACTCATTGCACATGTGCAGTCGGGAACTTCAATAAAAAGCTTATAATAAAGCTTTGTCTCATTTCTGAGAGATGTCCCTGCAAAGAAAAGAGGATATGGGAATAAATCTCTGAGTTTACGTTGTACTTTTATCTGATTGGTTGTTTTTTTTTCCTTTTATATATCAGTTTCTCTTTGCTGTGGATGGGAAGTCAGTAAGATACTGAGTGCAAAATACTCTCCTCTTGCGTTAATAAAAATGTAGATTATTCGATCACCAAGGCTAGAATAATCACCATTTTAATCCTTTAATGGTCACTGTTACATTTTATGGCCACATTAGGAGTCACAATTAATTTAACATCAGCCAATCAATACAAAAAATGCCTTAGGACTTGATAGTCTAAGCATTTAGATTTTCTGATAAATATGTAATATGTTCTATTACTTCACAAATAAGCCTTTAGCAACAGCAATAATGTATATTATTAGTGTATTTAGGTCACCCAGAGTCCTGGAATGATTCATGGTCCCTCTGATAGCTTTAAACATTTCATTATATAGCAACACTATAATAAAGATTGTATGCTTAAAATATTAAAGTAGACAATTACTGGTATGAAAACATTTCTTAGTTTCAGCTTAATATTTATCTGTCAAAGCACTGCTGCTCAAACCACTTCAGTTCTGTTTGTCCCCATTTAGTAGTCAACTACAGCTACAGACTCAGAATAACAATTCTATTCATGGTATTTTAATAAATCCTGGTAGATGTAGACCATATGGAACTGGGACTGCTGTCAGTGGGTGGCTGCATAGACTAAATGTAGCACAAGGGTGGCGAAGACCTGCCAACTATGGAAAATGTCTCAAAGAATGCACTAATTTATATGTGTGTGTTAGTATATATATGAATTTCCACTAGCCCACTAGCCATTGGCGAGTGGAAATTTAATGGTGGTGAGTGAAAGTTAGTCAGTGAATGTTGAGTCTGAAGTCTGGTGGCATGTTGTAAGTAGCAAAGTTGGCACTTTGTATTTGCAGAATGTATATTCCTATTGCAGCACTGACAAACACACATTTTGGGCTATGTGCTAAAACTATTATCTAAAGGGATATTATATAGCCTTGAAAGTGCAAAGATATGTTATTCCTCTAGGGCTGTAGGGACCCCAATAGTGCTTAGATTGTTACTTCTGAGAGGGTAAATGGGGCAGAGAGAGAGAGATTGGAGAGGAAAAGTGAAAGTGGAGAAGTAGGTAGAGTTAAAAGAGAATGGAGAAAAAAGAGCGAAGAGATGAAAGAAAAAGTGTAAAGAGGAGATATGGCCTGAGAGAGAAGGGAGAGGGTAAAAAGAGAGATTGAAGAGATGAGGGAGTCAAGAAATATAGTTTAGGAAGAGATGATAATTATTTAAAAAAAACAAAAAACTCCAGGTCTGCTATGACCTTCCATGACTGTCAGCACTCTCTGGCCTCTAGTTATCAAGCCGTCAACCTCAAATACGATGGAATTCAGCAGCGTATTTGTGGCGAGGCTGATTCGCCTAAGTTATCAAGCCCTACAGACCGGCAAAAGTAGAATATAATGACGTAAGCTTTGATCCGCCGGACTCAGTCCAACACAGATCGATTCTTACGTCACTCCAGATGTTCCGAATGCAAGTTCGGCACAATCTGACTTCTTTTGGAAGTTATCAAATGACTACCAGGTACGCTCGGCACTTTTCCGGACCAGCGTACCTGGTTTTCAATCCGCCGCCCTGGAGGCGGCGGATCCCATAGGAATCAATGGGAGTCTGACCATAGCGAAAGTTCATGTTCGCTGCTGCCCGATATCCCATTGATTCCTATGGGAGCTGTCTACACCTAACACCCTAACATGTACCCCGAGTCTAAACACCCCTAATCTGCCCCCCCTACACCGCCGCAACTAAATAAATGTATTACCCCCTAAACCGCCGCTCCCGGAGCCCACCGCCACTCTAATAAACTTATTAACCCCTAAACCGCCTCTCCCGGACCCCGCTGCAACCATAACAAATATGTTAACCCCTAAACCGCCGCTCCCGGACCCCGCCACCACCTACATAATACCTATTAACCCCTATCCTGCCCCCGTATACCGCCGCCACCTATTATAAATTTATTAACCCCTATCCTGCCGATCCCGTACCCCGCTGCAACTAAATAAATTGTTTAACCCCTAAACTGCAGGCTCCCGGACCCCGACGCCACCTATATTAAACGTATTAACCCCTAATCTGCCCCCCTACACCGTCGCCACCTATAATAAATTTATTAACCCCTATCCCCTATAAAATAAACCCTAAGATAGCTACAATATAATTAATAATTACATTGTAGCTATCTTAGGATTTATATTTATTTTACAGGCAACTTTGTATTTATTTTAACTAGGTACAATAGTTATTAAATAGTTATTAACTATTTAATAACCACCTAGTTAAAATAAATCCAAAATTACCTGTAAAATAAATCCTAACCTAAGTTACAATTAAACCTAACACTGAACTATCATTACATTTATTAAATTAATTAACTACAAGTAGCTACAATTAAATACAATTAAATAAACTAAACTAAAGTACAAAAAAACAAACACTAAATTACAGAAAATAAAAAAGATTACAAGAATTTTAAACTAATTACACCTAATCTAAGCCCCCTAATAAAATAAAAAAACCAAAATAATAAAAGTCCCTACCCTATTCTAAATTACAAGGTAATCAGCTCTTTTACCAGCACTTAAAAGGGCTTTTTGCGGGGCATGCCCCAAAGTAATCAGCTCTTTTGCCTGTAAAAAAAATACACCCCCCAACATTAAAACCCACCACCCACATACCCCTACTCTAACCCAAACCCCCCTTAAATAAACCTAACACTACCCCCCTGAAGATCTCCCTACCTTGAGTTGTGTTCACCCAGCTGGGCCGAAGTCATCATCCAAGGGGCGCTGAAGATGTCTTCCATCCGATAGAATTCTTCATCCAAGGGGCGCTGAAGAGGTCTTCCATCCGATAGAAGTCTTCATCCAGGCGGCGTCTTCAATCTTCATCCATCCGGAGCGGAGTGGAGCCATCTTCAAAGCAGCCGACGCAGTGCCATCCTTCTTCACTGACGCCTACTGGCCGAATTGATATTCCTTCAAGTGACGTCATCCAAGATGGCGTCCCTCAAATTCCGATTGGCTGATAGGACATCTTCAGCGCCCCTTGGATGATGACTTCGGCCCGGCTGGGTGAACACGACTCAAGGTAGGGAGATCTTCAGGGGGGTAGTGTTAGGTTTATTTAAGGGGGGTTTGGGTTAGAGTAGGGGTATGTGGGTGGTGGGTTTTAATGTTGGGGGGTTGTATTTTTTTTTTACATGCAAAAGAGCTGATTACTTTGGGGCATGTCCCACAAAAAGCCCTTTTAAGGGCTGGTAAAAGAGCTGGTTACTTTGTAATGTAGTATAGGGTAGGGACTTTTATTATTTTTTTTATTATTATTTTATTAGGGGGCTTAGATTAGGTGTAATTAGTTTAAAATTCTTGTAATCTTTTTTTATTTTCTGTAATTTAGTGTTTCTTTTTGTTTTGTACTTTAGTTTATTTAATTGTATTTAATTGTAGCTACTTGTAGGTAATTTATTTAATTTATTTAATGATAGTGTAGTATTAGGTTTAATTGTAACTTAGGTTAGGATTTATTTTACAGATAATTTTGGATTTATTTTAGCTAGGTAGTTATTAAATAGTTAATAACTATTTAGTAAGTATTCTGCCTGGTTAAAATAAATAAAAAGTTGCCTGTAAAATAAAAATAAATCCTAAAATAGTTACAATGTAATTATTAGTTATATTGTAGCTATATTAGGGTTTATTTTATAGGTAAGTATTTAGTTTTAAATAGGATTAATTTAGTTAATAAGAGTAATTTTTATTTAGATTTATTAAAATAATATTTAAGTTAGGGGGGTGTTAAGGTTAGTGTTAGACTTAGGTTTCGGGGTTAATTAGTTTAATATAGATGGCGGCGGTATAGGGGGGGCAGATTAGGGGTTAATAAGTTTAATATAGGTGGCGGCGGGGTCCGGGAGCGGCGGTTTAGGGGTTAAACAATTTATTTAGCTGCGGCGGGGTACGGGATCCGCAGGATAGGGGTTAATAAATTTATTATAGGTGGCGGCGGTATAGGGGGCAGGATAGGGGTTAATAGGTATTATGTAGGTGGCGGCGGGGTCCGAGAGCGGCGGTTTAGGGGTTAATAAGTTTATTAGAGTGGCGGTGGGCTCCTGGAGCGGCGCTTTAGGGGTTAACATGTTTAATATAGTTGCAGAGGGGTCTAGGAGCGGTGGTTTAGGGGTTAATAACTTTATTTAGTTGCGTGGGGCTCCGGGGTGGTATAGGGACTAGAACAGTATAGTATAGTGTGAGTGCTTAGTGACAGCTTATCAATAAAGCTGTGAAAAAGTCGAAGAGCAGCGAGATCGGATGAGTGATAACTATAATAGTCCGCTGCTCATCGCCCCGTACTTGGTGCGCGGCTTTTTGACATCTTTTTTGATAACTTTGGAGAGCGTATTCAGGTCCGCGGCGGCGATGTGAGGCGAGCTTAGGCGGGCGTATTGGGGCCGGCGATGGCAGGTACGTACGGAGCTTGATAACTAGAGACCTCTGTGTTCTCTCAGTTCAACAACTTCCTATTTCTATCCAGCTGTTGTCTTACCCAGAACCTCTAGTTGATGTTTCAAACTGCTATGAACTTATTTTTGTTAATTTATTTTTGTATGTAGCTTTATTTAATTTGTTATGGTATAAAATAAAAACAATATTACAAAATGTTTCACAATGGCTAAACATATGCAAAGAGAGGCAAAGTAGCGGGTGTGCTGTGAGAGTGATTAGAAGTGGCGAGTAACATTTTGTCCTGGCTAGTATATTAAGACTTAGGAGCCCTGTTAATATATATATATAAATATAGTACTGTGCAAAAGTCTTAGGCCACTGTTAGATTTGTTGTTTTTAGCAAAGTTTTAATGACCATCCAAAATACAGGAAATATGTACACAAAATCTAAAAAAAACACAATTTTCAGAACAAAACAGCTTCTTCAGCCAAAAGTATTTAGTGTGACCTCCTTTGGCACTACCTTGTATATTTGTCATAGTGCTGCCCTTTGACCACTTGGTTCTTTCGCTATTTAGCGGTAACCCTATTTTCTGTTTGTATTCCCTTGGCACTATGCACATCTTGAACTCTTATGGGGAGACTGTCCTGAAGTTTTGTGAATGAATCTTCTGGTATATTATACGAGGCTTCTTTTAGCAATTCATACAAAAAATACCCAATAAAAGTAGTTTAGCAACTCTTTAAGTGAGAAATACCCCAATATTCTCACAATAGATACAAATATCAAGTAGAAAGAGTGTGCTATAAAGCTAACTACACCTAAAAAGTGATAGTATATAACTTGTTAGTCTGGGTGTGATTGTGTTATATCAATATATACACAACCTCACAAGCAATGAATAATAAAAGTAAATTTATTGCATATAAAATACTATCTATTTATCTCACAATGTAATTTCATATAAACATCATAGGGAAATTAAACTAGTAATACCTCTTAAACCTCTTATTAGTAAAACTGATGAATTTGACAACATATCGCAATATTGCATTTGGTAACAAGTAATTGTATAAATAATGCCCCTTTATGTTATATCTTCGTTTTGTGTTTCCAAAACTTTTCGGAGGGTTATTTGAGACTTTGAGACGAAGGATTACTCTTTAAATAAAATGTCCCAAATGGAAGGATATATATCGATATACGTTTAAGTTCCAATGACCAATAGTATTCTACTCAACAAAATCCGAAAGCTTTTGTTATAGTGTGCTTTCTCTGACTTGACCCTTACACACGTACCTCTCTTCTCAGTCTCTGCATCCACACTGCCGCTTCCGGGTTTCACTGACGTAGTGGTCACGTGTTTAGTTCCAGTCCAATTGGGTGGTCAGATTATCGGCATATGTAGCAGAATCCTTGGCAGTTAAATTGTTACAAAACTGTCTTTGGCGAAGCCTTTACAATGTTTCACTCAGAGCGCTCATGAGACTTGTACTTTACCAGGCATGGGTGAAGTATGAACAAAATGAATCCTTCCTTTGTTCCAAACGATTGATGTTTAGTATACAGCAAACTCCTTTTTCTTTTAGTGCAATACAGGGCAACTCATCAACATGTTTCAGCTACACAGCTTTTTTCAAGATGACTGTAATTGCACTTCCTCCTGATTTATAGTCCGTAATTAAAGGGACAATGGTATCTTCCTTTTTATTTAAAGGGGCAATTTAATTCATACACATTGGTTTGTAAAAATGCCTAACTTGTAGATCACTTTTTTTAAAATACATTGTCATGATAAGGATATAAATATTTATAAATAAATCTGTTTATTAAATTGTTTATTTGATATTCTTTCAGCACTTCCCAGAGTTCTTCTTTAGATTTAGGTTGTCTTTTATTTCTTTCTCTGTACAGGTGATCCCATACTGCCTCTATAATATTAAGGTCTGGACTCTGCACAGGCCATGTTAGTGTTTTATCAGCTGTTTTTCTCTCCAAATGTGATTTTACTGCATTAGCAGTGTGCTTGGGATCATTATTATGCTGAAAAATTAAACCATTCACAATCAGGTGCTTTCCAGAAGGATTTTCATGATGAATTAAAACCTGTCTATACTTTTCAGCATTCATCATCCCATGAATTTGGACAATATCGCCAACACCACTGGCAGAAATGCAGCCCCAAACCAGGACAGACCCTCCACCATGTTTCACTAAAGGCTGCAAGCACTCATACTTCCATCTCTCTAGAACTCTTCTTCTCACATATTGTCAACAATTGGACAATTTCAAACTTTGATTCGTCACTCCATAATACTATTTCCACTCTCTGCCATTTCTAGGGGCGGGCAGATCGGGCATTGGCCCGGGGCACAATAGGGAGCAGTGAGGAGAACGTTACATAAATTTGTTTAAAAAAAATGTGTTAAAAGTGGGCGTGGCAATGCGGCGGCAGTTAGAGCGGGAGGAAGTAGTTTCCTTTTCCCGCGCCTGTCACACTAGTCTGTCTGACAGCAATCACCAGCATCATCCGGGTGATTCCAAAGTGCTGCCTGTGCACGGTGCATCTTTATCCTCGGGCACTGTCTGCCAGAGACAGATCTGTGCAGAGAGTTGCTGCTATTTAGATTTATATCCAATCGGAATCTAAGTGATGCCATCTTGGATGACGTTATTTAAAGGTACCTTCATTCTGTTTTAGTCTTCGCCAGAAGAGGATGCTCCGCGTCGGATGTCTTGAAGATGGACCCGCTCCGCGCCGGATGGATGAAGATAGAAGATGCCGTCTGGATGAAGACTTCTGCCTGTCTGGAGGACCACTTCTGCCCGGCTTGGATAAAGACTTCTGCCCGTCTGGAGGACCACTTCTACCTGACTTGGATGAAGACTTCTGCCATCTGGAGGACCACTTCACCCGGCTTGGATGAAGACTTCTCCCGGTAAGTCGATTTTCAGGGGGTTAGTGTTAGTTTTTTTTTTAAGGGTGTATTGGGTGGGTTTTATTTTTTAGATTAGGGTTTGGGCGGCAAAAGAGCTAACTGCGCTTTTAAGGGCAATGGCCATCCAAATGCCCTTTTCAGGGCAATGGGGAGCTTAGTTTTTTTTAGATAATATTTTATTTGGGGGGTTGGTTGTGTGGGTGGTGGGTTTTACTGTTGGGGGGGTTGTTTGTATTTTTTTTTACAGGTAAAAGAGCTGATTACTTTGGGGCAATGCCCCGCAAAAGGCCCTTTTAAGGGCTATTGGTAGTTTAGGCTAGGTTTTTTTTTATTTTGGGGGGCTTTTTTATTTTAATAGGGCAATTAGATAAGGTGTAATTAGTTTAAATTTCTGTAATTTGTTTATTATTTTCTGTAATTTAGTCTTTGTTTTTTTGTACTTTAGCTAATTTAATTTAATGTAGGTAATTGTATTTAATTTAGTTAATTTATTTAATTATAGTGTAGTGTTAGGTGTTAGTGTAACTTAGGTTAGGTTTTATTTTACAGGTAAATTTGTATTTATTTTAGCTAGGTAGTTATTAAATAGTTAATAACTTTTTAATAACTATTCTACCTAGTTAAAATAAATACAAACTTGCCTGTAAAATAAAAATACAGGTAGCCCTCAGTTTACGCCGGGGTTAGGTTCCAGAAGGAATGGTTGTAAATCGAAACCGTTGTAAATTGAAACCCAGTTTATAATGTAAGTCAATGGGAAGTGAGGGAGTTAGGTTCCAGGCCCCTCTCAAAATTGTCATAAGTAACACCTAATACATTATTTTTAAAGCTTTGAAATGAAGACTTTAAATGCTAAACAGCATTATAAACCTAAAAATATATATTGTATCATCATCAAACTAAGTTTAATGAACAAAAACATTTGCTAAACATCACCTAATAAAATAATCATACAACAGACTGCATCATCATCAAACTAAGTTTAATGAACAAAAACTTTTTTTACTTGCATTTTTCTGCAATCAGTTATCTGCATTGTTAGCATGTTAGATAATATTGGGTCTGCACCTATTCTATGCATTTCAATCTGCAATAAGCAGCTAGGCACCCTCATCTCAATCTGCTGGACAGGAAGATAATAGGGGAGTGCCTGCTAAATTTTGCTCAATAGATCTGGTCTGATCTGTGTACACAGATCAATTTAAGGCTGTTAAATTGTATATCTTTGCTGCAAAACAAGCGGACAGCTCCACCTACTGGCTATTTTAATTAGTGCATTGCTTTCCAAAAGTTTTTCAATAGCAGTCACATGACTGAAAAAAAAGGTTGTTATTCTGAAACGGTGCAAATTGAACCAGCCTAAACCGAGGGCCACCTGTAAACCCTAAACTAGATACAATGTAACTATTAGTTATATTGTAGCTAGCTTAGGTTTCATTTTACAGGTAAGTATTTAGTTTTAAATAGACATAATTTAGTTAATGATAGGAATATTTATTTAGATTTATTTAAATTATATTTAGGGGGTGTTAGGGTTAGACTTAGACTTAGGTTTAGGGGTTAATACATTTAGTATAGTGGCAGCGACGTTGGGGGCGGCAGATTAGGGGTTAATAAATGTAGGTAGGTGGCGGCGATGTTAGGGACGGCAGATTAGGGGTTAATAATATTTAACTAATGTTTGCGAGGCGGGAGTGCGGCGGTTTAGGGGTTAATATGTTTATTATAGTTGCGGCAACGTTGGGGGTGGCAGATTAGGGGTTAATAAATATAATGCAGGTGTCGGCAATGTCGGGGGCGGCAGATTAAGGTTAATAGGTGTAAGATTAAGGGTGTTTAGACTTGGGGTTCATGTTAGGGTGTTAGGTGTAGACATAACTTTTATTTCCCCATAGGAATCAATAGGGCTGCATTAAGGAGTTTTACGCTGCTTTTTTGCAGGTGTTAGACTTTTTTTCAGCCGGCTCTCCCCGTTGATTCCTATGGGGAAATCGTGCACAAGCACGTTACACCAGCTCACCGCTGTCTTAAGCAGCGCTGGTATTGGAGTGCGGTAATGAGCAAAATTTTGCTCAACGCTCACTTCTTGTCTTTTAACGACAGGTTTCTGAAAACTTGTAATACTAGCGCTGCAGGTAAGTGAGCAGTGAGGGAAAACTGCTCGTTAACACCGCAAAACTCATAATCTAGGTGTAAATTACACAAAATATAAAAGAAATGATCAAATATTAAAATTAATTACACCTAATCTAATAGCCCTATCAAAATAAAAAAGCCCCCCCAAAATAAAAAAACTCTAGCCTAAACTAAACTGCCAATAGCCCTTAAAAGGACCTTTTGCAGGGCATTGCCCCAAAGAAATCAGCTCTTTTACCTGTAAAAAAAATCCCCCCAAATAAAATCCTATCTAAAAAACCTAAGCTCCCCATTGCCCTGAAAAGGGCATTTGGAAGGGCATTGCCCTTAAAATGGCATTTAGCTCTTTTCCATTACCCAAACCCTAAACTAAAAATAAAATCCACCCAATAAACCCTTAAAAAAAACCTAACACTAACCCCCGAAGATTCACTTACAGTTTTTGAAGACCCGACATCCATCCTCATCAAGCCGGGAGAAGTCTTCATCCAAGTGGGCAGATGTCCTCAACGAAGTCAGGAAAAGTCTTCATCCAAGCAGCAAGAAGTGGTCCTCCAGGCGGGCAGAAGTCTTCATCCAGACGGCATCTTCTATCTTCATACTTCCGACGTGGAGCGGCTCCATCTTCAAGACATACGCCGCGGAGCATCCTCTTCTGTCAATGGCTACTGAAGAATGAAGGTTCCTTTAAGGGACATCATCCACGATGGTGTCCCTTGAATTCCGATTGGCTGATAGAATTCTATCATCCAATCGGAATTAAAGGGTAAAAAATCCTATTTTCTTTCCCCATAGGAATCGATGGGGCTGCGTTATGGAGCTTTATTGTAGGTGTTAGGCTTTTTTTTAGCCGGCTTTCCCCATTGATGTCTATGGGGAAATCGTGCACGAGCACGTAAAAGCAGCTCAAAGCAGCACTAGTATTTGTCTGCGGTATGGAGCTTAGCGCTGCCATATTGCCCGCTAATGCCGGCTTTTTGCAAACCTGTAATAGCAGCGCTATTAAAGGTGAGCGGTAGAAATAACTTGCAAGTTATTGCGGAGCCGCTCATAACGCAAAACTCGGAATCTGGCCGTCTGTTGGGTATTCCAAATTTTATGCGGTTATTACTAAAAGAGTTTATTGTCAAATATATGATTAATAATTGTTTGACCCATTTAAACCTTTATTTTCACAATTTTTAAAGACCTGTGTGGTATAACTTGGTAGAAAACCAGGGTTGCCTCTAATTGGTAAGAAATCGGTAACAAATGGAATTAGGTTAATTTCTGCACAATATCTCTGCCAGGCTATTATTATGTTCCTAACGGTTATTAAATTATAAACATTAGCAGGTAGTTGGGGGATTGGACAATGTAATATGGCCTTTAGATCAAATGGGGCAATTAAATTGGATTCACATTAAAAAGACAAAACATATTCCTTTCCTGTGATCCAATTAGTAGTGACTTTAAAGGGACAGTAAACTCAAAAAAAATCTTTCATGATTTAAATAGTGCATGCAATTTTAAACAACTTTCCAGTTTACTTTTATTACCAATTTTGCTTTGTTCTCTTGGTATTCTCAGTTGAAAGCTAAATCTAGGAGGTTCATGTGCTAATTTCTTAGACCTTGAAGACTGCCTCTAATCTGAAAGCATTTTGACAGTTTTTCACCACTAGAGGGCGTTAGTTCATGTGTTTCATATAGATAACATTGAGTTCAGGCACGTGAAGCTCCTAGGAGTCAGCACTGATTGGCTAAAAATGCAAGTCTGTCAAAAGAACTGACATAAGGGGGCAGTTTGCAGAGGCATAGATACAAGGTATCACAGAGGTAAAAAGTATATTATTATAACTGTGTTGGTTATGCAAAATTGGGGAATGGGTAATAAAGGGATTATCTACCTCTTTAAACAACAAGAATTCTGGTGTTTACTGTTCCTTTAAGTAGTGCCACTAGATTATAATATTTAATATTTGGGAACGCCAGACCCTCAGCTTATTTTAGCACTCATTAATCTATTTAATGCAATACAAGGTTGGTTACCTTTCCATATAAATCTGGTGCAATATTGATTAAATTTGTCAATATCACTTTTACGCAATAATACTGGAATATTCTGTAATACATATAATAGTTTTGGGAATAGTATGGTTTTAATTAGCATAATACGTGCTGTGAGGTTAATTGGCAATTTCATCAAGCTATTCAACATACTCTTGCTATCTCTAAAGAACTTAAGCATATTTAGATTGTACCAATCCTGCGGATTCCTGGTCAAAATTATTCTTAAATAATTGATCTTAGTAGTTTCTCTGAATGGGTGATTAATATGTGTTTTTAAAGGTTTCCTTATCCACATTAATTCAAATTTGGAAAGATTAATTTTATATCCTGATATAGAACCAAATATTTGAATATCTCGTAATAATATTGGAAGGTTTCTGCCTAAATTATTTATGTATAATAGCAGGTCATCTGCATAGAGAGATAAAACAAGATTTCTTTCCTAACACATGGAGAGTCCACAACAACATTCCAATTACTAGTGGGATATTCATAGAAAAAAAGAAATCCAAAGAACAGTAATCTTCAGTAAAAAACGTTTAGGCTTTATTCAATAGATTAAAATACATGGGCATCAGGAAAAAGTAAAAGAGCAAAGAGCCGGTCTTACACGTTTCGGCAAGACATAGCCGTAATCATAGACCATATGTGCTCTCAGGTTATAAATTCATTTATACCTGTCACAAGTTACCCATTGGAGGATAAAATCACACACCCTCTAATCACCCTTTCCTATGTTTAAAGGGAACAACACACAGTATTCAAATTTGAACATATATATATAAATGTGGACAACTTAATTCATATATACAGTACTTAACAAATATGTACACAATTAATAATAAATGGGAAGTTCATATAAGAAAAACATAGTAATAATAAACAAATGGATGAATTAATAAATATATAAAAAATTGATAAAAAATTAATATCCCAAAAGATATCAAAACCACACATATGAAAGCTCATTGAAGATTGTAATAAACCCAAAGAATTAATATAAGATTGGTCAATAAGCATAATCAATATATCCCATATAGGTTGAGTGAAAATGTAGATTTATATCTAGTGGATTAGAAAAACAATCATATCATACATTTAATAAACCCACAATCTATATTATATATACAGTATACATATTACAAATATCAGTGCTTACATCGCCCAAAAATTAATAAGGTCATTTTCAGAATTGAAACCCTCAGGCCTAAGTGTGCACAATTTGTGGATCCAATAGACCTCCTGCCTAGCCAAAATAGGCCATTTATCTCCACCTCTGGGAGGGCAACTAAAGGTTTCTATGGCATTCCATTCAAAGCTGCACTCATTGCCATTGTGGACTTCAATAAAATGACTAGCAAGATCAGAACAGTGGTTTTTATTCCTGATGTACCCTAGGTGTTCACGTATACGAGTACGAACATCACGGGTAGTCATACCCACGTACTGTAATTTGTGATGCGTGCAACCAATAAGGTAGATCACGAATGTAGAAGAACAATTGATACATCCTCTAGTATCAAACACCTGATTGGTTACATATGAGTTGAAAGAACTACCTAACTTGATATATTCACAGGCCTTACAATTCTTCCCACTTAGGCCGCTACAGACACAGTAGATCCGGCGCGATCAGTGAGAAGAGGCGGACTGATCCATGCAGCTGACACGTCACAGGGGTGCTTTGCTGTGTAAAAACGGCCGGTGTAGCCGAAAAAGCAATCCAGAATATCAAGATACAGCAGCACTTCAAGCAAATAGAGTCACAGGGCCAAAAATAGTAAAAATATTGTTACCTTTATTTGAACATAGTTAAAATAGTACACAGCTCCAAACTCCCTGACTAGTTTCGTGCTCAGTTGAGCACTTAATCATAGGGTAAGTTTGTTGGGTGTCATTTCCCCTATTTAAAGGGATAAATACACCTGTGAGTAATTAAATGAGACAACATACAAATATATATAAAAAATACAAATATATGCATACATCACCAATACAAATATTCCAAATTGCATACCCTACATTAATGAGGAAGAAAAAAGGGAGATAATGACCCATTTACCTGTGATTAAAATATTGAACATGTACCAATAAATATATTTATATTGTAATATTAAAAAACACTGCATAATATCTTAAAGTATTGCACAAGAAGAGTCCCTTGCAGCATATCCATAGAAGCACATATTAGACATCTCTTACACATTCTGCAAATAAATCCAAAACTAATGCCCAGTTATTGTATCACTATAATCCATGATGTGTAATCACAAAATCCCGCAAAAAACTGTAAAAAATTGCAGAAAATTGCTGATAATTGAATAGATATGTAAAAACCCATCAAAAAACCATACATTGACCATCCTAAATTAATGCCCTAAATCACATATGTGTCTAATGTGTATAACCAATAAGGATAAACATATGATGTATGATATTCAAACATTCCTCATAACAAACCAATTTATCAAATAAACAATTAAAGGTAATTTAAATCCTCCAATTTAAGATATGTTGTTTATTCCTATTTAGAAATAATTTTCTTAATAATATGTTTACTATTAGTTTGTATATAGTTTTAATTGGGCATTAGTTTTCTTAAAGCATAGTTGTTATATAGATGTATATATGTCTATAAGACACATAGAAGAATTATTCAACAAAATAACTCATATCCCACTCACTATTCAAACCTAAGGGGGTGATGGTCCTCAGTTTGTAAATCCAATATAATTCTTGTTTCAATAACAATTTACACCTGTCACCCCCCCCCCCCAGGTGGGAACATGATACGATCAATCACTTGAACCCTCATGTTAAAAACATTGGTCATGTGTGTTAAATTAAAATGTCTTGCTATTGCAGATTCTTTTATGTATTCCCTAGTGTCTCTTATGTGTTCCCTAATCCTGGACCTTAATTCCCTGGTTGTCTGACCTGTGTACTGTAGATTACAATATTTACATTCAAGAAGATATACCGCAAAAGTGGTTCTGCAGTTAGCATAACATTTATGCTGAAATTCTTCTCCAGTTTGCATGCTCTTTAAGCCATTACCTACGCTTATGTAACTACAGGTAACACACGGACCATGGCCACATTTGTAGGTCCCTTTCTTTTTGATACAGTCACTTCTATCTGTCTTTTCAGTACAAACCAAACTAGGAGACAGCTTGGAAGATAATGTTGGTGGTCTTTTCGACACAAATTTACATTTGCCAATGTGGGACCTTAAGGTCTCATCTTCTTCAAGTAAGTGAAGATTTTTCTTCAAAATAGAACAAACTTGATTGAATTGGCTTGAGTATTCAGTCGAAAAGACCACTGTTTCTTGTGTTACAGCACTTCGTCTGGTGGATCCCTGAACCAACTCCTGTTGTAATTTAGACCTCACCTCATTATAACTCCGATTTAATAATAGTTCATCATAACTCCTCACCTTGAGTCATTCAATCAATGCCTTAGCCTGTTCATCAAATAGAACATCCGAATTGGTATTTCTGTGCAAGCGCAAAAGCTGTCCTCTTGAGACTGAACACACCAAGTGAGGAGGATGACAAGATTTCGCATGGAGAATGGTATTACCTGCTGTCACCTTGCGAAATGTATCACTTATGACGATTCCTAAGTCAGCATCTCCCTTTAAAGTAAGATCAAGAAAATTTGCTACAGTTCCATAGGTATCCACCAGACGAAGTGCTGTAACACAAGAAACAGTGGTCTAAGAATCGTGAGTGGGATATGAGTTATTTTGTTAAATAATTCTTCTATGTGTCTTATAGAAATATACACATCTATATAACAACAACTATGCTTTAAGAAAACTAATGCCCAATTAAAACTATATACAAACTAATAGTAAACATATTATTAAGAAAAAAATTTCTAAATAGGAATAAACAACATATCTTAAATAGGAGGATTTTAATTACCTTTAATTGTTTATTTGATAAATTGGTTTGTTATGAGGAATGTTTGAATATCGTACATCATATGTTTATCCTTATTGGTTATACACATTAGACACATATGTGATTTAGGGCATTAATTTAGGATGGTCATTGTATGATTTTTTTGATGGGTTTTTACATATCTATTCAATTATCAGCAATTTTCTGCAATTTGTTACAGTTTTTTGCGGGATTTTGTGATTACACATCATGGATTATAGTGATACAATAACTGGGCATTAGTTTTGGATTTATTTGCAGAATGTGTAATAGATGTCTAATATGTGCTTCTATGGATATGCTGCAAGGGTACATGTTCAATATTTTAATCACAGGTAAATGGGTCGTTATCTCACTTTTTTCTTCCTCATTAATGTAGGGTATGCAATTTGGAATATTTGTATTGGTGATGTATGCATATATTTGTATTTTTTATATATATTTGTATGTTGTCTCATTTAATTACTCACAGGTGTATTTATCCCTTTAAATAGGGGAAATGACACCAAACAAACTTAAAACAATCCAAAGTCCAGCACCCTTAAATGCTCAATGCACGCTGCAGGGTTCCTGCAAACCCCAAAATAGATACAAACAGAGAATGCAGCAGCATAGGTATTTTACCAATTTTATTTTGGCACAGACAAAGTCCACAACGTTTCGGGTGTTACCCCTTAATCATGTGAATACATAATGGCACTAGAATCTGTCCTTATATACCTATACACAGGTGTAATCAAACAGTAATTAACAACTTGTTAGTAAATTTGCAACTTCTCAATACTGTTACACCCTCTAGTGGTTATTTCATGTCATTACAACATTAAATTTACACATTTTCATAATCCTTCAACAAATGGTATAAAGAGAACAAAGTGCACAAAAAATCACTTAAAAACAGATTAAAAATCATGGAAGGCAGATATTATCACGAATCACATCAGACTTAAAGGAATACAATCCATTTAACAAAATCTAGCAGAGTTAATTAATAAAAAAGTGTCCAATCTAGGTCTCTATTCATCCCTTTTGGCAGCAAAGTCCCCAACTTAAAGATCCAAAAAGCCTCTCTTTTCTTTAATAGTTTTTCCCTATTACCTCCTCTCCTAGGTCTATGCACTTGTTCTATGATTTGAAACCTAAGTTGAGAAATGTTATGTTTAGCCTTAATAAAATGATGGGCAACTGGGGCCTCTAAATCCCCCCTCCTGATACTAGATTTGTGTTCATTCATTCTTTCACGGGCTTTACGTGTCGTCTCACCCACATAAAGGAGCCCACATGGGCATTTAATCAAATAGATTATATATTCACTATTGCAAGTGCAGAAGCAATTTATATCAAACTTTTTTCCGGTATGAGGGTGAAAAAACACAGCTCCTTTAATCATATTACTACAACTAAAGCAACCCAGACAGGGATAACAACCCTTATTGGCCCTAGTAATATATCTGGTGCCCCCTAATTTAGCAGTGCCAACATCACTGCTAATAAGTTTGTCTCTAAGGGAGGGTGCCCGTCTGAATGCAGGCATAAAAAATTCTTTAAAGGCTTTTATGTCAGGATTACACTCAAACAAAATATGCCAATGTTTCCTAAGGATACTAACAACTTTATTACTGTGTTTGTTGTATTCGGTGACAAAAGTAATTCTGTCCCCCTTATTTTTATCCTTATTGGCATTTTTGTGATGAAGGATATCTTCTCTCGTCCTAACCTCTACCTTATCCAAATTGGATTTAATAACTGTATCAGGATAGCCCCGTTCTTTAAATAACTGACCCATTTCCTTAAGTCTCTGGCTAGACAAATCAGGATCAGAAACGATTTTCTTGACACGAAGGAATTGGCTATAGGGAAGAGAATTCAACAGTGCCGGTGGATGTGCACTCTCATATCGCAACAAATTGTTGCGATCAATCTTTTTCTTATATATATCAGCCTTCAAAGAATTCTCTTCCCTATAGATAGAGGTATCAAGGAATTCTATACGCTCCTCACTCCAATTTAGGGTAAATTGTATGTATCTAGAGCAGCTGTTAAGGTCATTAACAAAATTGAGCAGGGTTCCAATGTCGCCCCTCCATACCCCAAAGATGTCATCAATATAGCGCCACCAGGTGGCGCCATATTGTTGAAAGGCTAAATTTTCATAAACAAAATGTTCTTCATACATATTCATATATATGTTGGCGTAATTAGGGGCGACATTGGAACCCATGGCAGCACCCTGTTTCTGAATAAAGAATTGATCTTGAAACAAAAAATAATTGCATCTGAGTACTATATCTAATAGTTCCATAAGAAATTCACATTGTTGGTCAGAGTAATTACCACTGGATTTCAAAACATTACAAATTGCCCCCATTCCGCTAGAATGGGTGATGGAAGTATATAGACTTAACACATCAAGAGAATACAAAATATATTTATTATCCTCTAGTTGTAGATTTTCCAATTTAACCAAAAAATCATCAGTATCTCTGACATAAGATTCTGAAGTTATGACAAATGGTCTTAGTATCTTATCAAGATATATTGCAATATTGGAAAAGATAGAATTAGTACTGGCCACAATTGGTCTGCCAGGTGGCCTTCTATCATTCTTATGGACCTTTGGTAAGGTATAAAAAATGGGCGTAATATGTTCATCTACACAAAGGTATTCCATAGTTTTATTATCTATCAGACCGTTTTTCACTGCCTTCATTACCACATGAGATATTTCTTTCTTAATTTGAAATATGGGATCCCTATCCAATTTGCCATAAACATCTTGGTCACTAAGTTGTATCAAAATCTCTTCAATATAATATTTCTTATCTAATATTACAGTCGCACCGCCTTTATCGGCTTGTCTCAAAATTATATCTTTCTTATCCTTTAAAGACCCCACAGCTGCATACTCAGATTTAGAAAAATTATTATTATCTTGTCTGTCAGTGTGACACTTCCTAGATTCTCTTAAAGCCTCAATATCATGAATTACCAGTTTAGAAAAAGTTTCAATACTGTGGTTCTGTGTAGGTGGATTAAAGGAACTTTTACTCCTAAGCCCCAAATGTTTAACATTAAGTCGATCATAATCACCTGTATCAACATTCTCATTGTAATTTTCAAAAAATGCTTTTAATTTTAATGTACGAAATAATCTATGCAGATCTTGATATAACATAAAGAAATCACATTCTTTTTTGGGTACATAAGAGAGTCCTTTTTCCAGAACCAACAGTTCATCTTTATCAAGAATAGTAGATGAGGTGTTCACCACCAGAGAAGTTAGTTCTTTACCTTGGATCTGGTCTGGCGAATCTGGCGTACCCCCATTTTTCCTTTGTTTCCTATTGAAGAAAAGAGAGGCTTTTTGGATCTTTAAGTTGGGGACTTTGCTGCCAAAAGGGATGAATAGAGACCTAGATTGGACACTTTTTTATTAATTAACTCTGCTAGATTTTGTTAAATGGATTGTACTCCTTTAAGTCTGATGTGATTCGTGATAATATCTGCCTTCCATGATTTTTAATCTGTTTTTAAGTGATTTTTTGTGCACTTTGTTCTCTTTATACCATTTGTTGAAGGATTATGAAAATGTGTAAATTTAATGTTGTAATGACATGAAATAACCACTAGAGGGTGTAACAGTATTGAGAAGTTGCAAATTTACTAACAAGTTGTTAATTACTGTTTGATTACACCTGTGTATAGGTATATAAGGACAGATTCTAGTGCCATTATGTATTCACATGATTAAGGGGTAACACCCGAAACATTGTGGACTTTGTCTGTGCCAAAATAAAATTGGTAAAATACCTATGCTGCTGCATTCTCTGTTTGTATCTATTTTGGGGTTTGCAGGAACCCTGCAGCGTGCATTGAGCATTTAAGGGTGCTGGACTTTGGATTGTTTGCTGTTTGTTACCTGCTTTGTCCTTTGCACCTTATTTGCCATGGAAGGAAATATTCCTGATCAAGATACCAATGTATTTGGCTACAGTGAAATGGAGGCAGCTAGGATCACGACTCTGGTGAGGGGCTCAAGAGACTTTTTGAAAACTACCCCGGCAGAGATTTCTGGTAAAGAATTTACTAATTTGTCAAAAAAACATCTAGCTTATGAGCTACACTCTACAACCCTAGCTGAATACCACAGGGTGAAAAGAATACCCAGAGGGTTGAGGATGACAGCACGTCCAACTTTGATGTTGACAAATAAGGACTATTGCGAGAAATTTGAACGTATACTAAATAAGTGTTCGCTTGATTTAAAAACATTTACTGTGGAATGCCTGCAAAAAGAAATGGAGGAGCAAGAAAATACTTTAAATGAGATGGAGAATAACTTGCGGGCTACATTACCAGTAGATGGAGCTGCTAAAGTTTTCACAGATACCAAAACGGCCGTGGACGAGTTACGCAAGCAGCTGGAACAACGCAAGCGCAGTAAGTTCATGCGAGACACTGAGGATTACCAGACAGGTCACGTGTATCGATGGACACGTGACCCGACAGCAAGAGACCGGAGAGAGGGGAGAGGCTCTTGGCGCAGACAAGCGTGTAGAGGTGACGCCAATACCAGCAAGGAGAGCGGTTCCTCTTCCGGGTCATCAGAAAGACCGTCGGGGGACTCAGACAGCGATGCCGCCGTGGCGGCACCAAACACCGCCGGAGCAAACAAAGGAAACAAAGGAAAAATGGGGGTACGCCAGATTTGCCAGACCAGATCCAAGGTAAAGAACTAACTTCTCTGGTGGTGAACACCTCATCTACTATTCTTGATAAAGATGAACTGTTGGTTCTGGAAAAAGGACTCTCTTATGTACCCAAAAAAGAATGTGATTTCTTTATGTTATATCAAGATCTGCATAGATTATTTCGTACATTAAAATTAAAAGCATTTTTTGAAAATTACAATGAGAATGTTGATACAGGTGATTATGATCGACTTAATGTTAAACATTTGGGGCTTAGGAGTAAAAGTTCCTTTAATCCACCTACACAGAACCACAGTATTGAAACTTTTTCTAAACTGGTAATTCATGATATTGAGGCTTTAAGAGAATCTAGGAAGTGTCACACTGACAGACAAGATAATAATAATTTTTCTAAATCTGAGTATGCAGCTGTGGGGTCTTTAAAGGATAAGAAAGATATAATTTTGAGACAAGCCGATAAAGGTGGTGCGACTGTAATATTAGATAAGAAATATTATATTGAAGAGATTTTGATACAACTTAGTGACCAAGATGTTTATGGCAAATTGGATAGGGATCCCATATTTCAAATTAAGAAAGAAATATCTCATGTGGTAATGAAGGCAGTGAAAAACGGTCTGATAGATAATAAAACTATGGAATACCTTTGTGTAGATGAACATATTACGCCCATTTTTTATACCTTACCAAAGGTCCATAAGAATAATAGAAGGCCACCTGGCAGACCAATTGTGGCCAGTACTAATTCTATCTTTTCCAATATTGCAATATATCTTGATAAGATACTAAGACCATTTGTCATAACTTCAGAATCTTATGTCAGAGATACTGATGATTTTTTGGTTAAATTGGAAAATCTACAACTAGAGGATAATAAATATATTTTGTATTCTCTTGATGTGGTAAGTCTATATACTTCCATCACCCATTCTAGCGGAATGGGGGCAATTTGTAATGTTTTGAAATCCAGTGGTAATTACTCTGACCAACAATGTGAATTTCTTATGGAACTATTAGATATAGTACTCAGATGCAATTATTTTTTGTTTCAAGATCAATTCTTTATTCAGAAACAGGGTACTGCCATGGGTTCCAATGTCGCCCCTAATTACGCCAACATATATATGAATATGTATGAAGAACATTTTGTTTATGAAAATTTAGCCTTTCAACAATATGGCGCCACCTGGTGGCGCTATATTGATGACATCTTTGGGGTATGGAGGGGTGACATTGGAACCCTGCTCAATTTTGTTAATGACCTTAACAGCTGCTCTAGATACATACAATTTACCCTAACTTGGAGTGAGGAGCGTATAGAATTCCTTGATACCTCTATCTATAGGGAAGAGAATTCTTTGAAGGCTGATATATATAAGAAAAAGATTGATCGCAACAATTTGTTGCGATATGAGAGTGCACATCCACCGGCACTGTTGAATTCTCTTCCCTATAGCCAATTCCTTCGTGTCAAGAAAATCGTTTCTGATACTGATTTGTCTAGCCAGAGACTTAAGGAAATGGGTCAGTTATTTAAAGAACGGGGCTATCCTGATACAGTTATTAAATCCAATTTGGATAAGGTAGAGGTTAGGACGAGAGAAGATATCCTTCATCACAAAAATGCCAATAAGGATAAAAATAAGGGGGACAGAATTACTTTTGTCACCGAATACAACAAACACAGTAATAAAGTTGTTAGTATCCTTAGGAAACATTGGCATATTTTGTTTGAGTGTAATCCTGACATAAAGGCCTTTAAAGAATTTTTTATGCCTGCATTCAGACGGGCACCCTCCCTTAGAGACAAACTTATTAGCAGTGATGTTGGCACTGCTAAATTAGGGGGCACCAGATATATTACTAGGGCCAATAAGGGTTGTTATCCCTGTCTGGGTTGCTTTAGTTGTAGTAATATGATTAAAGGAGCTGTGTTTTTTCACCCTCATACCGGAAAAAAGTTTGATATAAATTGCTTCTGCACTTGCAATAGTGAATATATAATCTATTTGATTAAATGCCCATGTGGGCTCCTTTATGTGGGTGAGACGACACGTAAAGCCCGTGAAAGAATGAATGAACACAAATCTAGTATCAGGAGGGGGGATTTAGAGGCCCCAGTTGCCCATCATTTTATTAAGGCTAAACATAACATTTCTCAACTTAGGTTTCAAATCATAGAACAAGTGCATAGACCTAGGAGAGGAGGTAATAGGGAAAAACTATTAAAGAAAAGAGAGGCTTTTTGGATCTTTAAGTTGGGGACTTTGCTGCCAAAAGGGATGAATAGAGACCTAGATTGGACACTTTTTTATTAATTAACTCTGCTAGATTTTGTTAAATGGATTGTACTCCTTTAAGTCTGATGTGATTCGTGATAATATCTGCCTTCCATGATTTTTAATCTGTTTTTAAGTGATTTTTTGTGCACTTTGTTCTCTTTATACCATTTGTTGAAGGATTATGAAAATGTGTAAATTTAATGTTGTAATGACATGAAATAACCACTAGAGGGTGTAACAGTATTGAGAAGTTGCAAATTTACTAACAAGTTGTTAATTACTGTTTGATTACACCTGTGTATAGGTATATAAGGACAGATTCTAGTGCCATTATGTATTCACATGATTAAGGGGTAACACCCGAAACGTTGTGGACTTTGTCTGTGCCAAAATAAAATTGGTAAAATACCTATGCTGCTGCATTCTCTGTTTGTACCAAACAAACTTACCCTATGATTAATTGCTCAACTGAGCACGAAACTAGTCAGGGAGTTTGGAGCTGTGTACTATTTTAACTATGTTCAAATAAAGGTAACAATATTTTTACTATTTTTGGCCCTGTGACTCTATTTGCTTGAAGTGCTACTGTATCTTGATATTGTGTGATTTTATCCTCCAATGGGTAACTTGTGACAGGTATAAATGAATGTATCACCTGAGAGCACATATGGTCTATGATTACGGCTATGTCTTGCCGAAACGCGTAAGACCGGCTCTTTGCTCTTTTACTCTTTCCTGATGCCCATGTATTTTAATCTATTGAATAAAGCCTAAACGTTTTTTACTGAAGATTACTGTTCTTTGGATTTCTTTTTTTCTATGTCTATTGGAAGGAGAGGAGCCTTCCTATCCGCTTTTGGACAGTTTCTTCCAGCATTCGATTTGGTCCCTAAAGAATTGGCAGACGGAGTTTGCATACAGCGTTCAGAGACAGAAGCGTAACCTGTATTAGCCATATGGATGCGGCGTCTGACGTCACCCGGAAGTGCCGAAGGAGTACACGCTGGCTGTAAACACCAAGGAGGAGAGACCACATCAACTTTGGAGAAAGGTGTTTGTCACGGAGAAGTGAAACACTGATAGAGGTGAGTGGAATTGTCCCCGATTACGGAGGGGTTTAGAGGTGGTTGTTTGCCCATTACCCCTGTCGAGTGGATACCGGAGAGCCTTCCTTGGAGTGGTGAGTCAGATTGTCCTTGACGCTTCCGTTTATATGCTGTGCACTCTGCATGTTCTCACAATTATTACCTGCCATACTTTCTGCCATACAACATATATGGGACATATTGGTATCCGGTTGCTTATTCTGATACATGGACTGTGCACTCATTTTTTTAGTGGGATATTCACTCCTGGCCAGCAGGAGGAGACAAAGAGCACCCAGAAGAGCTGTTAAGTTTCACTTCCCTTACCCATAACCCCCAGTCATTCTCTTTGCCTCTGTCAATGAAGGGCGTGAAGTTGGTAAAGATATTTATTTCTTTTATGGGTACTTTTCCCTACAAGCAAGGATTGGGGTTAGCTGTGTCCACGTCAATCTCTTTTGTAAGAGTAGTGGTGGCTTTTAAGCAGTTAGAAAGTGGTAAGGTTGTCCTTGCTTTGTTTTCTAACATAATTGCTACCCTAGTTATAGAAAGCCAGAGTTGGTTAATCTGTTCTTTCTTTTTCTACATGTCTCTGGTAGGAGTATGTGTCCTTTCACGCCTTGTGAGCTGTTTTCCTGCCGGACAGCTGGATTTGCAGCTTTTGTCTTCTAGGTCTTTGAGACTTGCACTTGGAAAGATTTTTCTGCAATATGTTTTTTGGGACATGATTAATCCTTTATGTAGGATCACTTTGGGGCAGTGTGCAGGCACTTTTTGTATGTGAGGAGACTAAGGGGTTAATGACTTCCCTTACTGTTTATGGGATGGTACCTCTGGGGCTCAAATATGTTTTTATTTAGTGACTACAAGGGTGTGATTTTTAGGAACCATCATAGATTCCCTGTCTATGAAGATTTTTCTGACGGAGGTCAGGAAATCCAAACTTCTCACTTCTTGCCTCTCTCTCCAGTCTACTGTTTGTCTAGCAGTGGCTCAATGCATGGCAATTGGTCTGATGGTTGTTTCCATGGACAGCATTCCTTTTGCTCGATTCCATCGGAGAGCTCTACAATTATGCATGCTCAGGCAATGGAACGGAGACCATTCAGATCTATCTCAGAAGATAGATCTGGATCCTTTAACAAGAGACTCTCTCTTGTGGTGGATTTCTCAGGATCATCTGTCAAGGCACATGCTTCTGGAGACCCTCCTGGGTGATTGTCACCACGGACACCAGACTGCTAGGCTGGAGAGCAGTCTGGGGCTTGTTGAAAGCTCAGGGCCTGTGGACTCAGGAGGAGTCCTCTCTCCCCATAAATATCTTAGAGTTGAGCGCAATCTTCAGTGCGTTTATAGCTTGGCCTCAGTTGTCTTTAGCCCAGTTTATCAGATTCCAGTCGGACAACATCACCTCAGTGGTTTACATCAACCACCAGGGAGGAACTTGGAGTTCCTTGGCCATGAAAGAGGTGACTCGCATTATTCAGTGAGCGAAAGCTCATGACTATCTCCTATCTGCCATCCACATTCCAGGAGTGAACAACTGGGAGGCAGATTTACTGAGCAGACAGACCTTTCATCCCGGGGGTGGGCTCTCCATCTGGAGGTGTTTACCAGGATAACCCTCAGGTGGAGGGTGACGGAGTTGGATCTGATGGCATCTCGTCAGAACACCAAGCTTCTGAGGTACAGTTCAAGGTCAAGAGATCCTCCACCCTGATAGATGCTCTGGCGGTTCCTTGGGATTTCGGTCTAGCATACCTGTTTCCTCCTTTTGGTCTGCTTCCACGAGTTATTGCTCGTATCAAGCAGGAGAGAGCATCTGTAATTCTAATAGCTCCTGCATGACCTCACAGGATCTGATTTGCAGACCTGGTGAAGATGTCATCTCTTCCTCCTTGGAGGTTACCTCTGAGGAAGAACCTTCTAACTCAGGGTCCTTTCCTCCATACAAATCTAGTTTCTCTGAAGCTGACTGCTTGGAGATTGAACACTTAGTTTTGGCTAAGCGTGGATTTTCTGAGTCAGTCATTGATACCATGCTTCAGGCTCACAAACCGGTTACTCATAAAATTTACCATAAGGTATGGCACAAATACCTATATTTGTGTGAATCGAAGGGCTTCTTTTGGAGTAAGGTCAGGATTCCTAGAATTTTCTCTTTTCTCCAGGAAGGTCTAGAGAAGGGTTTGTCAGTCAGTTCTCTGAAGGGTCAGATTTCTGAACTGTCTATTCTTTTGCATAAATGTCTGGCAGATGTGCCAGATGTTCAATCTTTTTGTCAGGCCCTGGTCAGAATCAGGCCTGTGTTTAAACATGTTGCTCCTCCTTGGAGTTTGAACCTTGTGCTTAAAGTTTTGCAGCGGGATCCATTTGAGCCAATGCATTCTGTAGATATTAAGTTGTTATCTTGGAAGGTTTTGTTTTTAATTGCTATTTCTTCTGCTCACATAGTTTCTGAACTCTCGGCTCTGCAGTGTAATTCGCCTTATCTTATTTTTCATGCGGATAAGGCGATCCTTCGTACTAAGTTAGGGTTTCTCCCTAACATGGTTTCGGATTGAAAAATTAATCAGGAAATTGTTGTTCCCTCTCTTTGTCCTAACCCTTCTTCTCATAAGGAATGTCTTTTGCATAACTTGGATGTTGTGCGCACTTTAACATTTTACCTACAGGCTACTAAAGATTTTCGTCAGTCTTCTGACCTATTTGTTTGTTTCTCTGGAAAACGGAAGGGTCAGAAGCCCACTTCTACTTCCCTTTCCCTCTGGTTGAGAAGTATAATTCGTTTTGCTTATGAGACTGCTGGACAGCAGCCTCCTGAGAGAATTACGGCTCATTCTTCTAGGGCTGTCTCCTCATCTTGGGCTTTCCAAAATAAAGCTTCTGTGGAACAGATTTGCAAGGTGGCTACATGGTCCTCTCTGCATACTTTTTCTAAATGTTACAAATTTTATACTTTTGCCTCGGCTGAGGCCTCTTTTGGGAGAAAGGTTCTTCAAGCGGTGGTGCCTTCTGTTTAGGTCCGGCTGTCTTGTTCATTCCGTGTCCTCTAGCTTGGGTATTAGTTCCCATGCCCGGCGCTTTGCATAAGGCAGGTTAGGCATCCGCCTTAGGGCGCATAAGGAGGTGGGCTCAATCCTGGAACGGCAGACATGCAACAGCCAAAACTGGCATATTTTTTTATTTAGCCAGCCTAAATCTGACTTATATCATAAGTTAGCAATAGAAATGTTGTTATGCCGTTTAACTGTTATCTATTTAATTTTACATGTGGGTGGGTAGGTCAGGTTACAGGTGCCGTAAACGCATATGACACTGACAGACAGGCAGATTTACAGCGCAGCCGCAACGAACAAAGTGTTGGCTGCCTACCACTGCGCTCTGCCTGGGAAAACAAACAGTCTGCTGCACTGTCACACACACAAGTTTGTGATGTAATGTCCGTGCCGCAGTCAGAGCCCATGCGATGCTGCAGGTGGAACTGAAGTGTGATGTGAGAGTAAGTGTTTTTTAAAGCCCGCCACCAGACCGGACACTGGGAGCAGCGATCAGCGATGCCAGAGCCAGGCTTTCAGCACAGACAGGTTACATCTGTGCTGCCTGCCCTCCTCCCTTACTCTCCCACTGGTGGTGTGAGTGTGATTTCCTGCTGCGCTTCCACGCTCACCCGGTCCTGGAGAACTTCTCCCAGCTACAGCGGCAGCCCCACTGCACACAGCCACATGGCCAATAGCCATGCACTGAGGGAGAACATAAGTTATAACATTACATTATCAATATTGAACGAGGTAAGTCCTCCTGGCCTGGAACAGTGGCTCTTGTATCAGTACTCCTCCTGCTGGATCATACTTCATTTTTTAAGATTATTTTTTAGGAGCTAGTAAGTCAGTTAAATAAAACCAAGCACATGTAACATGATAATTAGAGCCTGCATCTTTAGGTACACTTGGAGTAGAGTTTGGACTCACCATTATATATGAAATTAATTCTACACGTCCCTTTATTAATTAGGAATAGCATTTGCTGTTGTTTTTATGTGTTATAAGAATTTTTAAATAAACAAGATTGTATAATACATTAGTTAGATTGGTATCATCATTTCCAAGCTTCTATTAGCGCTGCTAAATAAACCCCATTTTTTTCTCTTATCCACCATTTAGTTCTCTTTGAAGGAAGAACTTTTTTAGCAGCAGGAATCCACCTTTAGGCGCTCCTATCACAGTACACACAAACACACACAATATACATGCATACACACACAGAACACACATGGCCATGCACTGATGGGAAAACATTATCAATATTGAGGGAGGTAAGTCCTCCTGGGAGTGGGACGGTGGCTCTATCTATGATCTATTTTGGTCAGACTGCTGTGCTGTGTCGCTCACACTTTGACCCCTCATTCACTGTCACTGGCAGTAATAATCAATTTGATTAAGGTGTAATGCACTACCACTGTCTTATTTGTTATGGAGAACAACCACTGTCTGATTTGTTAAGCAGCACAACCACTATCTGACTTTCTATGCAGCACAACCACTGTCTGATTTGCTATGCAGCACAACCGTTGTCTGATTTGCTATGCAGCACAACCGTTGTCTGATTTGCTATGCAGCACAACCGTTGTCTGATTTGCTATGCAGCACAACCCCTGTCTGACTCGCTATGCTGCACTACCACTGTCTGATTTGCTATGCTGCAGTACTACTGTCTGATTTGCTATGCTGCAGTACCACTGTCTGATTTGCTATGCTGCACTACCACTGTTTGATTTGAATTTAGCCACCAATAAGCAAGCGCTACCCAGGTGCTGAACCAAAAATGGGCTAAGCTTACATTCCTGCTTTTTAAATACAGATACCAAGAGAATTTTTTTAATAATAGGAGTTAATTAAAAAGTTGCTTAAAATGTCATGCTCTATCTGAATCATGATGGAAAAATGTGGGTTTCATATCACTTTAACTAGCAATGGGATGGTATGTAATGGGGGGTCGGCAAAATGTATCCTTGCCTGTGTGGCCAAAAATCCTAGCACCGGCCTTGTTAGATCCCACTAGTAATTGGAATGGCGTTGTGGACTCTACATTTCTTAGGAAAGAAAACAAAATGTATGCTTACCTGATAAATTTATTTCTTTCCAGACATGGAGAGTCCACGAGCCCACCTTTAGTTAAGACAATATTTTTTGTTAAACCTCAGGCATCTCTACACCTTTGTGCTATCTTCTTATTCCATTTCCCTTTGGCCGAATGACTGGGGGTTATGAGTAAGGGAAGTGACACTTAACAGCTCTGCTGGGGTGCTTTTTACCTCCTCTTGCTGGCCAGGAGTTAATATCCCACTAGTAATAGGAATGACATTGTGGACTCTCCATGTCCGGAAAGAAAGAAATTTATCGGGTAAGCATAAATTTTGCTTTTGACTTCCTAATTGAATACCTTCTAAGTGCTGACGTAATATAAGTGCCAATGGTTCTAGAGAAATGTTAAACAAAAGTGGTGATAAAGGACATCCCTGACGCGTCCCTCTTTGGAGGAAAAAATTATCAGTAACTGATCCGTTAACAATGATTGAAGATAGTGGTGTACTGTAGATTAGTTTAACAAAACTATGAAATTGCCACTAAATCCAAATTTTCTTAGAGTAAAAAACAGATTGTCCCAGCTTATGAAATCGAAAGCTTTTTAGAGTCAAAAGAGCTAAATCTGTTTACTTTTGATTATATATTTTTTTAATTCATTCCAGAAAAAGTCTAATACATTCATGGTCTTACGTACATTTTTGACAGGGTTCCTACCAGACATAAATCCTACTTGATTTTCGTGAATAATTTTGCATAAATGTGGTTTTAATCTTTTAGCTATGATTGATGTTAATAACTTGTAATCAGTATTTAAGAGAGATTTTGGTCTGTAAGCAGATAGTGTTTCAGGATCTTTATCCTTTTTCAATATTAATGAGATATTTGATGCCGCAAAATATTTGGAGCAATATGGTGGAAGAGAATAATAGACATTAAATAGCTTATGAAGGATAGGTATAATTGATTCTTGTAAGATTCTAACAATCTGGACTTGGGGCTTTGTTTAAAGGGACATGACACCCAAAAAATGTCTTTCATTATTCATATAATATATAATTTTAAACAACTTTCCAATTTACTTCTAATATTTAATTTGCTTCCTTCTCTTGTTATCATTTGCTGTAAGGTTTATCTAGACAAGCTCAGGGGCAGCAGAGAACCTAGGTTCTAGCTTAGCTGTTCATTGGTGGCTGCATATATATATTGAGTGTGATTGGCTCCCCCATGTGTTCAGTTAGAAACCATTAGTGCATTGCTGCTCCTTCAACAAATGATGAAAAGAGAATGAAACAGATTGGGTAATAGAAGTAAATTAGAAAGTTGTTTAAAATTGTATTTTCTATCTGAATCATGAAAGAACATTTTTGGGTTTCATGTCCCTTTAACTTTGCTGAATTGATAGCATCAAGTATTTCTTGAGTAGAGATTGGCATATTTAAAGTATCTATAATGTCGTAGGGAAGCTTCAGTAGATTCATATTTGCCCAGAAAATCCCCTTTTGCTCTATATCGAGCAGTTCTGCTGTATATAATTCTTGAAAAAAAGAAAAAAAGGCCTGCTTAATGTCCTCATTTTTTATATATCTGTCTTCCCCATGTTTGATGGCTGTAAATTGTCTTCTTTGTTTTATAATTCTCACTAAATACTTAGCAGACCTGCCCACATGGCCCCCATATAATGCTTTTTGTCTTAAGTTATCTTGAGAAGATTTCTGTTTAAGAAAAATATCTCTTTGAGTTTTAGCGTTATTATATGTAGCCCACAACACCCTACTCGGATTGGAGACAAAGGTGCTATAGGCATTCCTAAGCGTAAAATAACCTGTATTTTCTAATTGTATTCTAATAAAGAGACTGATAAATAAATATATATGGTCATCATACAATTGCTAAAACATCAAATCTAATGGTGGCCTAAAACTTTTGCACAGTAATGTGTTTATATATATATATATATATATATATATATATTTATATATATACACACACAGAGAAATGCACTCACAGGAACGAACAACCAGCTCAATACCATTGTTAGCCTGTTCTATGGCGATTTACCACCTGGGTGCAACTTCTTTTAGCCCAGCAATGCTTTTCACAGAGTAGAACTTTCCTGTAGTATATCAGTCTGATCCCGCCTATTACGGTCAGTCCAGCGCGGAAATACCAGGCAATTCCTCTCTGAACAAGGAACAAAGCAACCCCAGACGATCGTTTCGGCCTTCATTGGGCCTCGTCAGTGAGGTGTAGCAGTATTCCTCTAAGCACACTGAGCAAGGAGTCCACGTCTGGTTTCCCCTTTTTCCCATAGGGAGACTAAATACACACAGAGAGAAATGCACTCACAGGAACGAACAACCAGCTCAATACCATTGTTAGCCTGTTCTATGGCGATTTACCACCTGGGTGCAACTTCTTTTAGCCCAGCAATGCTTTTCACAGAGTAGAACTTTCCTGTAGTATATCAGTCTGATCCCGCCTATTACGGTCAGTCCAGCGCCGAAATACCAGGCAATTCCTCTCTGAACAAGGAACAAAGCAACCCCAGACGATCGTTTCGGCCTTCATTGGGCCTCGTCAGTGAGGTGTAGCAGTATTCCTCTAAGCACACTGAGCAAGGAGTCCACGTCTGGTTTCCTCTTTTTCCCATAGGGAGACTAAATACACACAGAGAGAAATGCACTCACAGGAGCGAACAACCAGCTCAATACCATTGTTAGCCTGTTCTATGGCGATTTACCACCTGGGTGCAACTTCTTTTAGCCCAGCAATGCTTTTCACAGAGTAGAACTTTCCTGTAGTATATCAGTCTGATCCCGCCTATTATGGTCAGTCCAGCGCCGAAATACCAGGCAATTCCTCTCTGAACAAGGAACAAAGCAACCCCAGACGATCGTTTCGGCTTTCATTGGGCCTCGTCAGTGAGGTGTAGCAGTATTCCTCTAAGCACACTGAGCAAGGAGTCCACGTCTGGTTTCCCCTTTTTCCCATAGGGAGACTAAATACACACAGAGAGAAATGCACTCACAGGAACGAACAACCAGCTCAATACCATTGTTAGCCTGTTCTATGGCGATTTACCACCTGGGTGCAACTTCTTTTAGCCCAGCAATGCTTTTCACAGAGTAGAACTTTCCTGTAGTATATCAGTCTGATCCCGCCTATTACGGTCAGTCCAGCGCCGAAATACCAGGCAATTCCTCTCTGAACAAGGAACAAAGCAACCCCAGACGATCGTTTCGGCCTTCATTGGGCCTCGTCAGTGAGGTGTAGCAGTATTCCTCTAAGCACACTGAGCAAGGAGTCCACGTCTGGTTTCCCCTTTTTCCCATAGGGAGACTAAATACACACAGAGAGAAATGCACTCACAGGAACGAACAACCAGCTCAATACCATTGTTAGCCTGTTCTATGGCGATTTACCACCTGGGTGCAACTTCTTTTAGCCCAGCAATGCTTTTCACAGAGTAGAACTTTCCTGTAGTATATCAGTCTGATCCCGCCTATTACGGTCAGTCCAGCGCCGAAATACCATGCAATTCCTCTCTGAACAAGGAACAAAGCAACCCCAGACGATCGTTTCGGCCTTCATTGGGCCTCGTCAGTGAGGTGTAGCAGTATTCCTCTAAGCACACTGAGCAAGGAGTCCACGTCTGGTTTCCCCTTTTTCCCATAGGGAGACTAAATACACACAGAGAGAAATGCACTCACAGGAACGAACAACCAGCTCAATACCATTGTTAGCCTGTTCTATGGCGATTTACCACCTGGGTGCAACTTCTTTTAGCCCAGCAATGCTTTTCACAGAGTAGAACTTTCCTGTAGTATATCAGTCTGATCCCGCCTATTACGGTCAGTCCAGCTGAGGTGTAGCAGTATTCCTCTAAGCACACTGCACTCTAAGCACATATATATAAATCTGTATAAAGAAAAGAAAGGATAGTAAAAAGATAAAGGGCGTTATAGAAAAGAAAAAGGATTCCCTAGCCAGCACTTCTCATTATTATACCATAAAAAATATAACAGATGTGGTGTGTCTAGTAGTCCAGGAGCCAAACTCAGGCAAGACAAAGAATCAGAATACTCGGAATTAGTACAATGAAGTGAACAATTTATTAACTAAGCAAAATAACTCTTACAAATTAAATAACCACAGTGAAATAAAAAACCATGGCCATGGCAATTAAGCTATCTATTTGTCAAACTAATATTGCACATTGAAGACTCAAGGGATAAAAGGTAACAATTAAATATGCAATATACCCCTAGTAAACAATCTCAATAAGGCATACTCAGTGAAAAATGATTATGACAATGTAATAGCAGCAATACTGGAGTCGAGACCAAATCGACAATAATAGTGACCATAATATAAAGATGCTATGTAAAGTGCTGTTCGTGCATCAATTAATAAGCAACAATAAATGAAGCAAGCAAGCTAACAAACAGGTTAGTAGCGTAACAGCCTTTGCAAAGCGTTAGTTGTTATCCAGCAAAAAGTTCCGAACTTCCGGTGCGGCTTCTTCACAGCGTATCAGTGCTACTGGTATCATCTTCCTCCCGGAAATTTATATACCCATATTGCGGAGGCCAGGGGCTTGTCATAATCCTCCAATCGGTATGCTTGCTACTTACTAAGTTGTTAGCATCATTAGAGAGACTATCAAATAGCCATATTCGTACATCAAATAAATTTATAAAGGTGGTCATGTTGCCTGTATTTATACTTAAGCTGGTCACATCACTGATTAAAATGAAATAATAAAAAATTTATATTTAAAAATTTTACTTTTACATGTTGTTAAATTTAACCCAATTTCCTGCAGTTGAGGTAGGAGGGGGAAAGTGAAAATTATTTGTTATCTTTATAATTTGGGTGCTCATTCTATATCAACGGGTACTACTCAGGACACAGACCGCACTACTACACATAGAGGTCTGAATATATGAATTTTAGAGATATTTAAAGAAAGGGGGCATAATTTATTTCTTCATTTGGGTTCATTGTGTTCATGTTGAATATCCACTTACACTCAGCTTGTAAAAGCTGTTTATCAAGATCACCTCCTCTCTTTTTGAGATCAATTAATTCTAAGCCCATTACCTTTAGGCATGTTGCCACACTGTTGTGATGGGTAAAATAATGTCTTGCGACACTACTATCCTTCAGGTTTTATTTTTAATATCCCTTTTGTGTTCTTTGATTCTGTCACGTAACTCTCTATAAGTTTTACCAATATAGGATACCGGACATGAACAGGAGGTCATATAGACTACCCCTTCACTTCGACATGTTATATGTCCTTTAATTTTTCTCTGTGTGCAGATAGCCATGTCCCTTTAGATTTATTTTGGGAAAAATGGCTATGTACCAATTTGTCCCTCAGATTGGGTGCTCTCCTGGGAGTTAAGACTGGCTTTTCACCCACTATTGCTTTAACAATTGGATCAGTATGTAAAACTTCCCAATGCTTATTGAGAATAGATCTGAGATCTTCCCATTTACCTGTTATAAAACAGGTACAGGCTGAATCCTACAGAGAGATGTGTCATACAATCATTATAAAACTACATATCAGACGGTAATATGCCAATCAATGTAACAAGTCTCTTGTGCAAATCTTACTAGGCAGTGTCAATAGCTCATAACACGAGCAGTCTTGTATATATGTTAAAAACAAAGTAAAATAAATATCTCCAGCAGCTCTGGAAAATTTACAAACCGTGCCGTAGCACTCCGTTAGCAAATCTTGGCTAGTGAGGGGGCGTGGCCACGGAGTGCTACGGCACGGTTTGTACATTTTCCAGAGCTGCTGGAGATATTTATCTTTTCATTTTACTTCGTTTTTAACATATGTACAAGACTGCTCGTGTTATGAGCTATTGAAACTGCCTAGTAAGATTTGCACAAGAGACTTGTTACATTGATTGGCATATTACCGTCTCATATGCGGTTTTTATAATGGTTGTATGACACAAACATGCATGAGATGTTTTATTGAATAAAAGCACACTTTTATATAAACCCCTTTGGTGTGCGAAACCGATTCCTTTCTTCCCCTTGTATAAGCTTGCTAGAAAGCCCCCTCCAATAAGGACTTGACTGTCACCTTTCGGAGTGGTTAATTTTCTGCTGGAGAGGTGAGGACTGTGTCTAAGGAGAGGAGTAGAAGCTGAAAGCACAAGTGGATTGGATTGCCTTCCTTAGTGGATATTGACTACTCAGAGTCTTATCTATACCTCATAAGGTTGAAGTGGAAACACATGAGTTTGCATTTGGCACTATACTACAGAAAATATAACAAGTGTTTTGACATACTACACCAGGAGGTACCTTTTTCTGTGGACCCTTCCCTCTTCTGTTCCAGATCTTTTCCAAGGAGCTTTCCTGTTCGCAGGGGGACTTCATTTCCTTTTGGGATTAGGCTGCAGGTGGAAGAGAAAACCTTTTCTCCCTCCAAGTATCACTAATTGGGGTTATTGGAAGACAACAGGGAGACCTATATACATAGGACAATTCTGGTACTCTTTTTGATTGGGACTTTCTGTGTTTATAGTGCTGTATTGCTCTGTTTGTTTTATATATATATATATATATATATATATATATATATATATACAGTTGTATCAAAATTAATCAACCTCATTGCAATGACCAAATCAAACTAAAGCAATTGAAATAGCTCAACACATAACGAATACTTCAAGTGGTTTACCCAAATTCACCTGAAAATTTATAATAAATTATGCAGTCTCAAAATTATTCAATTCCCTAACTAGAATCCCTCACAACAGCACAAATATGCAAAACAGGTGTTATCTCAAGCACATCTGATGCAACTAATCAAGGGATTCATTAGTTGCACCAGGTGTGCTTGAGCTAGAACACATGAAATACCTGAACTGGCTAAGGGTTTGTTGAGTGTCATATTTGACTGGATGTTAGAAATATGGCTACGTCAAAAAAATGGTCCAAAAAGTTATGAGAAGAGATCATTGCCCTTCACAAACAAGGAACAGGATACAAAATGATAGCAAAGACACTGAATTTCTTGGACACACTTTTGGAAGCATAGTTCGCAAGTTGTTTGTTAGTCACCATGTATTGCAAGCATTTGTGATTAACCAGTCAGGAAACTATAAAACCAGAGTGTAAAATATTTATTTTTTTCCCTTTAGTACACACTGATTTGTGAACACATTACTGGTTAATGCAATGCAAATATCTACATTTGCTATTAGCAGTAAATCATAAAGCATTCCTGAAATGTGGAGGGAAATTCAGTTGTTCTTTCCATGTAATCTTTTGGTGATATAAAACAATATAGCAAACACAATTCAATATCCTGTTCAAGATGTCCTAAGTTAAACTTTCTATATGTCTTGTGCACACACACACTGTAATGGAAACCATAAACATCACTGATTCTAGGAACAGCATGTGATTATTATCAAATGCAGTAATGGTTTTTATGTTGAGTTTTAAAGGGACAGTCTACACCAGAATTTTTATTGTTTTAAAAGATAGATAATCCCTTAATTACTAGTGATGTTGCGAACCTAATTCAATAGGCAGGCGAACTTTAAAACCTACAAGGACTCTTTCTGGCCACAATAGTGATGGAAAAGTTGTTTCAAGGGTACTAACACCTGGACTGTTGCATGCTGGAGGGGGATCCCTGGCAAAACTCCCATGGAAAATTACATAGTTGATGCAGAGTCTGCTTTTAAGCCATAATGGGTCTAAATCAACTAACATTCCCAAAGTGGCTGTCTCAAAACATCCCGGACAGAAGATAGATTGATAGATAGGATAGATAGATATACATAGATTGATAGTTAGATAGAATCGATAGAAGAGAAATAGATAGATTTGTTAGATATATAATTACCCTAATAAATTCTAATAATCAAACATGCGTTCTTGGACCCAACTAGCTTGTGTCAATTAGTACTTTTCTTAGCACTTTAATCCCTGTTCCCCCCCCCCCTATCGGGGGAGTTCTATATGGCCTGCCAGATTACCCTGAAAAATTATAATAATAAGACATGTGACAGGTTGTGTTTTAAGTACTACCATTCTTAGCACTTTAATCTCTGTAACTCCCCCTATTTGGTGAGGTCTATACGGCCTGGATGATTACCCACACAAAATATAATAATAAGACATATGCTCTTGGTCTGCGACCCATGGTAACTATGTTGTGTTAATTAGTAATGTCCTTCGCATTTTAATAGCTGTTACTCATACTCACCCTATCGGTGGAGGTCTATATGACCTGCATGATTACCCTTACAACATATAACAACCAAACATATGCTCTGGGACCCATGGTAAGTAGGTTATGTTAAGTAGTACTGTTCTTTGCATTTTCATACCTGTTACAACACCAAATGGTGGCAGGTCTATCTGGCCTTCATGATTAGCTGCACCCAAACCCAAAAAAAAGCTGAGTGGTCTTAGACTAACACCCATGGCTAACTCTGTTGTTTCAATTAGTACTATTCTTAGCACTTTCATCCCTGTTATGGGCGGTCTACATGGCCATCATGATTAGCCGAACAAAATACTACAATCCAACCTTTGCTCAGTCTTCATAGGCCCTTCATTGTCTGTATTTTGATAGTACAGTTCTAATTATTTTTATAGCTGATACAACACCGAATGTTGTCAGCTCTATATGGCCTGCATGATTAGCTGCACCCAATACAAAAATAAATCGAAGCGGTCTTGGATTAACACCCATGGCTAACTCTGTTGTTTCAAGTAGTACTATTCTTAGCACTTTCATCTCATCATCCCTGTTACTTCCAGGACTCTCGGTGGTGGTGGTCTACATGGCCATCATGATTAGAATAACCAAATACTACAATCCAACCTTGGCTCAGTCTTCCTAAGGCCCTTCATTGGCTGTATTTTGGTAGTACTGTTCTTATTACTACATGGTGGTCTACATGGCCATCATGATTAGCCTAACCAAATACTACAATCCAACCTTGGCTCAGTCTTCCTAAGGCCCTTCATTGGCTGTATTTTGGTAGTACTGTTCTTATTAGTTTAATAGCTGATACTACACCGAATGTTGTCAGCTCTATATGGCCTGCATGAATAGCCGCACCCAAAGCCAAAAAAAGCCAAGTGGTTTTGCACTAACACCCATGGCTAACTCTGTTGTTTCAAGTTCTACTATTCTTAGCTCTTTCATCTCATCATCCCTGTTACTTCCAGGACTCTCGGTGGTGGTGGTCTACATGGCCATCATGATTAGCCTAACCAAATACTACAATCCAACCTTGGCCCAGTCTTCCTAAGGCCCTTCATTGGCTGTATTTTGGTAGTACTGTTCTTATTAGTTTAATAGCTGATACTACACCGAATGTTTTCAGCTCTATATGGCCTGCATGAATAGCCGCACCCAAAGCCAAAAAAAAGCCAAGCGGTTTTGCACTAACACCCATGGCTAACTCTGTTGTTTCAAGTTCTACTATTCTTAGCTCTTTCATCTCATCATCCCTGTTACTTCCAGGACTCTCGGTGGTGGTGGTCTACATGGCCATCATGATTAGCCTAACCAAATACTACAATCCAACCTTGGCCCAGTCTTCCTAAGGCCCATCATTGGCTGTATTTTGGTAGTACTGTTCTTATTAGTTTAATAGCTAATACGACACCGAATGTTGTCAGCTCTATATGGCCTGCATGAATAGCCGCACCCAAAGCCAAAAAAAAGCCAAGCGGTTTTGCACTAACACCCATGGCTAACTCTGTTGTTTCAAGTTCTACTATTCTTAGCTCTTTCATCTCATCATCCCTGTTACTTCCAGGACTCTCGGTGGTGGTGGTCTACATGGCCATCATGATTAGCCTAACCAAATACTACAATCCAACCTTGGCCCAGTCTTCCTAAGGCCCTTCATTGGCTGTATTTTGGTAGTACTGTTCTTATTAGTTTAATAGCTGATACGACACCGAATGTTTTCAGCTCTATATGGCCTGCATGAATAGCCGCACCCAAAGCCAAAAAAAAGCCAAGCGGTTTTGCACTAACACCCATGGCTGTTTCAATTAGTACTATTCTTAGCACTTTCATCCCTGTTACGGGCGGTCTACATGGCCATCATGATTAGCCGAACAAAATACTACAATCCAACCTTTGCTCAGTCTTCATAGGCCCTTCATTGTCTGTATTTTGATAGTACAGTTCTAATTATTTTTATAGCTGATACAACACCGAATGTTGTCAGCTCTATATGGCCTGCATGATTAGCTGCACCCAATACAAAAATAAATCCAAGCGGTCTTGGATTAACACCCATGGCTAACTCTGTTGTTTCAAGTAGTACTATTCTTAGCACTTTCATCTCATCATCCCTGTTACTTCCAGGACTCTCGGTGGTGGTGGTCTACATGGCCATCATGATTAGAATAACCAAATACTACAATCCAACCTTGGCTCAGTCTTCCTAAGGCCCTTCATTGGCTGTATTTTGGTAGTACTGTTCTTATTACTACATGGTGGTCTACATGGCCATCATGATTAGCCTAACCAAATACTACAATCCAACCTTGGCTCAGTCTTCCTAAGGCCCTTCATTGGCTGTATTTTGGTAGTACTGTTCTTATTAGTTTAATAGCTGATACGACACCGAATGTTGTCAGCTCTATATGGCCTGCATGAATAGCCGCACCCAAAGCCAAAAAAAAGCCAAGTGGTTTTTCACTAACACCCATGGCTAACTCTGTTGTTTCAAGTTCTACTATTCTTAGCTCTTTCATCTCATCATCCCTGTTACTTCCAGGACTCTCGGTGGTGGTGGTCTACATGGCCATCATGATTAGCCTAACCAAATACTACAATCCAACCTTGGCCCAGTCTTCCTAAGGCCCTTCATTGGCTGTATTTTGGTAGTACTGTTCTTATTAGTTTAATAGCTGATACGACACTGAATGTTTTCAGCTCTATATGGCCTGCATGAATAGCCGCACCCAAAGCCAAAAAAAAGCCAAGCGGTTTTGCACTAACACCCATGGCTAACTCTGTTGTTTCAAGTTCTACTATTCTTAGCTCTTTCATCTCATCATCCCTTTTACTTCCAGGACTCTCAGTGGTGGTGGTCTACATGGCCATCATGATTAGCCTAACCAAATACTACAATCCAACCTTGGCCCAGTCTTCCTAAGGCCCTTCATTGGCTGTATTTTGGTAGTACTGTTCTTATTAGTTTAATAGCTGATACGACACCGAATGTTGTCAGCTCGGCCTGCATGAATAGCCGCACCCAAAGCCAAAAAAAAGCCAAGCGGTTTTGCACTAACACCCATGGCTAACTCTGTTGTTTCAAGTTCTACTATTCTTAGCTCTTTCATCTCATCATCCCTGTTACTTCCAGGACTCTCGGTGGTGGTGGTCTACATGGCCATCATGATTAGCCTAACCAAATACTACAATCCAACCTTGGCCCAGTCTTCCTAAGGCCCTTCATTGGCTGTATTTTGGTAGTACTGTTCTTATTAGTTTAATAGCTGATACGACACCGAATGTTGTCAGCTCTATATGGCCTGCATGAATAGCCGCACCCAAAGCCAAAAAAAAGCCAAGCGGTTTTGCACTAACACCCATGGCTAACTCTGTTGTTTCAAGTTCTACTATTCTTAGCTCTTTCATCTCATCATCCCTGTTACTTCCAGGACTCTCGGTGGTGGTGGTCTACATGGCCATCATGATTAGCCTAACCAAATACTACAATCCAACCTTGGCTCAGTATTTCTAAGGCCCTTCATTGGCTGTATTTTGGTAGTACTGTTCTTATTAGTTTAATAGCTGATACTACACCGAATGTTGTATGGCCATGTAGACTCTGTTGTTTCAAGTTCTACTATTCTTAGCTCTTTCATCTCATCATCCCTGTTACTTCCAGGACTCTCGGTGGTGGTGGTCTACATGGCCATCATGATTAGCCTAACCAAATACTACAATCCAACCTTGGCTCAGTCTTCCTAAGGCCCTTCATTGGCTGTATTTTGGTAGTACTGTCATCCTTTTGAATAATAGATTACAGGAAAGGCATTGATTCTAGAATCCCAGAGATCATTTATATGACCCGTAAAATAAAAAAAAAAATTCATTAGATACCCGTTACATAATTATTTATCCTCAGGCCTTTTTAATACGAGGGTCCCGGAGCCTCAACCGAAACAACAGCATGAAAGAGGAGATATGTCATCCTTTTGAATAAAAGATTACAGTAAAGGCATTGATTTTAGAAACCCACAGATCATTATTTGCAACCGTGAAATTAGAAAAAAACATTGATTACACAGCCGTGACACTTATTTATGCTCAGGCCTTTTTAATACGAGGGTCCCGGAGCCTCAACCGAAACAACAGCATGAAAGAGGAGATATGTCATCCTTTTGAATAAAAGATTACAGTAAAGGCATTGATGTTAGAAACCCACAGATCATTATTTGCAACCGTGAAATTAGAAAAAAACATTCATTAGACACCGGTTACACTTATTTATCCTCAGGCCTTGTTAATACGAGGGTCCCGGAGCCGCAACTGAAACAACAGCATGAAAGAGGACATATGTCATCCTTTTGAATTATAGATTACAGGAAAGGCATTGATTTTAGAAACACTGAGATAATTACTTGCAACCGGGAAATAAAAAAAAACATTGAACAGACACCCAGTACACTTTATTATCCATAGGCCTTTTCAGCAGAGGCTCCAGGACCCTCAACAAAAACAAGAGCAGGGAGCTGGGCATAGGAGTACAATGGAGTGTGACAATAATAATCTGAAGGTGAAGATTGCATAGTTGTGGCATTTTAATTTTGTTATCGTGGGAACTTAGTACTTGCAATGACCTTGCTCTGGTGAATCCATATTGCAAATGTGTTATTTAAGGCACTGTTTGTCTATTTTTTGGAATATCAGCATTTGGTAAAAGAAGCTCAACTTAAGGCTGGTGAGAAACGACCTTTCTTCTGGCTGTTTGCAAATGTTGTGGCTCTGGACGAACATGTGAATAAGGGGCCATCAGCCATATTCTGCACGCAACCCCTTTGATGATTGACGATAAACATGTGTCACCTGCAAGCAGAGCTCGTTACTTCTGTCTAAATCATCTTCCTGGTATGGACAGGCCAAGCCGCCAATGTTTCCCACAGCAAGTACGAATATTGAAATACAAGATTGTCTTGAGTATGGTAGGAAACCAAAGTTTATTTAATTCTGTACTATCTATCACCACAAAAAATGAACTTCTTGAAGCAACGAAAATGCCAGCAATTTCATGTGCTTATGGATGACAAGGACGTCCTGTCCTGTGGTGCACAGAGATGGAGACGATTTTTGCCCTCCCTGTACACTACCCAGATGTCTCAAACATCACCAGAAACACAATACAGCCACTCTTGTGAAGTTCCTGGAGTGTTCCGGTAGCCATCTCTTTGCGCTCCTAAAGGAATACTTTATCAGTGTTTTTGTATACATCCGACAACAGCTTCGGAGACTGTGGTGACACACATGTTATTTACTGTTGTTGCAGCTGTGGCAATATCAATTGGCATGAAAAAGTTAAGATTTGTGGGTGGCGGAGCCTATAGCTGTTGCCGTAGGACGTGTGTTTGAGGAGCTCCAGGTCTTACAAGTTACTTTGGAGTTAGTTTTCAACCTTAATTTAATTTTCTTTTTGGGATTCATAGTCACACTTTCTGGGGCTATCCAAGAGGAGCCTGGTAAAAGCAGTAGTAGTCACCCCTTATATCAACGGGTACGGAGACCTGTTTTTTGCATTTCCAATATTGCGCTGGTCCACAAACTAATCCTGAATGAAAAAAAAAACTTAAAATTTGGACTAGTGATGCACATTTTATGCACGCTGTGGCAATTGCAATTTGCAATAAAAATAATCTGCTAACAACAACCACTACCTACGACCACACCTGACTCCTGAAGTCATGCTTCAGTTATTAAGTCAAGTTAAATAAAAACATTTTTTTTTATGCTCAGCAGAGGCTCCAGGACCCTCGACAAAACCAGCAGCAGGAAAGAGGACATATGGCATCCTTTTGAAAAAATGATTATAGGAAAGGCATTGATTTCAGAAACACAGAGATCATTAGTTGCAAACGGTAAATAGAAAAAAACATTGATTATACACCCAGTACACTTATTTTTCATTAGGCCTTTTTAATAAGATTAAGAGGCTCCCGGAGCCTCAACAGAAACAACAGCATTAAAAAGTACATATGGCATCCTTGTGAATAATATATTACAGGAAAGGCATTGATTTTAGAAACCCGTGGATAATTTTTTGCAACCATGAAATCTAAAAAAACATAGATTAGACACCCAGTACACTTCTTTATCCTTAGGCCTTTTAAGCATAGGCTCCAGGACCCTCAACAAAACCAGCAGCAGGAAAGAGGACATATGGCATACTTTTGTAAATTAGATTACAGGAAAGGCATTGATTTTAGAAACACAGAGATCATTTATATGACCAGTGAAATAGAAAAAAAAAATGATTGGACACCCAGTACACTTCTTTATCCTTAGTCCTTTTTAATACAAGGGTCCCGGAGCCTCAACAGAAACAACAGCATGAAAGAGGACATATGTCATCCTTTTGAATAATAGATTACAGGAAAGGCACCCAGTACACTTATTTATCCATAGGCCTTTTTAGCAGAGGCTCCAGGACCCTCAACAAAAACAAGAGCAGGGAGGTGGGCATAGGAGTACAATGGGGTGTGACAATAATAATGTGAAGGGGAAGATTGCAGAGTTGTGTCATTTTAATTTTGTTATTGTGGGAAATACTTGCAATGACCTTGCTCTGGTGAATCCATATTGCAAATGTGTTTTTTAAGGCACTGTTTGTCTATTTTTTGAATATCAGCATTTGGTAATTGAAGCTCAACTTAAGGCTGGTGAGAACCGACCTCTCCTGGCTGTTTGCAAATGTTGTTGCTCTGGACATACATGTGAATAAGGGGCCATCAGCCATATTCTGCACGCAACCCCTTTGATGATTGACGATAAACATGTGTCACCTGCAATCAGAGCCCGTTACTTCTGTCTAAATCATCTTCCTGCTATGGACAGCCCACTGTTTCCCACAGCAAGTCCGAAGCTTGAACTACAAGATTGTCTTGAGTATGGTAGGAAACCAAAGTTTATTTTATTCTGTACTATCACCACAAAAACTGAACTTCTTGAAGCAACGAAAATGCCAGCAATTTCATGTGCTTATGGATGACAAGGACGTCCTGTCCTGTGGTGCACAGAGATGGAGACGATTTTTGCCCTCCCTGTACACTACCCAGATGTCTACAACATCACCGGAAACACAAGACAGCCACTGTTGTGAAGTTCCTGGAGTGTTCCGGTAGCCATCTCTTTGCGCCCCAAAAGGAATTCTTTATTGTTGTTTTTGTATACATCCGACAATAGCTTCGGAGACTGTGGTGACGCACATGTTAGTTACTGTTGTTCCAGCTGTGGCAATATCAATTGGCATTAAAAAGGTAAGATTTGGGTGGGCGGAGCCTATAGCTGTTGCGGTAGGACGTGTGTTTGAGGAGCTCCAGGTCTTACAATTTACTTAGGAGTAATTTTTCAACCTTAATTTAATTTTCTTTTTGGGATTCATACTCACACTTTCTGGGGCTATCCAAGAGGAGCCTGGTAAAAGCACTAGTAGTCACCCCTTATATCAACGGGTACGGAGACCTGTTTTTTGCCTTCCCAATATTGCGCCGTACCCCAAACTAATCCTGAATGAAAAAAAAAATATTAAAATTTGGACTAGTGACGCACATTTTATGCACGCTGTGGCAATTGCAATTTGCAATAAAAATAATCTGCTAACAACAACCACTACCTACGACCACACCTGACTCCTGAAGTCATGCTTCAGTTATTAAGTCAAGTTAAATAAAAAAAATTTTTCTTTATTATGCGCAGCAGAGGCTCCAGGACCGTCGACAAAACCAGCAGCAGCAAAGAGGACATATGGCATCCTTTTGAAAAAATGATTATAGGAAAGGCATTGATTTCAGAAACACAGAGATCATTAGTTGCAACCGGTAAATCGAAAAAAACATTGATTAGACACCCAGTACACTTATTTTTCATTAGGCCTTTTTAATAAGAGGCTCCCGGAGCCTCAACCAAAACAACAGCATCAAAAAGTACATATGGCATCCTTGTGAATAATAGATTACTGGAAAGGTATTGATTTTAGAAACCCGTGGATAATTTTTTGCAAACGTGAAATCTAAAAAAACATAGATTATACACCCAGTACACTTCTTTATCCTTAGGCCTTTTTAGAAGAGTCTCCTGTAGCCTCAACAGAAACAACAGCATGAAAGAGGACATATGGCATCCTTGTGACTAATAGATTACAGGAAAGGCATTGATTTTAGAAACCCGGAGATAATTTGTTGCAACCGGGAAATCTAAAAAAAAATGGATTAGACAACCAGGACACTTATTTATCCTTAGGCCTTAGTAGCAGAGGCTCCAGGACCCTCAACAAAACCAGCAGCAGTAAAGAGGACATATGGCATCCTTTAGAAAAATAGATTTCTGGAAAGGCATTGATTTTAGAAACACAGAGATCATTAGTTGCAATCGTGCAATCTCTAAAAAATTGGATTATACACCAAATACACTTATTTATCCTTAGGCCTTTTTCGCAGAGGCTCCAGGACTCTCCACAAAACCAGCAGCATGAAAGAGGACATATGGCATCCTTTAGAAAATTAGATTTCAGGAAAGGCATTGATTTTAGAAACACAGAGATCATTAGTTGCAACCGTGAAATCTAAAAAAACATAGATTATACACCCAGTACACTTCTTTATCCTTAGGCCTTTTTAGAAGAGTGTCCCGGAGCCTCAACAGAAAGAACAGCATGAAAGAGGACATATGGCATCCTTTTGAAAAATAGATTACAGGAAAGGCATTGATCTTAGAAAGACAGAAAAAATTTGATACAAACGGGAAATCTAAAAAAACATTGAATAGACACCCAGTACACTTCTTTATCCTTCGGCCTTTTTAGCAGAGGCTCCAGGACACTCAACAAAACCAGCAGTAGGAAAGAAGACATATGGCATCCTTTGTGAAAAAAAGATTATAGGAAAGGCATTGATTTTAGAAACCCGTGGATAATTTGTTGCAACCGTGAATTTGAATCAAAAAAATTGATTGGATGGACACCCAGTACAATTCTTTCTCCCTAGGCCTTTTTATAAGAGGGTCCAGGACCCTCAAACAAAACACCAGCAGGAAAGGGGACATATGGCATACTTTTGAACAATAGAGTAAGAGTACAGGAAAGGCATTGATTTTAGAAACCCATAGATAATTTTTTGCAAATGTAAATTTGAATCAAAAAAAATATTCAATGGACACCCAGTACACCTTTTTCTCCTTAGGCCTTTTTATAAGAGGGTCCTGGACCCTCAAAAAAAACACCAGCAGGAAAGAGGACATATGGCATACTTTTGAAAATTAGATTACAGGAAAGGCATTGATTTTAGAAACACAGAGATCAGTTATATGACCCGGGAAATAGAAAAAAAAACATTGATTGAACACCCAGTACACTTCTTTATCCTTAGTCCTTTTTATAAGAGTGTCCCAGAAAAAATTAGTTACAACCAGGAAATCTCAAAAAACATTGAATAGACACCCATTACACTTCTTTATCCTTAGGCCTTTTTAGCAGAGGCTCCAGGACACTCAACAAAACCAGCAGTAGGAAAGAGGACATATGGCATCCTTTGTGAAAAAAAGATTATAGGAAAGGCATTGATTTTAGAAACCCGGGGATAATTTTTTGCAACCGTGAATTTTAACTAAAAAAAATGATTGGATGGACACCCAGTTTTTTTTTTTTTTAAGTTCATGCCAGACTGCTGATGTCATGTAACATGGGGGACACACACAGTCAGTCCTAATATTGTCACAGTCAAACGTTCTCTGCTTATATTTATTTGTGAGAAAAGGTGCCAGACTGTGCCAATGTCATGTGACATTCCAAGCTAGTGCCATGTGCTGTTTTAGATGTGCACTGTGCAGCACTGGATGCTAAGCCCTAACTAGGCATCCAGTCAATCCCACTGCATCAGAAAAGGTCCTGCTTGGGTTACCACTGTTACCAGGTAACTGCTCTGGTGGTGGGGATTGTTTCTGGGTAGGGCTGACTATAGGCGCATGCAGCCGAAAGCTGGAGTGTCAGGCACGTGAGGATTTGAGCATCTGTGCAGCTGCACACACTGCTCTCTTCAGTCTTGAGGCTGTGTGACTCGTCTGTATCCATGCAGCCTTGGGCAGACAACATGCAGTCTGCTGGTCCCCTTATCCCTGCTCTTTCTGCTGTGGCTCTAAGGTCAACTAACTGAAGTTTGTTAGGAAAACAGTGCTTTGTAGAAAGGTGTCAGTGGGAAGAATAAGTGAGTGTACACATGCCCCTCCCCCATGCAGCATTGTCTAGTGCAGGATGAGAGGGAACTTGTTCCTAGCAAAGTAGTGACATGTGCTGCTGTGGCTGATGTATAGTGTCATGCTGATACTTCACACATTAAGGTAAGGTTTATTTTTATAGTTTTTATTTCTCTCTGTTTCAGATTTTACAGCTTCCCATAGTAGTTCTACTGTTCCAGTCAGTAAACTTATATCTGTCTGCACCTCTATGCTTCTGCCTCAGTCTTTACCTTGCTTTGCTCCTGTTGGCTGCTCTAAATCTCTTTAACCAGCTAACCTCACACCAGAATCACATTCAAAAGCATATTAAATTAATCCAAAGTGGAGGAATTTATATATTTATTTACTTATTAGTACTGCTTAGGTCCAGTTTCACATATTGCAATTTTTTTTAATGATTAGCCCAGCAGTGGATGATCCACTGCTGGGCTAATAATTAAAAAAAAAAAAAAAATTGATTTAGTTGTTTTTTGGGATGTTGGGGTGGAGAGCGAAATTGCATGGGAGGGGGGGCCCAAGAAAATGTTTGCCCGGGGTCCAGTCAATATTAAAGACGGCCCTGTCCAGGACCCTCAAACAAAAAACCAGCAGGAAAGAGGACATATGGCATACTTTTGAACAATAGAGTACAGGAAAGGCATTTATTTTAGAAACCCATAGATAATTTTTTGCAAATGGAAATTTGAATAAAAAAATGATTCGATGGACACTCAGTACACCTCTTTCTCCTTAGGCCTTTTTATAAGAGGGTCCTGGACACTCAAAAAAAACACCAGCAGGAAAGAGGACGTATGGCATCCTTTTGAACAATAGAGTACAAGTACGGCATTGATTTTACAAAACCAGAGATAATTTTGGTCAAATGAGAAATAGAAAATAAAAATGAGTGGACACCCAGTACACCTCTTTCACCTTAGGCCTTTTTATAAGAGTGTCCAGGACCCTCAAACAAAATACCAGCAGGAAAGAGAACATATGGCATACTTTGGAACAATAGAGTACTGGTACGGCATTGATTTGTGAAACCCACAGATAATTGTTAAAAGTGAAATAGCCCCAAAAACCATGCTTGGACTCCCACTCCAGGTCGTTCTCCTTCAGATTTTTTTATAAGAGGGTCCAGCACCCTCAACAGAAACAACTGCAGGAAACACCACCACATATGCCATCCTTTTGCACAAGCGAGTACAGGTATGGCATCCATTTTAGAAACCCAAAGATAATTGAGAGGAACCAGGAACATTTTTCTAAAAACTGGATGGGGCACCCATTACTACAGGTCGTTCTCCTTCAGCCTTTTTATATCATGGGCACGACCCGCAACAGGCACAACAGCATGAAACACAACATATGCCACCCTTTTGCACAATAGAGTACAGGTATGGCATAGATGGAACACGGAGATAATTTAGAGCAACCAAGAGACGGATAAAGATGCTTGGTCGGTCCTACTCTTTCAAATTTGTTGCATTTTGCGTTCAATTGAATGGTCCACCGGATATGAGTGGTGTGTAAAGTTGTACAATTTGTAACAGTTTAATCACTAGTGTTATGTGCCTTATTTTTTTTATTTGAGTTTTGTACCCACAGAGATGCAGCAGAGGTCAGAAAAATTAGGAATGTACAAATGACTGAAAAATTGGGGTATTGTTGTAGCAACTGCTGTAGCAGCAGCCAGAAAAATCGATGTTTGTAAAACATTTATAAAGTGCCCTAAAAGCTTGTGGCTTGAACACTAGTTGTTGGCGGATAAGTAAAGCAAGTCCTCCGTCTTTATAACCAAAAAAAAATGCCAGCCTGTGTACCAGTTGTAGCCCAAGCCAGCTCATATCATCATCAGTAGTTTTTTATTCAAATGTATCGCCCAATGTCAGTCCCTTCGGGATCCAGCCCTCATTCATTTTTATAAAAGTGAGATAGTCACAGCCAAAGCGGTGTTAACGGGGAATATCATTTCCTATGTTGCTACACTACGTAGGAAACTACAGGCCAAGTTGCAAGGATTGCAGGAGAACTTGACGAGGTCTTATCAGACCTACTGTAGTGACCCTAACCCTTCAACAAAAGAAAAATATTTTACGTGTAAAGGGGAACTAGATGCATTTCTACATCACCAAGCAGTGACACAACTCCTCAAAACTAATGCCAAATATTACAGGGGAGGTGACAGATCGGGCAAACTATTAGCCTCCCTGACAACCCAGCGAGAGGCGCGCAAGCCTATTGCAGCCCTTAAGCACGGCAATAAAACTCATAAGTCTCCCCAAGCCATTGTAGATGCCTTGGCTAAGTTCTTTACTGACGTATATTCTACACAGGAGGTTCCCTCCGAAGAGTTTATCTCTTCCTTTTGGGAGGATATGGACTTGCCGCAGATCAGTCAAGAACACCTGGAGGCTCTAAATGCCGCCATCTCTCCTGAGGAGATATTGAAAACGATCTCCTCCTTATCTAATGGTAAGGCAGCGGGCCCGGACGGGCTGCCCATAGAATTTTACAAAACATTGAAGACTCAAATCACTCCCACTCTGACCAAATTGTATAACTCGTACTATACAGAACTGATCCCCCCTTCAAAATTATTCACCATGGCGCATGTATCCCTGATACCAAAACCGGGGAAAACCCCGGAACTACCTGAATCTTATCGCCCCATTTCGCTTCTTGACTCCGATTACAAGATTTTAATGAAAATCTTGACGGATCGGCTAAAACACATTCTTACGGAGATCATTCACCCCGATCAGACAGGGTTCATGTGCAACAGATCCTCCGTGACTAATGTCAGACGTGTACTACATGCGATAGCACATTTCAAGGATGGGTCAACGACTGGGAAAGCACAGGATGAATCGGAGGCCTTCCTGCTGTCTCTTGACGCAGAGAAGGCCTTTGATAGAGTGGTGTGGAGCCACCTGTTTGACACACTAAGACGCTTTGGCTTCTCTGGCTCCTTTCTGCGATTTATCTGCAATGTCTATGAGACTCCCTGGATCCATGTTATGGCGAATGGCCTATTCTCTCCTCGTATTGTCCTACAGAGAGGTACCCGTAAGGGATGCCCCCTCTCTCCCCTCCTCTTTAACCTTACTTTGGAGCCTCTGGCTATCAAACTACGAACTGTCTACCCTGGCATCGCCATAGGCGAAGTGAGTCTGCACTTAGCTATATATGCAGACGATATGCTTCTGTTTGTGGAGCATCCGGCAAAGCATATTCCAAAAATCTTAGCAACAATAGAGGCCTTTGGGTCTTTTTCGGGGTACCGAATAAATGAAAGCAAGTCAGAGATTTTGTGGTTACGAAGGCACCCAGTTCAGGCTGCTGTTTACCCATTTAGAGACGCCACCCCCACTATGACCTACTTGGGGATACGTTTATCTACAGATGTTGATACTTTATACCAAAACAATTTTTCCCGAGTTTGCAGGGACATTCAACAGACACTGGAGGGCTGGAGGAGGCTGCCTGTCTCCCTATCAGGGCGAGTGGGCCTAATCAAGATGGTAATTTTACCACGGATTCTATACCCCATTCTGATGCTACCCTTCCTTTTAACAAAGAAAGACCTGGCTCTATATACCAGAGCGGTCACGAGTTTTCTTTGGAAAGGGGGTAAACCAAGAATAGCCCTCGCAAAATTATATGCATCCACATCCCAAGGAGGATTGGGATTACCTAACCTTAGGCTATACAACTGGGCGGCCTTGGATCGTCTAGTATTAGACTGGCAATTGAATACTTGTCATTTTTATGACACTACACTAGAAGCTTCTGCCATAGGAGACTGTAGTTTAACCTACCTATCGTATGCTCGGCTCAACAGGGTCCCACTGGAGATAAGAAGTAACTTTCTTTACAGGGACACATTAAAGGCCTGGCAGCTAACATTGCGCCATCTGGACCGAGCCTACATGTCTTCTAGAATGATCCCGCTGAGACGGAATGCTGACTTCCCTCCGGGAATAGACACCTCTCCCTTTACGACATGGGAGGCTGTAGGCCTGCGTTCAGTGGGAGACTCTCTGGACCTGGCTACAAAGAGCATTAAATTGTTTACTGATCTGCAGAATCAGTTCCAAATACCAAGACCTCATTTCTATGCCTATCTACAGATGAGGCACTATGTCAATCAGTTAATTACTATAGACCCACACTTCTGGGAACCCCACGCTCTCAATCCCTCAGTGGTCTCCTTTAAGTTGGGCAGATTTACAATTTCAGGCCTATATAAAACATTAATTGGGAAGACCGAAACCAAAAATTTAGAGAACCTAGTGAGCATATGGAGTAGGGATGTAGAAGAAGAAGACTTAATAACGATGATTCAGCGCAGCTTAGAAACTGTGCGAAGGGCGACATTGTCCATGACGTTTAGAGAATCTCAGGTCAGAATGTTGCACAGGGACTATCTAACGCCCCGCAGACTAGCCAGGTGGCGTACCGACATAGCAAATGAATGCAGTAAGTGCAGACTGGGAGACCCCGACTTCCTTCATTATTTTTATAAGTGCCCCCGGGTGAAACAGTTTTGGGGGAGGGTGGTCTTCGGATCAACAATACCTTAACAGTCAGGATCGAAATTGGAATCAAACAAATTTGCCTTCTTGACTGGGAAGAACTAAGTCCCAGGCTTAGGCCTCTACTCACTACAATTATCCTAGTAGCTAGAAAAGTCATTTTGAAGGTATGGACCCTGAAGGAGGCTCCATCATTTATAGTATTCAAACATTGCTTACACCACCAATTAATGGTGGAACAGTCGGACACTAAAATAGACACAAACAGACGACTCAGACATTTTCTAAATAAATGGCGGGAATACATTAGCGCATTGAGTATTGAACTGCAGAAGCAGATACTTGCGCCTTTTGCTCAAACTGAACTTATGCTGACTGCAGCACTGAGAGGGGAATGGGGATTTCTATATCAGTGAGAGGGTGGAGAGCAGTGGAGAACCCCCCTTTTTTTTTTCTCCCCCCACAGGTACTATATACTGATCTTACAGCAGAGTGAAATGATCATTTGGTAATTGAAGACCGAGAGGTGTTACCCATTCTTGCAATGTTTCTATTATGTTTATTTAAAAAAAAGAGGAGGAAAAGTAAGTTAAAGGCATGTACATACTAAGTTATAATCGAAGATTGTAAATTATAATGGATCAATGCTTCAATGTTGTCTGAAATGTACCTTGTATACTTTGTTTTATGTATTCCTCAATAAAAATTACATTTAAAAAAAAAAGTGAGATAGTCAAGGCTTTTTTGACCTAGGCGACTTCTCTTCTCAGTGACAAAACCTCCTGCTGCACTAAAAGTCCTTTCGGACAGGACACTTGAAGCGGGGCAGGCCAGAAGTTCCATTGCAAATTGGGATAGCTCAGGCCACAAGTCCAGCCTGCACACCCAGTAGTCAAGGGGTCCATTGCTCCTGAGAGTGTCGAGATCCGCAGTTAAAGCTAGGTAGTCTGCTACCTGTCGGTTGAGTCTTTCTCTAAGGCTGGATCCCGAAAGGCTCTGATGGTGCATGGGAGTTAAAAAGGTACGCATGTCCTCCATCAACAAGACGTCAGGAAAGCGCCCGGTCCTTGCCGCCGTGGTCGTGGGAGGAGGAGGATTAATTTCATCTCTTCCCCTGTTACATTCCTGTGGTGCTGTGACATCACCCTTATACGCTGTGTAAAGCATAGTTTTTAATTTATTATGAAAATGCTCCATCCTTTCCGACTTGCGGGAATTTGGTAACATTTCAGGCACTTTATACTTATACCGGGGGTCGAGGAGCATGGACACCCAGTACAGGTCGTTCTCCTTCAGCTTTTTTATACGAGGGTCCCTCAACAGGCACGACAGCATGAAAGAACCCATTTGAACAAGGTTGGATGCTGAGCTAATCATGTCGCGTTCCTCCTCCTCACTGATCTCACTGATGGTATCTTCTTCCCCCCAGCCACGTACAACACCACGGGTACCAGAGAGGTGACAACAACGAGCACCCTGGGATGACTGTTGTGCTCGGTCTTCCTCCTCCTCATCCTCCCCAAAGCCACATTCCTCCTCTGACTCCTCTTCCTCACAATCCTCTTCCTGCGTTGCCGCAGGTCCAGCAAGCAATGCTGATTCGGCTGTTTGCGGGGGTGATGGACACCACAACTCTCCCGCTTCCTCTTCACGCTCATCTACTGCCTGATCCAGCACTCTTCGCAGGGCACGCTCCAGGAAGAAAACAAATGGTATGATGTCGCTGATGGTGCCTTCGGTGCGACTGACAAGGTTTGTCACCTCCTCAAAAGGACGCATGAGCCTACAGGCATTGCGCATGAGCGTCCAGTAATTTGGCAAAAATATCCCCAGCTCCCCAGAGGCTGGCCTAGCACCCCGGTCATACAAATACTCATTAACAGCTTTTTCTTGTTGGAGCAGGCGGTCAAACATTAGGAGTGTTGAATTCCACTGTGTCGGGCTGTCGCAAATCAAGCGCCTCACTGGCAGGTTGTTTCGACGCTGGATATCAGACAAGTGCGCCATGGCCGTGTAGGAACGCCTGAAATGGCCACACACCTTCCTGGCCTGCTTCAGGACGTCCTGTAAGCCTGGGTACTTATGGACAAATCGTTGTACAATCAGATTACACACATGTGCCATGCACGGCACATGTGTCAACTTGCCCAATTTCAATGCCGCCACCAAATTACTTCCATTGTCAGAAACAACCTTGCCAATCTCCAGTTGGTGCGGAGTCAGCCACTGATCCACCTGTGCGTTTAGGGCGGTCAGGAGTGCTGGTGCGGTGTGACTCTCCGCTTTCAGGCAAGTCAACCCCAAGACGGCGTGACACTGCCGTACCCGGGATGTAGCATAGTACCTGGGGAGCTGGGGGGGGGGTGCCATAGATGTGGAGCAAGACGCAGAAGTTGAAGAGGACTCAGCCGAGGAAGAGGTTATGGAAGAGGATGGAGTAGGAGGAGTAGAGGAGGTAGCAGCAGGCCTGCCTGCAAGTCATGGCGGTGTCACCAACTCTTCTGCAGAGCCACGCATTCCATGCTTGTCAGAAGTCAGCAGGTTTACCCAATGCGCAGTGTAGGTGATATACCTGCCCTGACCATGCTTTGCAGACCAGCTATCCGTGGTCATATGGACCCTTGCCCCAACGCTGTGTGCCAGACATGCCATAACTTCCTTTCTCACAACAGAGTACAGGTTTGGGATTGCCTTTTGTGAAAAGAAATTTCTGCCAGGTACCTTCCACTGCGGTGTCCCAATAGATACAAATTTTTTGAAAGCATCAGACTCCACCAGCTTGTATAGTAAAAGCTGGCGGGCTAAGAGTTCAGACAAGCCAGCTGTCAGACGCCGGGCAAGGGGGTGACTTTGAGAAATTGGCTTCTTACGCTCAAACATGTCCTTGACAGACACCTGACTGTGGGCAGATGACCAGGAACTGCTACGTAAGAGAGACTGAGTGGAGGATGGTTGAGAGGGGGCAAGGAGGACAGCACTGGTTGACGTGGCTGAAGATGCTGGAGCAGGAGGAGGAGGGCGGCTTTCACTTTGTGTGCTGCTTCTACTCATGTGTTCTTCCCATCGGCCTTTGTGATGGGAGACCATGTGCCTTCGCAAAGCAGTTGTACCTAGGTGGCTGTTGGACTTCCCACGACTCAGTTTCTTTTGGCACAGGTTGCAAATGGCATCGCTGTTGTCAGAGGCAGACACACAAAAAAATGCCACACTGCTGAGCTCTGCGATGATGGCATTCTGGTGGTGGCAACAGCATGCGTTGATGGGCATCGGCGGGCTGTCTGGCTGACCCCTGGTGACGATGCATGCTGTCTGACTGTGCCACTAGCTCCTTGAGACGACCTCCCCGTGCTTCCAAATCGTCTCCTCCTCCTCTCTGTCTCCCCATCTGAACTTTCCCCCTCTTCTTCTTCTCTTCTAGCAGGCACCCACGTGACATCCACCGACACATCATCATCAACCGCTTCACTTGTATCTGAAACATCAAGAAAGGAAGCAGCAGCGGGTACAACATCATCATCATCATCACACCGTACCTCCATGTCGGTAATGCTGCCTGACTGAGACTGATCACTATTATCTACATCCTCTGTCAATGATGGTTGCGCATCACTCATTTCTTCAAAATGATGTGTCAATAACTCCTGTGACAGATCAAGTGAAGCGGCTGTGGTGCTAGTGTTGGTGGTGGCGACAGGCGGCGGAGTGGCACTGGTCACTTGAGACCTGCCCAAAGCACAGCTGGACTTAGATGGTGCGTCAAGGTTAGGAGGACTAGCAGCGGAAGCTGAAGAAGATTGGGTTTCCTGTGTTAGCCATTCAACTAGGTCCTCCTCAGAAGTTTTTGCATTCCCCCTGGCACCCGGCGTCTGAACAATGTGCATATTTGTAGGGTCTAAAGGAATCACAGCACCACGACCACGACCACGGAACCTGCGGGGTGGCCTGCCTCTGCCTGTCATTTTTTTTTAAATGGACACTAACAATACTATTACACCAATTGAGTGGTGGCACTGTGAAAGTGGGCACAGTATACGCTGTGAGACTGACAACAACAAAAAAGACAGATGTTTTAAAAATCACAAATTGTTAATTTTTTGAAATATTACTAGTACTGTGGCAACAAATATGATTGTTTGGCACTATTTGGCAAATGAGCCTGTCTGGCACACACGCTGGGAGAAAGGAAACTGCAATTCAATGGCACTAGGAGACTGAAGAATCACAGTCAAAACAGTTATGATTAACAAAAATTCCAATCCTGTTACAATAAATATGAGTGGTGGCACTAATTGGCTAGTTGGGACTGGCACACAGGCAGGCAGGCAGGAGGAAAATGCAATTCAAGGGCACTAGTAGACTGCAGATTGACAGTCAAAACAGTGTTGATTGACAAATTTTGCAATACTGTTAAAAGAAATATGATTGCTAGCACTAATTGGATAGTTGGGCCTGGCACACAGGCTGGCAGGCAGTAGAAAAGTGCAATTCAATGGCACAAGCAAAATGAGGATTAAGATCAACAATCAAGATTTTTTTTATTTTAATTAGTAACTATACTGTGACAACAATTAGGATTGGTGTAAATAGTTGGCAAGACGGCCTGGCACAAAAGGATGGCAGGCAGGAGGGAGATGCAATTCAAGGACACTAGGAGACTGATTAATGACAGTCTAAACAGTGATGATTGACAATTTTTGCAATACTGTTAACAGAAATATGATTGCTGACAACAATTGGCTAGGTGGGCCTGGCTCACAGCAGGCTGCAAGGCAGGAGGAAAGTGTTATTCAATGGCACCAGCAAACTGACGATTCAAATCACAGCAACTATTACCAAAAATTTTAATTTTTAATTATTAGAATACTGTCGCAACAAATATGATTGGTGTAAATATTTTTTAAGTAGGCCTGGCACACAGGCTTGGAAGGCTGTAGAAAAGTGCAATTCAAAGGCACGAGCAAACTGAGGGTTAAGATCATCAACAATAAAGATTTTTTTAATTGTAATTAGTAACTATACTGTGACAAAATATTTGGATTGGTGTAAATAGTTGGCAAGACGGCCTGGCACAAAAGGATGGCAGGCAGGAGGGAGATGCAATTCAAGGAAACTAGGAGACTGATTACTGACAGTCTAAACAGTGATGATTGACAATTTTTGCAATACTGTTAACAGAAATATGATTGCTGACAACAATTGGCTAGGTGGGCCTGGCTCACAGCAGGCTGCAAGGCAGGAGGAAAGTGCTATTCAATGGCACCAGCAAACTGAGGATTCAAATCACAGCAACTATTACCAAAAATTTTAATTTTTAATTATTAGAATACTGTCACAACAAATATGATTGGTGTAAATATTTTTTAAGTAGGCCTGGCACACAGGCTTGGAAGGCTGTAGAAAAGTGCAATTCAAAGGCACGAGCAAACTGAGGGTTAAGATCATCAACAATAAAGATTTTTTTAATTGTAATTAGTAACTATACTGTGACAAAAAATTTGGATTGGTGTAAATAGTTGGCAAGACGGCCTGGCACAAAAGGATGGCAGGCAGGAGGGAGATGCAATTCAAGGACACTAGGAGACTGATTACTGACAGTCTAAACAGTGATGATTGACAATTTTTGCAATACTGTTAACAGAAATATGATTGCTGACAACAATTGGCTAGGTGGGCCTGGCTCACAGCAGGCTGCAAGGCAGGAGGAAAGTGCTATTCAATGGCACCAGCAAACTGACGATTCAAATCACAGCAACTATTACCAAAAATTTTAATTTTTAATTATTAGAATACTGTCACAACAAATATGATTGGTGTAAATATTTTTTAAGTAGGCCTGGCACACAGGCTTGGAAGGCTGTAGAAAAGTGAAATTCAAAGGCACGAGCAAACTGAGGATTAAGATCATGAACAATAAAGATTTTTTTAATTTTAATTAGTAATTATACTGTGACAAAAATTTGGATTGGTGTAAATAGTTGGCAAGACGGCCTGGCACAAAAGGATGGCAGGCAGGAGGGAGATGCAATTCAAGGAAACTAGGAGACTGATTACTGACAGTCTAAACAGTGATGATTGACAATTTTTGCAATACTGTTAACAGAAATATGATTGCTGACAACAATTGGCTAGGTGGGCCTGGCTCACAGCAGGCTGCAAGGCAGGAGGAAAGTGCTATTCAATGGCATCAGCAAACTGACGATTCAAATCACAGCAACTATTACCAAAAATTTTAATTTTTAATTATTAGAATACTGTCACAACAAATATGATTGGTGTAAATATTTTTTAAGTAGGCCTGGCACACAGGCTTGGAAGGCTGTAGAAAAGTGCAATTCAAAGGCACGAGCAAACTGAGGGTTAAGATCATCAACAATAAAGATTTTTTTAATTTTAATTAGTAACTATACTGTGACAAAAAATTAGGATTGGTGTAAATAGTTGGCAAGACGGCATGGCACAAAAGGATGGCAGGCAGGAGGGAGATGCAATTCAAGGACACTAGGAGACTGATTACTGACAGTCTAAACAGTGATGATTGACAATTTTTGCAATACTGTTAACAGAAATATGATTGCTGACAACAATTGGCTAGGTGGGCCTGGCTCACAGCAGGCTGCAAGGCAGGAGGAAAGTGCTATTCAATGGCACCAGCAAACTGAGGATTCAAATCACAGCAACTATTACCAAAAATTTTAATTTTTAATTATTAGAATACTGTCACAACAAATATGATTGGTGTAAATATTTTTTTAAGTAGGCCTGGCACACAGGCTTGGAAGGCTGTAGAAAAGTGCAATTCAAAGGCACGAGCAAACTGAGGGTTAAGATCAACACTAAAATTTTTTTTATTTAAATTAATAACTATACTGTCTGACTGTGACAACAATTATGATTGGTGTAAATAGTTGGCTAGACGGCCTGGCACAAAAGGCTGGCAGTGGCAGGCAGGAGGTAAATTAAATTCAATGGCCCTAGGAGACTGAATATTTGCAGTCCAAAAAATTATGTTTTTTTTTTTTTATTACTGTTACAAGAATTGTGATTGGTGCCACTAATTGGCTACTTGGGCCTGGCAGACAGGCTGGCAGATATGAGTCGTGGATGGTAGGTAGGGCAGCAATTTAACACAGTATGCTGTGTAAGTGACAAAAACACAGGACTGATAGAAAATTAAGTTACATTACACTAGCAAAATATTTTAAAATTTTAGATTTTAATATTAAAATTATGTTAAGAAGTGCAATGCACATATGACTCTATGAGTGGTCGCACTGGCTGGCTGCTACGTAGGGCAGCAATTATAACAACAGTATGCTGTGTAAGTCAGATAGACAGTTAGACACAGGCCTGATAGAAAATACAATTAGATTACACTAGCATAATGATTTAAAGACTTTTTTTTGGAAATTTTAAGAAAAAGGTTAAGCACATACATATGAGTCGTGGCTGATAGCCTTGGAAGGGCAGCTATTAAAAACAGTAGGCTCTGTATGTCGGATACACACACGCCTGATAGAAAATACTATTAGATTACACTAGAAAAATGATTGAAATTATTTTTTTTGGGGGGGAAATTAAAAAAAGGTTAAACACATATGAGTCGTGGCTCATAGACTAGGGAGGGCAGCAAGTAAACACAGTAGGCTCTCTATGTCAGCAAAACACACAGGCTGGATAGAAAATTATATTACATTACACTAGCAAACAAATTTAAACTTTTTTTTTTTATATATTAAAATTAAGGTGAAAGAAAAATAGATATGAGTGCTGGGTGGCTGCCTGGCACAGACCAATTAACCAAAAGACTGAAAAAAAGAGGTATATTAATGCTGAGTGAGCCTGACAGACACAGGCATGATAGTGTTTTTTTTAAATTAAAAATAATAATAGTATATGCTGTGTGACACTGGCCTGATAGAAAATGAAAAAAAATTACACTAGAAAAATAATTATATTTTTGGGTTAGTTAAATTTAAACTAATGTTGTTAGGGAGATATCAGTGGTGGCAGTAGTCACAGCATATGCTGTGAGCCTTAAACACACAGCTGAAAGCCAGGCAAATGCTAATAAAAAAAAAAAACGTAAAAAAAAAAAAAAACGGCACGAAATATAGCCCTAAAAAGGGCTTTTTGGGGTGCTGTGCTTGCAGCAGAGATGAGTGGAGTCCTTCTGGACTGTAAATACACTAGCCTAGCTATGTTTTTCCTATTAATGTCAGGAGCAAAAACACAACACGTCCTCTCATTAAAAAAGCAAGGTTGTTATGAGTCTAAAATGGCGGATTCCGAGTAGCTGGGAGTGTCTGTGAGGGAGTGTCTGATGTTGATTGGCTCTAATGTGTCAGGCGGCTGTGACATAAAGGGTCAAAGTTTCCACAATGATGACACATAGGGGCGGATCGAACATCGCCATGTGTTCGCCCACAAACGCGAACGCGAACAACCTATGTTCGCTGTGAACCGTTCGCGGGCGAACAGTTTGGGACATCACTATTAATTACCCATTTCCCAGTTTTGCATAACCAACACAGTTATATTAATATACTTTTAACCTCTGTGATTATCTTTTATCTAAGCCTCTGCAAACTGCCCCTTTTTTCAGTTCTTTTGACAGACTTGCAGTCTAGCCAATCAGTGCCTGCTCCCAGATAACTTCTTGTGCACGAGCACAGTGTTATCTATATGAAATATGTGAACTAACACCCTCTAGTGGTGAAAAACTGTTAAAATGCAATCTGAAAGAGGTGGGCTTCAAGGTCTAAGAAATTAGCATATGAACCTCCTAGGTTAAGCTTTCAACTAAGAATACCAAGAGAACAAAGCAAAATTGGTGATAAAAGTAAATTGGAAAATTGTTTAAAATTACATGCTCTATCTGAATCGTCTGAATCATGAAAGGGTCAGGCATGTAAACAACAACCCTGCACAGTATTACGCATACGTTTTTTTTGTAGTGCATCATTAATTTACGTATACAAATCTCCAGTCTACAAAACTAAAGTAAAATAAAGACTCTAGGTTTCCTGGGGATCATTAGCTTTTGTAGGTATAGTGTAAGATTTTATGGTTGGTCTCAAACTGCATAATAGACAAAATAATGTTCACTGAAAGCAACATGAAACACTTTTGCAATATACTTTCAATATTTATTTTGCCCCTTTTTCTGTAATTAAATTTAAATTGTGGAATTATCAATTTCTAAGAGATTTTCAATGTTTATGCAGATTTCATAAACTAGCTACTGTTTGAGCATTGTAAATCAATCAAATTGGCTTCTCTAAATACAGGGAGTGCAGAATTATTAGGCAAGTTGTATTTTTGAGGATTAATTTTATTATTGAACAACAACCATGTTCTCAATGAACCCAAAAAACTCATTAATATCAAAGCTGAATATTTTTGGAAGTAGTTTTTAGTTTGTTTTTAGTTATAGCTAGTTTAGGGGGATATCTGTGTGTGCAGGTGACTATTACTGTGCATAATTATTAGGCATATTAACAAAAAACAAATATATACCCATTTCAATTATTTATTTTTACCAGTGAAACCAATATAACATCTCAACATTCACAAATATACATTTCTGACATTCAAAAACAAAACAAAAACAAATCAGTGACCAATATAGCCACCTTTCTTTGCAAGGACACTCAAAAGCCTGCCATCCATGGATTCTGTCAGTGTTTTGATCTGTTCACCATCAACATTGCGTGCAGCAGCAACCGCAGCCTCCCAGACACTGTTCAGAGAGGTGTACTGTTTTCCCTCCTTGTAAATCTCACATTTGATGATGGACCACAGGTTCTCAATGGGGTTCAGATCAGGTGAACAAGGAGGCCATGTCATTAGATTTTCTTCTTTTATACCCTTTCTTGCCAGCCACGCTGTGGAGTACTTGGACACGTGTGATGGAGCATTGTCCTGCATGAAAATCATGTTTTTCTTGAAGGATGCAGACTTCTTCCTGTACCACTGCTTGAAGAAGGTGTTTTCCAGAAACTGGCAGTAGGACTGGGAGTTGAGCTTGACTCCATCCTCAACCCGAAAAGGCCCCACAAGCTCATCTTTGATGATACCAGCCCAAACCAGTACTCCACCTCCACCTTGCTGGCGTCTGAGTCGGACTGGAGCTCTCTGCCCTTTACCAATCCAGCCACGGGCCCATCCATCTGGCCCATCAAGACTCACTCTCATTTCATCAGTCCATAAAACCTTAGAAAAATCAGTCTTGAGATATTTCTTAGCCCAGTCTTGACGTTTCAGCTTGTGTGTCTTGTTCAGTGGTGGTCGTCTTTCAGCCTTTCTTACCTTGGCCATGTTTCTGAGTATTGCACACCTTGTGCTTTTGGGCACTCATGTGATGTTGCAGCTCTGAAATATGGCCAAACTGGTGGCAAGTGGCATCTTGGCAGCTGCACGCTTGACTTTCTCAGTTCATGGGCAGTTATTTTGTGCCTTGGTTTTTCCACACGCTTCTTGCGACCCTGTTGACTATTTTGAATGAAACGCTTGATTGTTCGATGATCACGCTTCAGAAGCTTTGCAATTTTAAGAGTGCTGCATCCCTCTGCAAGATATCTCACTATTTTTGACTTTTCTGAGCCTGTCAAGTCCTTCTTTTGACCCATTTTGCCAAAGGAAAGGAAGTTGCCTAATAATTATGCACACCTGATATAGGGTGTTGATGTCATTAGACCACACCCCTTCTCATTACAGAGATGCACATCACCTAATATGCTTAATTGGTAGTAGGTTTTCGAGCCTATACAGCTTGGAGTAAGACAACATGCATAAAGAGGATGATGTGGTCAAAATACTCATTTGCCTAATAATTCTGCACACAGTGTATGTCAAGTGGAGTGGGAAGTTTGGCCACTGAAAAACTACTGCTAACCAAATGTCAATGTATTCATAAAATGTTCACATTAAACTGGCATGCTAATATACTACAAGACTGGGAAAAAAGTCTTGTAATTACAAGCACCTAGATTATGAGTCTTGCGTTAGGGTTAAAAAGCAGCCCTAACGCTGCTTTTTAACGCCCGCTGGTATTACGAGTCTTGAAATAACAGGTGTACTGCTCACTTTTTTGTCCAGACTCGTTAATACCGCAAATCCACTTACGTAAATTGCGTATCCTATATTTTCAATGGGACTTGCATAACGCCGGTATTACTAGTCTGCAAAAAAAGTGAGCGGTACAGCCTCTCCTGTCAAGCCTGGTACCGCATTTGAAAGTCAGTAGTTAAGAGTTTTATGGGCTAACGCTGTAACATAAAACTCTTAACTAAAGTGCTAAAAAGTACACTAACACCCATAAACTACCTATTAACCCTAAACTGAGGCCCCCCCCCCCACATCGTAAACACGTAAAAAATATTTTTAACCCCTAATCTGCTGAACTGGACATTGCCGCCACTATAAAATATATATTAACCCCTAAACCGCCGCACTACTGCATTGCAAACACTAGTTTAATTTTATTAACCCCTAATCTGCCGTCCCTAACTTCGCCGACACCTACCTACATTTATTAACCCCTAATCTGCCGCCCCCAACGTAGCCGCAACTATATTAAATGTATTAAGCCCTAAATCTAAGTCTAACCCTAACCCTAACACCCCCTAACCTAAATATAATTTAAATACATCTAAATAACATTACTATCATTCACTAAATTATTCCTATTTAAAACTAAATACCTATAAAATAAACCCTAAGCTAGCTACAATATAACTAATAGTTACATTGTAGCTAGTTTAGGATTTATTTTTATGTTACAGGCAACTTTGTATTTATTTTAACTTGGTACAATAGTTATTAAATAGTTATTAACTATTTAATAGCTACCTAGCTAAAATAAATACAAATTTACCTGTAAAATAAATCCTTACCTAAGTTACAATTACACCTAACACTACACTATAATTAAATTAATGACCTAAACTAACTATAATTAAATACAATTGAAAAAAAAATATCTAAAGTACGAAAAAAACAAACACTAAATTACAGAAAGTAATAAAATAATTACAATTTTTTTAAACTAATTACACCTAATCTAATCCCCCTAATAAAATAAAAAAGCCCTCCAAAATAATAAAAAGCCCTACCCTATACTAAATTACAAATAGCCCTTAAAAGGGCCTTTTGCTGGGCATTGCCCCAAAGTAATCAGCTCTATTACCTGTAAAAAAAAATACAATACCCCCCAACATTAAAACCCACCACCCACACACCCAACCCTACTCTAAAACCCACCATATACCCCCTTAATAAAACCTAACACTAACCCCTTGAAGATCACCCTACCTTGAGAAGTCTTCACCCTGCCGGGCCGAAGTCCTCAATGAAGCCGGGCGAAGTGGTCCTCCAGACGGGCAGAAGTCTTCATCGAAGCCGGCCAGAAGAAGTCCTCCAGATGGGCAGAAGTCTTCATCCAGGCGGCATCTTCTATCTTCATCCATCCGGCGCGGAGGGGCTCCATCTTCAAGACATCCGACGCGGAGCATCCTCTTCCAACGAAGTCCAACTGAAGAATGAAGGTTCCTTTAAATGACGTCATCCAAGATGGCGTCCCTTGAATTCCGATTGGCTGATAGAATTCTATCAGCCAATCGGAATTAAGGTAGCAAAAATCCTATTGGCTAATGCAATCAGCCAATAGGATTGAGCTTGCATTCTATTGGCTGATCCAATCAGCCAATAGAATGTGAGCTCAATCCTATTGGCTGATTGAATCAGCCAATAGGATTGAACTTCAATCCTTTTATTGCATCAACCAATAGGATTTTTCCTACCTTAATTCCGATTGGCTGATAGAATTCTATCAGCCAATCGGAATTCAAGGGATGCCATCTTGGATGACGTCATTTAAAGGAACCTTCATTGTTCAGTTGGACTTCGTTGGAAGAGGATGCTCCATGTCGGATGTCTTGAAGATAGAGCCGCTCCGCGCCGGATGGATGAAGATAGAAGATGCCGCCTGGATGAAGACTTCTGCCCGTCTGGAGGACTTCTTCTGGCCGGTTTCGATGAAGACTTCTGCCCGTCTGGAGAACCACTTTGCCCGGCTTCGTTGAGGACTTAGGCCCGGCTGGGTGAAGACTTCTCAAGGTAGGGTGATCTTCAAGGGGTTAGTGTTAGGTTTTATTAAGGGGTTATTGGGTGGGTTTTAGAGTAGGGTTGGGCGTGTGGGTGGTGGGTGTTAATGTTGGGGGGGTATTGTATTTTTATTTACAGGTAATAGAGCTGATTACTTTGGGGCAATGCCCCGCAAAAGGCCCTTTCAAGGGCTATTTGTAATTTAGTATAGGGTAGGGATTTTTATTATTTTGGGGGGCTTTTTATTTTATTAGGGGGATTAGATTAGGTGTAATTAGTTTAAAAAACTTGTAATTATTTTATTATTTTCTGTAATTTAGTGGTTTTTTTTCCGTACTTTAGATAATTTTTTTCTATTGTATTTAATTGTAGTTAGTTTAGGTAATTAATTTAATTATAGTGTAGTGTTAGGTGTAATTGTAACTTAGGTTAGGATTTATTTTACAGGTAAATTTGAATTTATTTTAACTAGGTAGTTATTAAATAGTTAATAACTATTTAATAACTATTGTACCTAGTTAAAATAAATACAAAGTTGCCTGTAAAAATAAATAAACCCTAAACTAGCTACAATGTAACTATTAGTTAAATTGTAGCTATCTTAGGCCTAGATTTAGAGTTCGGCGGTAAAAGGGCTGTTAACGCTCCGCGGGTTTTTTTCTGGCCGCACCATAAATTTAACTCTGGTATCGAGAGTTCAAACAAATGCTGCGTTAGGCTCCAAAAAAGGAGCGTAGAGCATTTTTACCGCAAATGCAACTCTCGATACCAGAGTTGCTTACGGACGCGGCCGGCATCAAAAACGTGCTCGTGCACGATTCTCCCATAGGAAACAATGGGGCTGTTTGAGCTGAAAAAAAACCTAACACCTGCAAAAAAGCAGCGTTCAGCTCCTAACGCAGCCCCATTGTTTCCTATGGGGAAACACTTCCTACGTCTGCACCTAACACCCTAACATGTACCCCGAGTCTAAACACCCCTAACCTTACACTTATTAACCCCTAATCTGCCGCCCCCGCTATCGCTGACCCCTGCATTACACTTTTAACCCCTAATCTGCCGCTCCGTAAACCGCCGCCACCTACGTTATCCCTATGTACCCCTAATCTGCTGCCCCTAACACCGCCGACCCCTGTATTATATCTATTAACCCCTAACTTGCCCCCCACAACGTCGCCGCAAGCTACTTAAAATAATTAACCCCTAATCTTCCGACCGCAAATCGCCGCCACCTACGTTATCCCTATGTACCCCTAATCTGCTACCCCTAACATCGCCGACCCCTATGTTATATTTATTAACCCCTAATCTGCCCCCCACAACGTCGCCGACACCTACCTACACTTATTAACCCCTAATCTGCCGAGCGGACCTGAGCGCTACTATAATAAAGTTATTAACCCCTAATCCGCCTCACTAACCCTATCATAAATAGTATTAACCCCTAATCTGCCCTCCCTAACATCGCCGACACCTAACTTCAATTATTAACCCCTAATCTGCCGACCGGAGCTCACCGCTATTCTAATAAATGTATTAACCCCTAAAGCTAAGTCTAACCCTAACACTAACACCCCCCTAAGTTAAATATAATTTTTATCTAACGAAATAAATTAACTCTTATTAAATAAATAATTCCTATTTAAAGCTAAATACTTACCTGTAAAATACATCCTAATATAGCTACAATATAAATTATAATTATATTATAGCTATTTTAGGATTAATATTTATTTTACAGGCAACTTTGTAATTATTTTAACCAGGTACAATAGCTATTAAATAGTTAAGAACTATTTAATAGTTACCTAGTTAAAATAATTACAAATTTACCTGTAAAATAAATCCTAACCTAAGATATAATTAAACCTAACACTACCCTATCAATAAAATAATTAAATAAACTACCTACAATTACCTACAATTAACCTAACACTACACTATCAATAAATTAATTAAACACAATTGCTACAAATAAATAAAATTAAATAAACTATCTAAAGTACAAAAAATAAAAAAGAACTAAGTTACAGAAAATAATAAAATATTTACAAACATAAGAAAAATATTACAACAATTTTAAACTAATTACACCTACTCTAAGCCCCCTAATAAAATAACAAAGCCCCCCAAAATAAAAAATTCCCTACCCTATTCTAAAATACAAATATTACAAGCTCTTTTACCTTACCAGCCCTGAACAGGGCCCTTTGCGGGGCATGCCCCAAGAATTTCAGCTCTTTTGCCTGTAAAAAAAAACATACAATACCCCCCCCCCAACATTACAACCCACCACCCACATACCCCTAATCTAACCCAAACCCCCCTTAAATAAACCTAACACTACCCCCCTGATGATCTTCCTACCTTGTCTTCACCATGCCAGGTTCACCGATCCGTCCTGGCTCCAAGATCTTCATCCACCCCAAGCGGGGGCTAGACATCCACTGAAGAAGTCCAGAAGAGGGTCCAAAGTCTTCCTCCTATCCGGCAAGAAGAGGACATCCGGACCGGCAAACATCTTCTCCAAGCGGCATCTTCTATCTTCTTCCATCCGATGACGACCGGCTCCATCTTGAAGACGTCCAGCGCGGATCCATCCTCTTCTTCCGACGACTAGACGACGAATGACGGTTCCTTTAAGGGACGTCATCCAAGATGGCGTCCCTCGAATTCCGATTGGCTGATAGGATTCTATCAGCCAATCGGAATTAAGGTAGGAATTTTCTGATTGGCTGATGGAATCAGCCAATCAGAATCAAGTTCAATCCGATTGGCTGATCCAATCAGCCAATCAGATTGAGCTCGCATTCTATTGGCTGTTCCGATCAGCCAATAGAATGCGAGCTCAATCTGATTGGCTGATTGGATCAGCCAATCGGATTGAACTATATTCTGATTGGCTGATTCCATCAGCCAATCAGAAAATTCCTACCTTAATTCCGATTGGCTGATAGAATCCTATCAGCCAATCGGAATTCGAGGGACGCCATCTTGGATGACGTCATTTAAAGGAACCGTCATTCGTCGTCTAGTCGTCGGAAGAAGAGGATGGATCCGCGCTGGACGTCTTCAAGATGGAGCCGGTCGTCATCGGATGGAAGAAGATAGAAGATGCCGCTTGGAGAAGATGTTTGCCGGTCCGGATGTCCTCTTCTTGCCGGATAGGAGGAAGACTTTGGACCCTCTTCTGGACTTCTTCAGTGGATGTCTAGCCCCCGCTTGGGGTGGATGAAGATCTTGGAGCCAGGACGGATCGGTGAACCTGGCATGGTGAAGACAAGGTAGGAAGATCATCAGGGGGGTAGTGTTAGGTTTATTTAAGGGGGGTTTGGGTTAGATTAGGGGTATGTGGGTGGTGGGTTGTAATGTTGGGGGGGGGGTATTGTATGTTTTTTATTACAGGCAAAAGAGCTGAAATTCTTGGGGCATGCCCCGCAAAGGGCCCTGTTCAGGGCTGGTAAGGTAAAAGAGCTTGTAATATTTGTATTTTAGAATAGGGTAGGGAATTTTTTATTTTGGGGGGCTTTGTTATTTTATTAGGGGGCTTAGAGTAGGTGTAATTAGTTTAAAATTGTTGTAATATTTTTCTTATGTTTGTAAATATTTTATTATTTTCTGTAACTTAGTTCTTTTTTATTTTTTGTACTTTAGATAGTTTATTTAATTTTATTTATTTGTAGCAATTGTGTTTAATTAATTTATTGATAGTGTAGTGTTAGGTTAATTGTAGGTAATTGTAGGTAGTTTATTTAATTATTTTATTGATAGGGTAGTGTTAGGTTTAATTATATCTTAGGTTAGGATTTATTTTACAGGTAAATTTGTAATTATTTTAACTAGGTAACTATTAAATAGTTCTTAACTATTTAATAGCTATTGTACCTGGTTAAAATAATTACAAAGTTGCCTGTAAAATAAATATTAATCCTAAAATAGCTATAATATAATTATAATTTATATTGTAGCTATATTAGGATGTATTTTACAGGTAAGTATTTAGCTTTAAATAGGAATTATTTATTTAATAAGAGTTAATTTATTTCGTTAGATAAAAATTATATTTAATTTAGGGGGGTGTTAGTGTTAGGGTTAGACTTAGCTTTAGGGGTTAATACATTTATTAGAATAGCGGTGAGCTCCGGTCGGCAGATTAGGGGTTAATAATTGAAGTTAGGTGTCGGCGATGTTAGGGAGGGCAGATTAGGGGTTAATACTATTTATGATAGGGTTAGTGAGGCGGATTAGGGGTTAATAACTTTATTATAGTAGCGCTCAGGTCCGCTCGGCAGATTAGGGGTTAATAAGTGTAGGTAGGTGTCGGCGACGTTGTGGGGGGCAGATTAGGGGTTAATAAATATAACATAGGGGTCGGCGATGTTAGGGGTAGCAGATTAGGGGTACATAGGGATAACGTAGGTGGCGGCGATTTGCGGTCGGAAGATTAGGGGTTAATTATTTTAAGTAGCTTGCGGCGACGTTGTGGGGGGCAAGTTAGGGGTTAATAGATATAATACAGGGGTCGGCGGTGTTAGGGGCAGCAGATTAGGGGTACATAAGTATAACGTAGGTGGCGGTCGGCAGATTAGGGGTTAAAAATTTTAATCGAGTGGCGGCGATGTGGGGGGACCTCGGTTTAGGGGTACATAGGTAGTTTATGGGTGTTAGTGTACTTTAGGGTACAGTAGTTAAGAGCTTTAGAAACCGGCGTTAGCCAGAAAGCTCTTAACTCCTGCTATTTTCAGGCGGCTGGAATCTTGTCGTTAGAGCTCTAACGCTCACTGCAGAAACGACTCTAAATACCAGCGTTAGAAAGATCCCATTGAAAAGATAGGCTACGCAAATGGCGTAGGGGGATCTGCGGTATGGAAAAGTCGCGGCTGAAAAGTGAGCGTTAGACCCTTTCCTGACTGACTCCAAATACCAGCGGGCGCCCAAAACCAGCGTTAGGAGCCTCTAACGCTGGTTTTGACGGCTACCGCCGAACTCTAAATCTAGGCCTTAGGGTTTATTTTATAGGTAAGTATTTAGTTTTAAATAGGAATAATTTAGTTAATGATAGGAATATTTATTTAGATTTATTTAAATTATATTTAAGTTATTGGGCTGTTAGGGTTAGACTTAGGTTTAGGGGTTAATAACTTTATTATAGTGGCAGCGACATTGGGGGTGGCAGATTAGGGGTTAATAAATGTAGGTAGGTTGTGGCGACATTGGGGGTGGCAGATTAGGGGTTAATAAATATAATGTAGGTGTCGGCGATGTTGGGGGCAGCAGATTAGGGGTTCATAAGTATAATGTAGGTGGTGGCGGTGTCCGGAGCAGCAGATTAGGGGTTAATAATATAAAGTAGGTTGTGGTGATGTCGGGGCGGCAGATTAGGGGTTAATAAGTGTAAGATTAGGGGTGTTTAGACTCAGGGTTCATGTTAGGGTGTTAGGTGTAGACATAACTTTTCTTTCCCCATAGGAATCAATGGGGCTGCGTTAGGAGCTTTACGCTGCTTTTCAGCCGGCTATCCCCCATTAATTCCTATGGGGAAATTGTGCACAAGCACATTTTACCTGCTTACCGCTAACGTAAGCAGCGCTGGTGTTGAGGTGAGATGTGGTGCTAAATTTTGCTCTCCGTTCACTTTTTTGCGGCTAACGCTGGGTTTGGAAAAACCAGTAATACCAGAGTTGTCTTAAGTGAGCAGTGAGAATAAAATGCTCATTAGCACCGCAAGCCATACCAACAAAAACTCGTAATCTAGCCGATGGTGTTTCATGTCCCTTAAAGTGTTCTGAATATACAATTCCCATTGTTTTTATATTTAAAAAACATTATTGTCCTATTTTTTACCACCATAAATTGAATCTCAAATGTTAAATAACTAAAACACAGTATTATTATTATAGGTTATTTGTAGAGCGCCAACAGATTCTGCAGCGCTAACAGTAAACATGCTTTTATTACATTTCCTGTTTTAATTTTCAAAACTGCTGCAAAATTTCCTGAATTTTTACAGCTGCCTGGAATACTCTTCGCTGGATCAGAATTAGAATATACCTTTATGATTGAATATTATATGATATGGCACAGGGACAGTTTTCTCCTCTTTCATTTCCCAAATATGAATTTTACCTGCAGGAGTGTATTAAATTGTTCTTTATAAGTATTTTGTATAGACAGAGGTAAGAAAGGGAAGCATTTTAGTGGTAAGATAAGGATGTCTGATCTCTCTGCAAGCTAAGCGTATTTTGATAGGTTGTGGTTTCAAAGAGCAAATCCAGCTAATTTTTTTAACAAAAAGAAACATAAAAGAGAAATGACACATACCTTTTATACTCTGCAGCTGGTATAACAAGTCATTGGGAACAGATTAATGGGAAAACAATTTTACAGTGCACTGTCCCTTTAACCCCTAGACGCCGTTAGGACATTCTATGCTGTTATCACAGTGCTATAACACTTTATGGACCACATGGATTGTCCTATCTTTTTTGGCATCCTGCACCCTCCTTCTTTTAGTCAATGGAAAATCTGACTGGGGGGGGGGGGGGGGGGTGTGCCTAGTATCTTAGGCAGTCACTCATGATCTGATCCTGGCCTTTGAATCATGTGATCACATCAACAATTGCGTAATTTAGTTTTTTAAGCAAGTGCCTGCATTGGATATAACACTTGCCCCCAGTATGATAAGGTTAAGTATTATGATGTGACCCATGTATTTACTTTAGAATAATAATAAATAATAAATAATAATAGTATAATTTCATTAGGAATTCCATTTCAACACAAAGTTTTCCCAAGGAATAAGGACATAAAGCTGTAGAACATCAAACATGAGTCATAATGTATATGGAATGTTGAAAGTTCTCAGATTTTCCCAAACCACATCACAGCTCTGCTCTCCCTGCATGGGAGAAACAACATTATCTCAGGGGAAATGTTTACAAAATTCCTGGCAGGGGTTGAGGCAGCAGCTTCTTGTTAAGAGACAGATTTTTGGCCCAAAAGCCAACTAATTCTAGACTATCAGAGCTTGGAGAGTTTTAGCATTTTATCTGCAGTTAAAGGGCCATGATACCCAAATGTTGAAACACTTGAAAGTGATGCAGCATAGCTATAAAAAGCTGACTAGAAAATATCACCTGAACATCTCTATGTAAAAAAGAAAGATATTTTACCTTAAAAGTTCCTCAGTAGCCATCCCATTGTAAAGGACTTTAAGCGGCAAATCAGTATGTCTGTCCCTGGACAGTTAAGTGTGTGAGCTTTGTGAACACTCATCTTATTTCCCTATTCAGTTTAAGGAAGTTTACTATGAAATCTCATGAGAGTTAAGTCAAATCTCATGACATCACAGTAAAAGAGTCCATGACCTCAGCACTGCTGATGCTGATTGGCTGATGTTCATTTTTTTTTTTTTTTACCTGCAGCTGGGCAGCAGCTGTGTATAACTTTTTACACAGAACTTACTCTGCTGAGCTGAGGAGATTGTGAGGTTAAAAAGATTCCTTTTCTTTCATATATTTGGCAAGAGTCCATGATCTAGTGACGTATGGGATATACAATCCTACCAGGAGGGGCAAAGTTTCCCAAACCTCAAAATGCCTATAAATACATCCCTCACCACACTCACAATTCAGTTTTACAAACTTTGCCTCCTATGGAAGTAATGAAGTAAGTTTGTGCTTGATTTTTATGATTTCTTCTATGATAAGCGCTTCTAAGCATTCTGATGTCCAATTCCTCTCAGAGTACAGTGTTTGTCAGAGGGATGTGAAGAGAGTATCGCCTATTGATTTTATGGTTTCCCTCGCAGGGAATCTTTTCAAGGGTTCTCTGTTATCGGTCGTAGGGATTCATCTCCTACCTCCCTTTTCAGATCGACGATATACTCTTATATACCATTACCTCTGCTGTTAGTTTTCAGTACTGGTTTGGCTATCTGCTATATGTGGATGGGTGTCTTTCGGTAAGTATGTATCATTATTTTAAGACACTCTCAGCTATGGTTTGGCGCTTTATGTATTAATATAAAGTTTAAACATATGTATTTTACTTATATTTGCCATGAGTTAGGTCTCTGTATATTTTCCTTTGCAGTCTGGCAGTTTCGTCATGACTTGTATTTTCTTTTGACAAATTTGCGGGCAAATTAGGCTCGCAAGGGCATAAAATGCTGTTATTTATTGCGTCATTCTTGGTGTGAATGTGCATCTGTAATGACGCAAGTTCGTTATTTCCTGCATCTTAGTTGACACAAGGTTGTTTGGTGTGAAATTGTGTTTGTTATAACGTGAGTTGCATCATTTACGGATGTTTATTGGTGCCCCAAATTTTTTTTTCAACTTCCTTTTGCGTTGTGCGTCATACTTGGCGCCAAAAAATTAATTTTATTTTACCCCACTTCCTATATGCTCCATGCCTTCTTTATGCTCAGAGGGCTATGCTACTTGCTTTTTTGTAAATTTTAGCATTTGCATTTTTCCCTATTCCTGAAACTGCTATATGTGGAAATAAGATATTTCTGTTTAAATGCTATTTTTTCTTTTACATTTTACAAGATGTCTCAATCTGATCCTGTCTTAGAAGCTGCTGTAGGAACCATGTTGCCTGAACACAGTTCTACCAAAGCTAAGTGTATCTGTTGTAAGCTATTGGAGATTATATCTCCAGCTGTAGTATGTAACAGTTGTCATTATAAGCTTTTGCATGCAGAAAAGGTTTCTATTAGTGCTAGTACAGTATCTGTTGTTTCTTCAACATCTAAAGTACATGATATACCTGTTGATATGAAAAATGATATTGCTGATGCGATACAGAAGGCTATGGCTGCTATACCGCCTTCAAATAAACATAAAAGGTCTTTTAAAACTTCTCATAATACTGTTGAAATTTGTAATTACTGACAACATACTGATGAGGATCTCTCTGATTTGGAAGATCCTACTTCAGACATTGACACTGATAAATTAACTTATCTTTTTAATATTGAGTATATTCGTTCTTTGTTAAAAGAAGTGTTGATAACTTTGGATATTGAGGAGTCTGGACCTCTTGATAATAAATCCAGTAAACGTTTAAATTCTGTCTACAAACCTCCGGTGATTACTCATGAGGTTTTTCCTGTTCCTGGTGCTATTTCTGATGTGATTGCTAAGGAATGGTCTAAGCCTGGTACTTCTTTTGTTCCTTCTTCAAGGTTTAAAAAGTTGTATCCTTTGCCAGTAGCTAAGTTAGAGTTTTGGGAAAAAGGCCCTAAGGTTGACGGGGCTATTTCTACTCTTGCTAAGCATACTACTATTCCTATGGAAGATAGTAACTCTTTTAAGGATCCTTTAGATAGGAACATTGAATCTTATCTAAGGAAAGCTTATTTACATTCTGGCAATATTCTCAGACCTGTCATTTCTATGGCTGATGATGCGGCTGCATCAAAATTTTGGTTGGATAGCTTAGCACATCGGGAAAAAGATTCTGATTTGCATAGCATTGTTCGGTTGCTTCAACATGCTGATAATTTTATCTGTGATGCTATTTTTGATATCATCAAGATTGATTTTAAATCTATGTCTTTGGCTATTTTAGCTAGAAGAGCTTTATGGCTCAAATCATGGAATGCTGACATGGTATCTAAATCTAGGTTACAATCTCGATCATTCCAGGGTAATAACTTGTTTGGTTCCCAGTTGGATTCTATTATTTCCACTATTACTAGGGGAAAGGGAGTTTTTAGCCCCAAGATAAAAAGTCTAAGGGTAAATCTAAAGCTTCTTATTGGTTTTGTTCCTTTTGTCAGAATAGAGAACAGAAAACCACTCCTTCTCCTAAGGATTCTGGCTCCAATTGGAATCCATCTTCAAATTGGAATAAATCCAAGCCTTATAAGAAACCAAAGCCAGCCCCCAAGACTGCATGAAGGTGTGTCTCTCAATCCAGTTCTGCTGGTGGGGGGGGGGGCAGATTGAAATTTTTTCAAGACGTTTGGGCCGGCTCTGTTCAGAATCATTGGATTCAGAATATTGTCTCTCAAGGTTATCGAATAGGTTTCAGAATAAGACCTCCTGTTAGAAGATTTTTTCACTCTCACGTTCCAACAAATCCTGTGAAAGCTCAGGCCTTTCTGAAGTGTGTTTCAGATCTAGAGCTTTCAGGGGTAATTGTACCAGTTCCACTTCTGGAACAGGGTCTGGGTTTTTATTGAAATCTATTCATTGTCCCGAAGAAGAAAAATTCTTTTAGACCTTTTCTGGATCTGAATCAATTTGTAAGGGTCCCCTCAGCAAGGTCATATTACATGTCCTCAATAGACTTACAAGATGCGTATCATCACATTCCGATTCATCCAGACCACTATCGGTTTCTGAAATTCTCTTTTCTAGACAAGCATTACCAATTTGTTGCTGTTCCATTTGGCCTAGTAACAGCTCCAATAATCTTTTCGAAGGTTCTCTGTGCCCTTCTATTTGTAATTAGAGAGCAGGGTATTGCAGTGTTTCCTTATTTGGACAATATCTTGGTATTGGCTCAATCTTTTCATTTAGCAGAAGGATCAATTTACCAAAGAGTTTCTTGATTCCTCAGACAAGGGTCACCTTTTTAGGTTTCCAGATAGATTCAGTGTCCATGACTTTGTCTTTAACAGACAAGAGACGTATGAAATTGGTTTCTACCTGTCGAAACCTTCAGTCTCAATCATTCCCTTCAGTGGCTATGTGCAAGGAAGTTTTAGGTCTCATAACAGCAGCATCGGAGGCGATCCCCTTTGCTTGTTTTCATATGAGACCTCGGCAGCTTTGCATGCTGAATCAGTGGAGCAGGAATTATACCCGGATATCATAATTGATATACTTAAATCCCAACATTCAACTCTCTCTGTCCTGGTGGTTGGATCATCATTGGATTATTCAAGGGGCCTCTTTTGTTCGTCCTTCCTGGACTGTGATTTAAACAGATGCAAGTCTCACAGGTTGGGGAGCTGTCTGGGGGTCTCTGACAGCACAAGGAGTTTGGAATCCTCAAGAGGCGAGGTTACCAATCAATATTTTAGGACTCCGTACTATTTTCAGGGCTCTTCAGGCTTGGCCTCTATTAAAGAGAGAATAATTCATTCATTTTCAAACAGACAATATCACAACTGTGGCATATGTCAATCATCAGGGTGGGACTCGCAGTCCTTTAGCAATGAAAGAAGTATCTTGGATACTTTCTTGGGCGGAATCCAACTCCTGTCTAATTTCTGTGATACATATCCCAGGTGTAGACAATTGGGAAGCAGATTATTTTAGTTGTCAGTCTTTATATCCAGGGGAGGGGTCTCTCCATCCAGATGTATTTTGTCAGATTGTACAGATGTGGGTTCTGCCCAAAATAGATCTGATGGCTTCCTATCTAAACAAGACGCTTCCCAGGTACCTTTCCAGGTCCAGGGATCCTCAGGCAGAGATGGTGGATGCATTAGCAGTTCCTTGGTTCTACAAACCTGCTTACATTTTTCCGCCTCTAGTTCTTCTTCCAAGGGTGAGCTCCAAGATCATAATGGAACAATTGCATGTGTTTCTGATAGCACCAGCATGGTCTCACAGGTTTTGTAATGCGGATCTTGTCCGGGTGTCCAGTTGCCAACCTTTTTACATCAGGATCTCAAATCGTTAAATTTGAAGGTATGGTAATTGAATGCTTAGTGCTTAGTCATATAGGTTTCTCTGACTCAGTGATTAATATTTTACTACAGGCTCGTAAGTCTGTTTCAAGGAAGATTTATTATCGGGTTTGGAAAACCTATATTTCATGGTGTTTTTCTCATAAATTCTCTTGGCATTCTTTTAGAATTCCTAGAAGTGTACAGTTTCTTCAGGACGGTTTGGATAAAGGTTTGTCTGCAAGTACTTTGAAGGGACACATCTTTGCTCTTTCTGTTTTATTTCTTAGAAAGATTGCTAAACTTCCTGATATTCACTGTTTTGTTCAGGCTTTGGTTCATATTAAGCCTGTTGTTAAATCAATCTCTCCTCCTTGGAGTCTTAATTTGGTTTTGAATGCTTTGCAGGCTCCTCCTTTTGAGCCTATGCATTCTTTGGATATTAAACTACTTTCTTGGAAAGTGTTGTTTCTTTTGGCTATCTCTTCAGCTAGAAGAGTTTCTGAATTGTCTGCTCTCTCTTGTGAGTCTCCTTTTCTGATTTTCCATCAGGATAAGGCCGTATTGTGGACTTCGTTTAAATTTCTTCCTAAGGTTGTGAATTCTAACAACATTAGTAGGGAAATTGTTGTTCCTTCCTTGTGTCCTAATCTTAAGAATACTCTTGAAAGATCTTTACATTCTTTGGATGTTGTAAGATCTTTGAAATATTATGTTGAAGCTACTAAAGATTTCAGGAAGACTTCTAGTCTATTTGTTATTTTTTTCTGGTCCTAGGAAAGGTGAGAAATCCTCTGCCATTTCTTTGGCATCTTGGTTAAAACTTTTGATTCACAAGGCTTATTTGGAGGTGGGACAGTCTCCGCCTCAGAGAATTACATATCATTATACTAGATCAGTTGCCACTTCTTGGGCTTTTAAGAATGAAGCTTTGGTTGATCAGATTTGCAAAGCAGCAGCTTGGTCTTCTTTGCATACATTTACTAAATTTTACCATTTTGATGTATTTGTGACTTCTGAAGCAGTCTTTGGTAGAAAAGTTCTTCAGGCAGCTGTCTCAGTTTGATTCTTTTTTTTCTTGAAATTTATGAGAAAAACTTATTTTTTTGTGGATTTAATTTTTTTTTCAGTGGAATTAGCTGTTTTTATTTTATCCTTCCCTTTCTAGTGACTCTTCTGTGGTCTCCCACATCTTGGGTATTTCTATACCATACGTCACTAGCTCATGGACTCTTGCCAATTACATGAAAGAAAACATAATTTATGTAAGAACTTACCTGATAAATTAATTTGTTTCATATTGGCAAGAGTCCATGAGGCCCACCCTTTTTTTTGGTGGTTATGATTTTGTATAAAAGCACAATTTTATTTCCAGTTCCTCTTTTTGTATGCTTTTTTACTCCTTATTTTATCACCCCACTACTTGGCTATTCATTAAACGGAATTGTGAGTGTAGCGAGGGGTGTATTTATAGGCATTTTTAGGTTTGGGAAAATTTGCCCCTCCTGGTAGGATTGTATATCCCATATGTCACTAGCTCATGGACTCTTGCCAATATGAAAGAAATTAATTTATCAGGTAAGTTCTTACATAAATTATTTTATTTACACAGAGATGCTCAGGTGATATTTTCCTGTCAGCTTTTTACAGTTATACTGCATCAGTTTCAAGTGATTTAACATATGAGTATTATGACCCTTGCCATATTCATAAAAATATTGAGAAGGTTAAAGGGACAAGAAAAACAGTTTTTCTGTTATGCAGATAAATCAGCAAGCTGTGTACATCATATACATTTGCAGTAAAATTAGTTTTCAGAGCATTTATAGTCAACTTGTAATGTAGCCTATTTAGGGCCTTCTATAGAAAAAAACACAACAGCGAATCTGCGACTCACAGCACTTTTTATTGCAACCACCAAATACACACATAATTATACACTTACAAGCTATTAAGTAAAAAGTGCTTATCGTCCTTATAAAAGATGCTTGATGATGGCTCACTCTTTCCAGCGTTTCTCACGGCTCCTGACCCGCAGGTCCCAGTACACTACAGGTGACTCCGTAAATGAAATCTTATAGTGCAAGATTCCACTCTCAAGCGTAACGCAGCTTATAGTTCATGATTCACGCTTATATCTTACGCGTTTCATTCGTGCACAACTAACTTTCTCAAGGATTAAAAGTGAATGTCTTACCCGACGCTCAGGTGCTCCTTTTAAATCTCCAGCCTATATATGTCCCTCATGACGTAATATCCTCCCACAGACCAAACATGGCCGTGCGGCTTAGCATTGAATATTGACATTCCTACATATCATAATTTAAAACCATATTATTGCAGATAACAAATATATTTAAAATACCCACAGATGCTATGCCCCCTACTTCTAATGATCTGAGTTTCTCATATACTATAAACAGCATACATTCTACTGTGAATGTAAACACCCCCTCTCTCTCCTAGGTGAACAGGACACACCCACTCATTAATTCAATATGAATGATCACAAACTTTCGTGTTAGCTCTACTTGTTATCCCAATAGTGGATACATAATAAGAAACCCCATATGAAATTGTAACTATACATAGTAGCAACAGATGACTTTGTATCCAGGAGTGGCTTCTACTATACACAAACCTTCCCATTAGATCTTACACACCTCCTGCAATTCATTTGTAACCTGTATAGAAATCTCAGGTCCATATTTAGTGGGCCACATAATTTGTTACCCTATATAAGATAAAATCTTCTCTATGTATAGTTTTTATTTAAGGCCTCATTCTCTAAATCTCTAATTTAAGGATAAATTATTTAAAAGATTCTGGAAAGTCAAATGTTATATTTTCATTAGTGTATTGTGCAAAGCAGCGTTCCTTATATTTCTGTATGGAATGAAGGAAATAAACATTAATAGGAATATACTGCTCAATGAAATAACGTTACAAATCTTTTCTTTCATGTAATTGGCAAGAGTCCATGAGCTAGTGACGTATGGAATATACATTCCTACCAGGAGGGGGCAGGGTCGGCTCCAGAACGAATGAAATGGGGGGGCATTTTTTTTTCACTAGGGGGCACGCATTTAAAAAGCATGTATGAGAGTCAAAATAAGAGCAGACCTACTGTGGCAGTCTAGGGGTTACATTTATCAGATCTCTGGCTGTGCAGGAGTTAGATTTGTTTATATTTCTGGAACAGCAGCGGTTACATGTGTCATATCTCAAGGAGTATAGGGGTTACATTTATAAGATGTCTGGCAGTGCCGCAGCAGTTAAATTTACCAGATTTATGGCAGTGCAGGGGTTACATTTGTCATGTCTCAGGAATGTCTCCCACATATGACACAGCCAGTGGACACTGTTTGCATGTATAGCTCTACCAATGACCCTACTAATGATCAAATAAGCTTTTACGTGACAATAAGTTTGAGTGCCAAGCAGTACATTACTTGTACACACACACACGGTATATATGTATATACACACACATATATATATATATATATATATATATATATATATATCTACACGCAAACAATATATATATATATATATATATACACACAGTGTGTGTGTGTGTGTATGTGTGTGTATATATATATATATATATATATATATATATATATATTAAAACAACCTTGGGGACAAAATAGGAGATGTTTTGATACATGTAAATAATAAACATAAGGCTATTTCACTCATTGTCCCACAGCTACATTTGAAGTGTGTGTATTTGAGCACCTATTTTACACTGATCACTGCAGATAAAGCAGGCACTATGCACACTTGTTTTGTGTGACCTGCAGTGGGGAAACCAAGGAATTCCCAATTTGCTTCTTTATCTATGGCTGCCAGGATATAAAGCACAATAGGGAAGGGATACTACTCTCACACACACATTGGTTATACGGCTGTGTTTTCACAAAATTACTTCTGCCTTCCCTCTCACTGACTGTTAGCTTCACCCAGCACTTCCTGCAGAGGTCTGATGATGTCATCATCTCACTGCAGCTCTGTAGTAAGTGGGCTAGCAGGAGGAGGGGCAGTGCAAGCCCTATGTTAACTGTGAGAGCACCAGCAGGGAAATGCAACTTTATTTGTTATCTGGTTGTAAATAGAGGAGAGTAAAGAGATTAGCTGGGCCCTCCAGTGGCGGATCTCCAGGGTCCAGTGGCTGCAAATGGTTGATGCGACATTTGGGACCCTGGACGTTCCGTCACTTTTAAAATGTAAAAAAAAATAAAAAAAAATATATATATTTTTTTAAATCCTTTTTTTTGCCCTGGGGGGCACAGCATTCCATTTGAGGGGGCATTGCCCCCCAATGCCCCCCCTTAGAGCCGACCCTGGGAGGGGGCAAAGTTTCCCAAACCTCAAATGCCTATAAATACACCTCCCACCACACCCACAACTCAGTTTAACGAGTAGCCAAGTAGTGAGGTGATAACAAAAAGGAGTAAAAAAACATACAAAAAGAGGAAATGGAAATGTAATTGTACTTTTATACAAAAAAAAACATAACCATCATAAATAGGGAGGGCCTCATGGAAATGAATTTATCAGGAAAGTTCTTACATAAATTATGTTTTCTTTCATGTAATTGGCAAGAGTCCATGAGCTAGTGATGTATGGGATAGAGATACCCAAGATGTGGAAGTCCACAGAAGAGTCACTACACCTCCCACCAAACCCACAACTCAGTTTTACAAACTTTGCCTCCTATGGAGGTGGTAAAGTAAGTTTGTGCTTGTTTTTTATGATTTCTTCCATGATAAGTGCTTCTAAGCATTCTGAATCCCAATTCCTTTCAGAGTACAATGTTTGTCAGAGGGATGAGAAGAGAGTATCGCCTATTGATTTTATGGTTTCTCTCACGGGAAATCTTTTCAAGGGTTCTCTGTTATCGGTCGTAGGGATTCATCTCTTACCTCCCTTTTCAGATCGACGATATAATCTTATATACCATTACCTCTGCTGATAGTTCTCAGTACTGGTTTGGCTGTCTGTTATATGTGGATGGGTGTCTTTCGGTAAGTATGTATCATTATTTAAGACACTCTCCGCTATGGTTTGGCGCTTTATGTTTTAATATAAAGTTTTAAATATATGTATTTTACTTATATTTGCCATGAGTCAGGTCTATGTATATTTCACTTTGCAGTCTAAACAGTTTCAGTATAGGACTTATGTTTGGGAAGTTTATTTAAACTTTTTTCTTACCTGGGGTTCAGTCTTTTTCTAATTTGACTTGTTTTCCATTTTTTCGCCGGCAAATCTAGGCTCGCAAGGACTCAAAATGCTGTTTTTTATTGCATCATTCTTGGCGCAAATTTTTTTGGGCACGAAATTGCGCCTCTGATGGCGCAAATTTCATAATTTCCTGCGTGTTTGTTGAGGCTAGTTGTTTTGGCGAAAAATCGCGCTTGTTATGATGCGAGTTGTGTCATTTTCTGGTGTTAATTTTGCTCCAAAAAAATGTAAACTTCCTTTTGCGTAATGCGTCTTTATTGGCACCAAAATTTAGTTTTTTTACCCCTCTCCCTCTATTGCTTGCTGTTTTCATGAATTTTGAAAGCTATTATGCCTGCTTTTTCTGTCTACTGAAACTGTTACATTGTGGAAATTGAATGTTTTGCCTAGTGTTATTTTCCTTTTTCTGTTACATTTTGTGAGATGTCTCATACTGATCCTGACTCTGATGTTACTGTAGAAACTATGATGCTCTGAAACACAATTCTACAAAGTTAAGTGTGTTTTTTTCATTATTAAGCTGTTGTTATTTCTTCAGCTCAATTATGTGTCATTTATTTATCATATTTTATGCTAGTAATGTTTCTGCATGTACAATGACATTTACTGTTTTTACTTATTCAGTTCATGTACTTTGATTTCATCTGCAAACATCACATGTCATTGCTTATATCATAAAAGGTTATGACTGCTATTATGCCTTTAAGTAAACTTACGAGGTCTTTTCAAAATTGTTAAGATTTAATTAATTTTGTTCTGACCGACAGCATACTTAAGTTTATTCTACTGATGAAGGTTTTCTTTGGTTCAAAGGATCCTGTATCAGAGACAGTTTTGTTAAAAATTCTCCTTATTTTTAATTTGTACATTCTTTGTTCTTTGTTAAGAAAAAATTGTTATTTTTAGCTTTTAGGAGCTTAGTCCTCCTATTAACTATCGGCTAGATTACGAGTTTTGCATTAGAGGCTATGCGGTGCTAACGAGCAGCTTTCCCTCACCGCTCACTTACCTACAGTGCTGGTATTACGAGTTTTTACAAACCCGTCATTAAAAGGCAAGAAGTGAGCATTGAGCAAAATTGTGCTACATACCACACTCCAATACCAGCGCTGCTTAAGTCAGCGGTGAGCTGGTCATACATGCTTGTGCACGATTTCCCCATAGGAATCAACAGGGAGAGCCGGCTGAGAAAAAGTCTAACACCTGCAAAAAAGCAGCGTAAAACTCAGTAACGCAGCCCCATTGATTCCTATGGGAAACACATTTTATATCTACACCTAACACCCTAACATGAACCCCGAGTCTAAACACCCCTAATCTTACACTTATTAACCCCTAATCTTCCTCCCCCGACATCGCCGACACCTGCATTATATTTATTAACCTTTAATCTGCCTCTCCGGACACCGCCGCCACCTACATTATACTTATGAACCCCTAATCTGCTGCCCCCAACATCGCCGACACCTACATTATATTTATTAACGCCTAATCTGCCGCCCCCAATGTCACCGCCACCTACCTACACTTATTAACCCCTAATCTGCCACCCCCAATGTCGCCGCCACTATAATAAACATATTAACCCCTAAACCGCCGCACTCCCACCTCACAAACATTAGTAAAATATTATTAACCCCTAATCTACCGTCCCTAACATCGCCGCCACCTACCGACATTTATTAACCCCTAATCTGCCACCCCCAACGTCGCCGCCACTATACTAAATGTATTAACCCCTAAACCTAAGTCTAACCCTAACACCCCCTAATTGAAATATAATTAAAATAAATCTAAATAACATTTCTATAATTAACTACATTATTCCTATTTAAAACTAAATACTTACCTATATATATATATATATATATATATATATATATATATATATATATATATATATAGTTACATTGTAGCTATCTTAGGGTTTATTTTTATTTTACAGGCAAGTTTGTATTTATTTTAACACTATAGTTATTAAATAGTTATTAACTATTTAATAACTACCTAGCTAAAATAAATACAAAAGTACCTGTAAAATAAAACCTAACCTAAGTTACAATAACAAATAACACTACACTATAATTCAATAAATTAAATAAATTAAATACAATTACCTAAATTAAATTAGCTAAAGTACACCCCCCCACTAAATTACAGAAAATAATAAACAAATTACAGATCTTTAAACTAATTACACCTAATCTGATAGCCCTATCAAAATAAAAAAAGCCCCCCCAAAATAAAAAAAACCCTAGCCTAAACTAAACTATCAATAGCCCTTAAAAGGGCCTTTTGCGGGGCATTTAAAGATCTGTAATTTGTTTATTATTTTCTGTAATTTAGTGTTTGTTTGTTTATTTTTTGTACTTTAGCTAATTTAATTTAATTTAGGTAATTGTATTTAATTTAGTTAAATTATTTAATTATAGTGTACTGTTAGGTGTTATTGTAACTTAGGTTAAGATTAATTTAACAGGTACTTTTGTATTTATTTTAGCTAGGTAGTTATTAAATAGTTAATAACTATTTAATAACTATTGTACCTAGTTAAAATAAATACAAACTTGCCTGTAAAATAAAAATAAACCCTAAGATAGCTACAATGTAACTATTAGTTATATTGTAGCTATCTTAGGGTTTATTTTATAGGTAAGTATTTAGTTTTAAATAGGAATAATGTAGTTAATTATATAAATTTTATTTAGATTTATTTTAATTATATTTCAATTAGGGGGTGTTAGGGTTAGACTTAGATTTAGGGGTTAATACATTTAGTATAGTGGCGGCGACGTTGGGGGACGGCAGATTAGGGGTTAATAAATGTAGGTAGGTGGCGGCAATGTTATGGATGGCAGATTAGGGGTTAATAATATTTAACTAATGCGGGAGTGCAGCGGTTTAGGGGTTAATATGTTTATTATAGTGGCGGCGACGTTGGGGGCAGCAGATTAGGGGTTAATAAGTGTAGGTAGGTGACAGCGACATTGGGGGCGGCAGATTAGGGGTTAATAAATATAATGTAGGTGTCGGCGATGTTGGGGGCAGCAGATTAGAGGTTCATAAATATAATGTAGGTGGCTGCGGTGTCCGGAGCGGCAGATTAGGGGTTAAAATTTTTATTATAGTGTTTGCGATGCGGGAGGGCCTCAGTTTAGGGGTTAATAGGTAGTTTATGGGTGTTAGTGTACTTTTTAGAACTTTAGTTATGAGTTTTATGTTACGGCGTTGTACCATAAAACTCTTAACTACTGAGTTTTAAATGCGTTAGGACTCTTGACGGGGTAGTGTGTACCGCTCACTTTTTGGCCTCCCAGGACAGACTCGTAATACCGGCGCTATGGAAGTCCCATAGAAAAAAGACTTTATGAAGTTTACGTAAGTCGTTTTGCGGTAAGGCCAAAGAAGTGTGCGGTGACCCTAAACCTTCAAGACTCGTAATACAAGTGGGTGTAAAAAAGCAGCGTTAGGACCTCTTAACGCTGCTTTTTTACCTTAACGCACAACTCGTAATCTAGCCGTATGTTATTTTAAAATCTGGATTTTAAGATTTTACTTTGCTCCTGAGGTTTTTTTCCTATTCAAAATACTATCTGTATTATGTTCTAAAGAATGGTTTATCCTGATTCCCTTTTGGGACTGTACTACGAAATGTACTATGGAAATTGGTACTTATTTTTAGGATTCTTTAGAGTTTGAATATAACCTTAGTAGAGCATATTCACGTACTGTTTATATTTTCATCTCAGCCTTATCTGTGGCGGACATTACTGTTTTTTTCAACCATTTTGTTGTTGAACAGTTAGCATAAGCAGTTTTAGATTCTCAAGTATATAACTCTGTTTATTTACCTCTGATGTATTCATTTTATTATGTTTACTATATCTATTATTATGATTTCAAATATATTTTTATTATCTCTAGCTTTTCAGGATAATAATTTTTTGATTTCTATTATCTCCACTATTTTTGGAGGTTTAGAATTTTTTCTGCCCTACTTTTAGTCAGGTGATGTAGATCAGTTGGTGAATGTCCTGACTACAAAAGCTTGTTCTAGATCCAAGGATCATAGATTCATATCCCGGCAGGGTTAATTCAGCCTTTTGGCCTTCTAAGGTCAATTTATTTGTGTACTATTTATTTGGGTAATAATAACAACTGTTTTTATCAGCTGCTAATTTGGTTAACTCTGAGTGTAAGCACTGAAAAAGCATTTTTTTGTATCCTTCTGGGAGAAAAAATGTTATATAATTACTAGTTATTAGACTGCATGAAGGTGCAGTTCTCAAATCAGTCCTTCTGGTGGGGGGCAGATAAAATTTTTGGATAAACTCAGTCCAAAATCTATATTATTCTTAGGGTTTGAATATATTTTTAGAATAAGACCTCCTATGGGAAGAATCTTTCTTTCTCAGTACACTCTATGATTTTTTTACAGGAGTGATTATACCAGTTCTTTTAGCAGGAACAGGGTTTGGGTTTCTATTCAATTCTATTCTTTGTCCCAAAGAAGAAAGATTTATTCAGTCCAATCTTGGATCTGAAAACTTTTATATTGTTTTGTTAGAGTCTCAACTTTTAAGTTGGCGATTATAAGGACTATTATGTGTTTTTGTTCAGCAAGGTCATTTCATGTCCACTCCATTTTACAGGATGTCTATCTTCATATTTTATTTCATTCAGACCACTTGTGGTTTCTGAGATTCTCTTTTTTATATAAGCTTTACCAATTTGTTGCTTTTCCATTTGGTCTAGCGACAGCTTTATAGATCTTTTCAAAGGTTCTTGGTGCCCTTCTTTCTGTCTTCAGACAGTATGGTATTGTGGTGCTTCCTTATTTGGATGGTATCTTGGTATTAGCTTAAACTTTTCTTTTATTAAAGCCAGACAGATATCTCAGCATGCACTGTGGCTGAGCTCTGTAGCAACCTGAGGGTTGCAGGTTAGATTCCCGGTGAGGTCCATTCAGCGTTTCATCCCTCCAAGGTCAATTAAATGAGCAGCGTCTTAAGTCCCTTACGGGTGATTAGCCGCACTTTACAAGTACCCAATACATACATATGAAAGAGCAGTATTCAAATATATGGACTTTTCTTTTATTTGAATCTCTCATGAATCAACTAAGTTTTGTTTCTTCAAGACATGGTTAGAGGATTTTATTTACCTAAGAGTTTCGTGATTCCTCAGACAAGGGTCACTTCTTTTTGGGTTTCTAGATGGATTCTGTGTTCATGTCTTTTGCTTTGCATACTGAATCAATGACACAGGTATTGTTTTCAGATATCACAGTTGATATTCTTAAATCCTAACACTCTGTCTCTCTGATTCCCGGTGAGGTCCATTCAGCGTTTCATCCCTCCAAGGTCAATTAAATGAGCAGCGTCTTAAGTCCCTTACGGGTGATTAGCCGCACTTTACAAGTACCCAATACATACATATGAAAGAGCAGTATTCAAATATATGGACTTTTCTTTTATTTGAATCTCTCATGAATCAACTAAGTTTTGTTTCTTCAAGACATGGTTAGAGGATTTTATTTACCTAAGAGTTTTGTGATTCCTCAGACAAGGGTCACTTCTTTTTGGGTTTCTAGATGGGTTCTGTGTTCATGTCTTTTGCTTTGCATACTGAATCAATGATACAGGTATTGTTTTCAGATATCACAGTTGATATTCTTAAATCCTAACACTCTGTCTCTCTGATTCCCGGTGAGGTCCATTCAGCGTTTCATCCCTCCAAGGTCAATTAAATGAGCAGCGTCTTAAGTCCCTTACGGGTGATTAGCCGCACTTTACAAGTACCCAATACATACATATGAAAGAGCAGTATTCAAATATATGGACTTTTCTTTTATTTGAATCTCTCATGAATCAACTAAGTTTTGTTTCTTCAAGACATGGTTAGAGGATTTTATTTACCTAAGAGTTTCGTGATTCCTCAGACAAGGGTCACTTCTTTTTGGGTTTCTAGATGGATTCTGTGTTCATGTCTTTGTCTTTATTGGACAAAAGTCAATTGTAATTGGTTTTAGCCTGTCTAACTTACAGTCTAGAACATTTCTTTCAGTGGCTATGTGCATGGAAGTTTTATGTCTCATAACTGCAGCATCGGGCGTGGTTCCCTTTGCTCGTTTTTCATTTGAGATCTCTTTTTGCTTTGCATACTGAATCAATGATACAGGTATTGTTTTCAGATATCACAGTTGATATTCTTAAATCCTAACACTCAACTCTCTCTGTTTTGGTGATTAAACTATCATCATTTTATTCAGGGGGTCTCCTTTTGATCATCCTTCCTGGACTGTATTCTTAATGGATGCAAGTCTTACAGGTTGGGGAGCTGTCTGAGTGTCTCAGACAGCACAAGGAGTTTGGAAACTTCAAGAGGCGAGGTTTCCAAATCGATATTTTAGAACTCTGTGCTATTTTCAGAGCTCTTTCAGGCTTGGCCTCTTTTAGGAGAGAACTTTTAATTTTGCTTTCAGACAGACAATATCACAACTGTGGCATATGTCAATCATCAAATAAGGACTCACAGTTCCTTAGCAATTAAGAAGTATCTTGAATACATTCTTAGATGGAATTCATCTCCTGTCTAATTTCTATGATTTTTATCTCAGGTTTAGACATTTGGGAGTTGGATTATCTCAGCCATTAGTCTTTACAACCGGGAGAGTGGTATCTCTATATAGATGTGTTTTCTCAATTTCCCAGGTACCTTTTCAGGTCCAGGGATTCTCAGGCAGAAATGGTAGATGCAATAGCAGTGTCTTGGTTTTGCAACCTGAGTTCATCTTTCCGCCTCTGGTTTTTTCTTCCAAGGGTGATTTCCCAGATTATATTGTAACAGTCTCATGTGTTTCTGATAGAATCAGCATGGCCTCACAGGGTTGGTATGTGAATCTTGTTCAGATGTCCAGTTGCCATCCTTGGCCACTTTCTGTTTGGCCAGCCCTCTTGTTTTAGGGGCTATTTTTCCATCAGGATCTCAAATTACTAATTTGATAGTATGGAAATTGATTAGTGTTTAGTCATAGAGGTTTCTCTGACTGTTTTTATCACTATATTGCAGGCTTATAAGTCTGTTTCAAGGAACACGTATTATCAGGTTTTGAAAACCTATATTTTATAGTGTTCTTCTCATAAATTCTCTTGGCATTCTTTTAGAATTCTTAAGATTTTACAGTTTTTTCAGGATGGTTTGGATAAGTTTGTCTGCAAATCTTTTGAAGGGACAAATCTCTGTTCTTTCTGTTTTATTTCCTAGAAAGATTGTTTAAACTTCCTGATATTCACTGTTTTGTTCAGACTTTGGTTGGTATCAAACCTGTTCATTTATTAATTTCTCCTTTTTGGAGTCTTTGGTTTTAACGATTTTGCAGGCTTTTTTCTTTTGACCCTATATTTTCTTTGAAGATTATCTACTTTCTTGGAAAGTATTGTTTCTTTTGACCATCTCTTCTGCTACAAGAGTTTCTGATTTATCAGCTCTCTCTTGTGTGTCTCCTTATCTGATTTTTTCATCTACAGTATATACGTTGTTTTGTGGACTTCTTTTTTTCCTAAGGTTGTGAATTTGAACAACAATTTTAGAGAAATTGTTGTTCCTTCTTGGTGTTCTAATCCTAAAGAATTCTTTGAGAGTTCTTTACATCCTTTGGATGTGGTAAGAGCTTGATAATTCTATATCGAGGTTACTAGGATTTTAGAAGACTTCTAGTCTATTTGTTGTTTTTCTGGTTCAGTCGCCATTTCTTGGGCTTTTTCAGAATGAAGCTTCGGTTGATCAAATTTGCAAATTAGTAATTTGGTTTTTACCATTTTGATGTATTTTGCTTCTGCTGAAGCAGTCTTTGGTAGAAAAGTACCTATGTGAAGTTGGCACCCCATGTTTGGAAAAAAAAGTTCTTCAGGCAGTTGTCTCAGTTTGATTCTACTGCTTTTGATTTAAGTTTTTTTAAGAAAAACATAATTAGTGTGTGGATTTAATTTTTCAGTGGAAATAGCTGTTGTTATTTTATCCCTCCCTCTCTAGTGACTCTTCTGTGGACTTCCACATCTTGGATATCTCTATCCCATACGTCACTAGCTCATGGACTCTTGCTAATTACATGAAAGCTTTTTTGCTTTTTTACTCCTTTTTGTTATCACCTCACTACTTGGCTATTCGTTAAATTGAGTTGTGGGTGTGGTGAGGGGTGTATTTATAGGCATTTGAGATTTGGGAAACTTTGCCCCCTCCTGGTAGGAATGTAAATCCCATACATCACTAGCTCATGGACTCTTGCCAATATGAAAGAAATGAGATTGCAAAACAACTGGGAACAAGTGCAGTCTCCTTCTGTGTTTTGTGTATGTCTAGGGTGATTACATAAGCCTGTGCACCCTTCACTTGTTCCTAGTTTGTTGGTTTGAGAGCTTGCATTGTGTGGCTGTTTAGCGACTTAGGTTTTGGAAGAGACCTTAGAGAATCTTAGCTGAGAACTTGTAAGTGAGTGCTGGACTTTCTCTGTGTGCTATATTAATTTGTTTTGTAATTTTCCCTATGGGCCTTGCACCCAGACCTGTCTGGGGTTAACTGCCTGTGACTCTGGGGACAGTGCAGCTTCCTGAGAGTGCTATTGTGCACCCAGGACTGTGCATGTTGCAGGGTCATGGGATGTGTTCCCGGTCCGGTCTGAGAGTGCAGTCCCCTGCCGTGTTTTGGAAGAGACCTTGACGTGGTACCTGGGCTTATCCCATTTGGCCAGATGCGGTAACTAACTCTTCCATTTTTGCTTTTAATCTTAGCTGAGAGCTTGTAAGTGAGTGCTGGACTTTCTCTGTGTGCTGTATATATATATATATATATATATATATAAATATAAATATAAATAAATATATGTGTGTGTGTGGGTGTCTAAATATGTGTACATAATCTATATATGTGTATATTAGTACATACATACACACATATATATATATATATACACACACACACACACAGACATGTTTTGCCGGGTTATGGGATGTGTACCCATTTTGGTTTAAAAGTGCATTGTGTAACTGTATGACATGGTCCTAAGCCTATCACCATTTGGCCAAATGCTGTAACTAACTCTTCCATTTTGCTTTTAATCTAGATGTGTTCTTCTAAGAGAGTCCTAGATTTTCTATGTGTTGTGTTAATAATTTTGGTTTGTAATTTTCCTTACGGCCTTTGCACCCAGGCTGGTCTGGTGTTAACTGCCTGAGCCACTGAAAGCTATGCAGCTGGCTGTGAGTTTTGCAGGGCTATGGAATGTGTACCCAGTGAACCCTAACTTGTCCCCATTTGGCCAGATGCAGTAACTAACTCTTCCAATTTTGCTTTTAATCTTAGCTGAGATCTTGTAAGTGAGTGCTGGACTTTCTCTGTGTGTTGTATTAATTAATTTTGTAATTTTTCCTATGGGCCTTGCACCCAGACTTGTCTTGGGTTAACAGCCTGTGACTCTGGAGACAGCACTGCACAGCTTCCTGAGAGTGCTATTAGTACCCAGGGCCAGGGCCGGACTGGGACCAAAAGAGACCCGGGCATTTTAGGGCAAAGAGGCCATTCCCCCCCCCCCCCCGTTCATAATTTCTTATTTAACCGTATACCACACATGGCAAGTATAATACTTGTTTAAGTGAGAAAAACATTTTCCAACACTCACACAACTTCACTATAAGTTACTCACATAAATACACTGATATATTCTGAATCATGTGAGTGACTTAAGTCATACATTTCTGTTAATCTGATTAGGGATTATTGAACCAGCAACATTGCAATAATATTTAAACCAAACAGTAACAGTGCACAACCTCACTATAAGTCACTCACATAGACTGATATGTGATATATTCTGAATCATGTGAGTGATTTATAGTGAGGTTGTGCACTGTTACTGTTTGGTTAAAAAATGTTGCAATGCCTAATCAGATTATCAGAAATGTATTACTTGAGTCACTCACATGAATGATTCAGAATATATCAGTGTATGTGAGTCACTCAAATCATACATTTCTGATAATCTGATTAGGGATTACTGAGCCAGCATTGCAATCATTTTTTAACCACAAACAGTAACAATGCACAACCTCACCTGCTGGCTGCTGTTCTGTAGTGTAGACTTGCTTCACTTCACAATCACTGCATCACCAATTTCAGTGTCCCATCATCTCCCTGACGTCTGACTCCCTTCCTCTGCTGATGCTGCAGCCTCATGATCCAGTGAGTTTTACTGACTGCCCTACCCAACCCAACCAAGTTTTCCCGACACTCCCCACCCCACTAAGAGATTGTGCAACGTGTTATCCCCATATACGGCCGCAGAGTGGAGTAACAATGGGCCGGCCTGCAGTACTACCAAAAAGGCCCTCCACTCTGACTCCACCAGTGCTCACCTGCCGCTATATGAAAGACTAGTAACCAGAGGCATAACTAGAAACCACAGGGCCCGGGTGAGAGAATTCAAGAAGGGCACAAGCAATACAAGTTTATATATGCTCAGTATATATCAGCACTTAAGCACCTCATTACAAAAGGTCTGCATACGCAATGCATGTTTATATATGCACAGTATATGTCCAGCCCCCCTGCAATAAATGATGCCTCCAGCCTCCCTGTAATAAATGATGCCCCCAGCCTCCCTGTAATAAATTATGCCCCCCCCAGAAATAAATGATTCCCCCAGCCCCCTGCAATAAAATGATGCCCCCAGCCTCCCTGCAATAAAATTATGCTCCCAGCAATAAAATGATGTCCTTACCCCCCTGCAATAAAATAATGCCCTGAGCCCCCTGCAATAAATTATTCTCCCAGGCCCCCTGCAATAAATTATGCCCCCAGCAATAAAAAGAAGCCCCCAACCCCCTGCAATAAAATAAAAACCCCAGCCCCCTGCAATAAATGATGCCCTGTGCAATAAATGATGCCCCCAGCAATAAATGATTCCCCCAGCCCCCCTGCAATAAAATGATGCCCCAGCCCTGCTGCAATAAAATAATGCTCCAGCACCCCTGCAATAAAATGATGCTCCCAGCCATAAATGATGCCCCCAGCCCCGTGCAATAAATGATGCCCCCAGGCCCCCAGAAAGGATTCCCCCAGCCCCCTGCAATAAGATGATGCCCCAGCCATAAATGATACCCCCAGCCCTCTGAAATAAAATGATGCCCCAGCCCCGCTGCAATAAAATGATGCCCCAGCCCGCTGCAATAAAATGATGTTCCCAGCCCTGCTGCAATAAAATGATGTTCCCAGCCCCACCGCAATAAATGATGCCCCCAGGAATAAAATAAAGCCCCCTGCAATAAATGATGCCCCAAGCCTCCCTGCAATAAAATGATGCCCCCAGCACCCCTGCAATAAAATAATGATGCTCCCAGTAATAAAATGATGACCTGAGCCCCCCTGCAAAAAATGATGCCCTGAGCCCCCTGCAATAAATGAAGTTCCCAGCCCCACTGCAATAATTGATGCCCCCAGAAATAAAATAAAGCCCCCAGCCCCCTGCAATAAATGATGCCCCCAGCCTCCCTGCAATAAAATGATTCCCCAGCCCTGCTGCAATAAAATGATGTTCTCAGCCCCACTGTTAAAAATAATGCCCCCAGCAATTAGATAAAGCCCCCAGCCCCTGCAACAAATTATGTCCCCTGCAATAAATGATGCCCCAGCCTCCCTGCAATAAAATGATGCCCCCAGAACCCCTGCAATAAATGATGCCCCAGCCTCCCTGCAATAAAATGATGCCCCCAGCACCCCTGCAATAGAATAATGATGCTCCCAGTAATAAAATGATGTCCTGAGCCCCCTGCAAAAAAATTATGCCCTGAGCCCCCTGCAATAAATGACGTTCCCAGCCCCACTGCAATAATTGATGCCCCAGCAATAAAATAAAGCCCCCAGCCCCCTGCAATAAATTATGCCCCCAACACCCCTGAAATAAAATGATGCCCCCAGCACGCCTGCAATAAAATGATGCTCCCAGCACCCCTGCAATAAAATGATGCTCCCAACAATAAAATGATGCCCTGAGCCCCCCTGCAATAAAATGATGCCCTGAGACCCCTGCTATAAATGATGTTCCCAGCCCCACTGCAATAAATAATGCCCCCAGCAATAAAATAAACCCCCCAGCTCCCTGCAATAAATTATGCTCCCAAGCCGCCCTGTAATAAAATGATGCCCCAGTCCCGTTGCAATAAAATGATGTTCCCAGCCCCACTGCAATAAATGATGCCCCCAGCAATAAAATAAAGCCCCCAGCCCCCTGCAATAAATGATGCCACCCACACCCCGGCAATAAAATGATGCCCCCAGCATGCCTGCAATAAAATGATGCTCCCAGCAATAAAATGATGCCATGAGCCCCTCGGCAATAAAATGATGCCCTGAACCCCCTGCAATAAATGATGTTCCCACCCCCACTGCAATAAATGATGCCCCCAGCAATAAAATAAAGCCCACAGCCCCCTGCAATAAATGATGCCCCCAGCCTCCCTGCAATAAAATGATGCCCCCAGCCTCCCTGCGATAAAATGATGCCCCATCACCTCTGCAATAAATGATGCCCCCACTAGACCCTCAATAGGGCACATTTTTAGGATTTTAAATACTAATGCTGCATGCATTCCAGCTAGAGATAGGGATCACAGCATGTGCACTGAGCTGAGCAGTGAGCGTCTCTCCAGTCCAGCCAGTCGCTACTGCTCACCCCCCCCGCGCCCCCCCAAAGAAATTCAATTTTATTTTCATCAAAACAGTACACTACCTGTTTGAAGTTTGTTGCCCCTTCATCACCGTTAGTTCCGCCCCTGCTAGTCACTGGCTGCAGGCTACCTCCCTCGCCCTCTCTTACCTCCTGCGCACGCTGCTACACTGGGAGGAAGAGATGAGAGAGCGTGAGCCGGGAGGTCACATGTTGTCCCTTTTCAGTTTCAACTTCCTCCCAGCCAGCAAGGCCAACCCACCCAGCTCACTAATCTCGGAGGCCCCTGCTGCTCCTCCCACCCTCGGTCACATCAGAGACAGACAGTAGCAGCCAGCCAGCATGTTGCATACAGCGACTGTGAGACAAACTTGCAAGTAAGTAAATGCTCAGTCTCACAGTCGCTGTATGCAAGTCTGTGTAGGTCGGTTCCTGCCTGCTCACTCACGGCCATGCTCTGTTCTACTGGCCATTTTACAGTACAAACCCAGGCAAGCACACAAAACATATAATACATTTTTTGGGGCACTCTGTAGTTGGGCGGCAAATGTCCGGTATGCCCTATGGTCAGTCCGGGCCAGCCCAGGGCTGAGCATGTTGCAGAGTCATGGGATGTGTACCCAGTCCAGTCTGAGAATGCAGTCCCCTTCCGTGTTTTGTATATGTCTAGGGAGATTACATAAGTCTGTGAACCCTGACTTGTTCCGGTTTGTTTGATTGAGAGCTGGCATTGGTATGGCTGTATTAGGGACCCAGATTTTGAAAGAGACCTTAACGTGGTACCTGGGCTTGTCGCATTTGGTCAGATGCGGTAACTAACTCTTCCAGTTTTGCTTTTAATTTTAGCTGAGAGCTTGTAGGCAAGTGCTGGTCTTTGCTATGGGCCTTGCACCCAGACTTGTCTGGGGTTAACTGCCTGTGACTCTGGAGACAGCACAGCTTCCTGAGAGTGCAATTAGCACCCAGGGCTGAGCATGTTGCAGGGTCATGGATGTGTACCCAGTCCAGTCTGAGAGTGCAGTCCCCTTCCGTGTTTTGTATATATCTTGAAACATGCAATAAATATTTTAATCAATTTTAATGTTTTTATGTTTTTTGTTTTTTTTATAGAAATTCTTGATATGGGATGCAAAGTGTAAATATATATGTTTATTAATATATACATATACAGGGAGTGCAGAATTATTAGGCAAATGAGTATTTTGACCACATCATCCTCTTTATGCATGTTGTCTTACTCCAAGCTGTATAGGCTCAAAAGCCTACTACCAATTAAGCATATTAGGTGATGTGCATCTCTGTTATGAGAAGGGGTGTGGTCTAATGACATCAACACCCTATATCAGGTATGCATAATTATTAGGCAACTTCCTTTCCTTTGGCAAAATGGGTCAAAAGAAGGACTTGACAGGCTCAGAAAAGTCAAAAATAGTGAGATATCTTGCAGAGGGATGCAGCACTCTTAAAATTGCAAAGCTTCTGAAGCGTGATCATCGAACAATCAATCGTTTCATTCAAAATAGTCAACAGGGTCGCAAGAAGCGTGTGGAAAAACCAAGACGCAAAATAACTGCCCATGAACTGAGAAAAGTCAAGCGTGCAGCTGCCAAGATGCCACTTGCCACCAGTTTGGCCATATTTCAGAGCTGCAACATCACTGGAGTGCCCAAAAGCACAAGGTGTGCAATACTCAGAGACATGGCCAAGGTAAGAAAGGCTGAAAGACGACCACCACTGAACAAGACACACAAGCTGAAACGTCAAGACTGGGCCAAGAAATATCTCAAGACTGATTTTTCTAAGGTTTTATGGACTGATGAAATGAGAGTGAGTCTTGATGGGCCAGATGGATGGGCCAATGGCTGGATTGGTAAAGGGCAGAGAGCTCCAGTCCGACTCAGACGCCAGCAAGGTGGAGGTGGAGTACTGGTTTGGGCTGGTATCATCAAAGATGAGCTTGTGGGGCCTTTTCGGGTTGAGTCAAGCTCAGCTCCCAGTCCTACTGCCAGTTTCTGGAAGACACCTTCTTCAAGCAGTGGTACAGGAAGAAGTCTGCATCCTTCAAGAAAAACATGATTTTCATGCAGGACAATGCTCCAACACACGCGTCCAAGTACTCCACAGTGCGGCTGTCAAGAAAGGGTATAAAAGAAGAAAATCTAATGACATGGCCTCCTTGTTCACCTGATCTGAACCCCATTGAGAACCTGTGGTCCATCATCAAATGTGAGATTTACAAGGAGGGAAAACAGTACACCTCTCTGAACAGTGTCTGGGAGGCTGTGGTTGCTGCTGCACGCAATGCTGATGGTGAACAGATCAAAACACTGACAGAATCCATGGATGGCAGGCTTTTGAGTGTCCTTGCAAAGAAAGGTGGCTATATTGGTCACTGATTTGTTTTTGTTTTGTTTTTGAATGTCAGAAATGTATTTTTGTGAATGTTGAGATGTTATATTGGTTTCACTGGTAAAAATAAATAATTGAAATGGGTATATATTTGTTTTTTGTTAAGTTGCCTAATAATTATGCACAGTAATAGTCACCTGCACACACAGATATCCCCCTAAAATAGCTATAACTAAAAACAAACTAAAAACTACTTCCAAAACTATTCAGCTTTGATATTAATGAGTTTTTTGGGTTCATTGAGAACATGGTTGTTGTTCAATAATAAAATTAATCCTCAAAAATACAACTTGCCTAATAATTCTGCACTCCCTGTATATTTATGAGTTAATATGTATACACACATATTAACACGTAAATATATATGTATATAAGCATATACATGTATATTTACAGGGAACACAAAGTCCCCATAGACCGCTATGTGAAGGCACTTTTCAGTACCATTTTGTTTTCTAACACCTCACACCCCCTAACTTTATACCCTATAAACTTCATTGTGCAGTAAAGTTTGGAAAAAATTAAAGATGCTAAATATTTATTTTTTTACTGGAACCATACAGTTTATTTTGGAGTGCTTATTGCTATTTTACTGACTGCTTATTAGATAAATATTTTTTTCATTCACATATTTTAACTTCGTTATGCTTTTGTGTGTATACAGTAAATAATGCATAAAACCTAATTTTGCTGATTTCACAAGTGCTTTTTGGAAATTAAGATCAATAAAACTGTTTTAAGAAACCTTTTCACTATATTGACTAATGTTTGTTTACTGGAGAAACCAGCATGCAAAAGCACCTTTCTAAAATAGACAGTATTAAAATTGATAATGGTTAAGTGAGGTTTTATTGCTTTGTAAGGATTATACAAAGTGTAAAGGATGAGGCAAAAGAAACACAGAGTAAAGCACAGGTCTATTGGTAAAAACAAAAACAATATGGGCTAAAAAACGCTTTTGCGCAAACGATAGTGTTTTTGCAAACCCTTTTATTTGCGCTTATTTTACAAGTTGAGCGAAATCGCGACTGCGCTAGCCGCTAAAGTACTCTAACATAGAAATACAGATACATTGCTAAATATGTTTTGTATGTATATATATATATATATATATATATATATATATATAATATATATATACTCCCAATCGCACGTGTTCCAGCACTCCAACTTTGGTGATTTAATAGCGGACCTGGGTGCAATCCTCAAAATATGTAAATACAAAAACAGGAAAGGTAGGGCACTCTCAGGATTTATGTGAATAAAGAATCATTTATTTTTTATCACAGCAACATTGAAAAAATCATAAGTCGACGTTTCGGCCTACAAAGAAGCCTTAATCAGGACACATAAGAAGCTCCAATCGGCACTCCGTGCGGTATCAACGCACCAGGATAGATACGTCGACTTGATTTGATTTGATTTTTTCAATGTTGCTGTGATGAAAAATAAATGATTCTTTATTCATATAAATCCTGAGAGTGCCCTCTCTTTCCTGTTTTTGTATATATATATATATATATATATATATATATATATATATATATATATATATATATATATAAAAAACATATTTAGCAAAGTATCTGTATTTCTATGTTAGAGTACTTTGGCGGCTAGCGCAGTCGCAATTTCGCTCAACTTGTAAAATAAGCGCAAATAAAAGGGTTTGCAAAAACACTATTGTTTGCGCAAAAGCGTTTTTTAGCCCATATTGTTTTTGTTTTTACCAATAGACCTGTGCTTTACTCTGTGTTTATGTTTATGTTTAATTGTGTATTTACTATAAATATTTCACATTCCAATGTTCTGCACATAGCAGAATATGTTCTATGTATTTGTAAATAGATATTCCTATATATATATTCGTAAGTAAAGAAGGCACTTTCCGTTTCACTATATACCATTTAATATGTACGGCAAACGTTTTCAGGGTCTCCCCCGTCCTCAGACCACTTACAGCCTAATAAACAAACACCTTATTTATAACACCTTACCTCCACCGTGGCAAACTAGCGTCAGGTCCCCCAGCGTCCGTGAAGCGCAACTGCGCATGCGCGACCAGAGTTATGGAGAGCTGACTAGGACACATCTAGAAAGTGCAAAGTAAAAACCAAATACTACTTTAAAAACAGATAGGCGATGCATAGTACATTGTTAGTGCACATTACAATAACATGGGCCTGATACTACAAAGTGCTTGTGGGTGCTAACATAGCCTGTTATAAATATTCAGCTTGCTAACAATACAAATAAATCCCACAAACAAGTGGCATTATCATGATACAATCAGTAAGCCCACAATAAGGAATTTTTGCAAATAATCCCTGTTAAATAGAGCAAAGTGTTAATCCATATTAACTGTTAACTGTCCACTGACTTGCTATACATATTAACATACATCCTTACAGATTATTATAGTGGGATACAATCTCAATTCTAGCATTCACTAGTCACTGTTTGTCAAATCATTTGCCCACCACTACCACGGGTATGTATGTTGTGACAGTTAAAGAGACAGAGCAACAAGTAAATACCCTATATACACTGTTAGTTGTCCACTGACTTACTACATGCAATATCATATATCCTTACAACTTATTGTAGATGGATATAATCTCAATTCTAGAATTAGTAGTTATCAAAGGCTACAGACCAGCAAAAGTAGAATTTTGTGACGTAAACTTCGATCCGCCGGACTCAGTCCGACACAGATCGATTCTTACGTCACTACAGATGTTCCGCACACAAGTGCGGCATAATCTGACTACTTTTGCTAGTTATCAAAAAACTAGCAGGTACGCTCGGCACTTTTCCGGCCCAGCGTACCTGGTTTTCAAACCGCCACCCTGGAGGTGGCGAGTCCCATAGGAATCAATGGGAGTCTGACCATAGCGAAAGTACAAGTTCGCTGCTGCCAGACATCCCATTGATTCCTATGGGAGATGTCTAAACCTAACACCCTAACATGTACCCCGAGTCTAAACACCACTAATTTGCCCCCCTACACCGCCGCAACTAAATAAATGTATTACCCCCTAAACCGCCGCTCCCGGAGCCCACCGACACTATAATAAATATGTTAACCCCTAAACCGCCGCTCCCGGAGCCAACTGCAAGCTACTCTATACATATTAACCCCTAAACCACCGCTCCCGGAGCCCACCGCCACCTACATTATACCTAGTAACCCCTATCCTGCCCCCCTATACCGCCGCCCTCTATAATAAATTTATTAACCCCTATCCTGCCTCCCACTACGCCGCCGCCACTGTAATAAAATTATTAACCCCTAAACCTAAGTCCGATCAGCCAATAGAATGCGAGCTCAATCTGATTGGCTGATTGGATCAGCCAATCGGATTGAACTTGAATCTGATTGGCTGATTCAATCAGCCAATCAGATTTTTCCTACCTTAATTCCGATTGGCTGATAGAATCCTATCAGCCAATCAGAATTGAAGGGACGCCATCTTGGATGACGTCCCATAAAGGAGCCTTCATTCGTCGGTAGTCCGTCGGGAAAGAAGGATGTTCCGCGTCGGCGGGATGAAGATTCAAGACCCGGCTTGAAAGATGACCTCACCTGGATAGAAGACTTCTTCAGCGCCTCTTGGAAGATGACCTCGCCCGGATGGAAGATTTCTTCAGCGCCGCTTGGAGGATCACTTCTGCCGGTCCGGATGTCCTCTTCAGTTCCATCGGTGGCTCGGATGAGTGAAGACTAAAGGTAGGATGATCTTCAGGGGATTAGTGTTAGGTTATTTTAAGGGGGGTTTGGGTTAGATTAGGGGTATGTGGGTGGTGGGTTTTAATGTTGGGGGGGTGTATTTTTCTTTTACAGGCAAAAGAGATGAATTCTTTGGGGCATGGCCCCACAAAAGGCCCTTTTAAGGGCTGGTAAGGTAAAAGAGCTTTGAACCTTTTTAATGTAGAATAGGGTAGGGCATTTTTTTTATTTTGGGGGGGTTTGTTATTTTATTAGGGGGCTTAGATTAGGTGTAAGTAGCTTAAAATTGTTGTAATATTTTTTTAAATGTTTGTAACTTATTTTTTTTATTTTTGTAACTTAGCTTTTTTTATTTTTTGTACTTTAGTTAGTTTATGTAATTGTATTTAATTGTAGTTATTTGTAGTTAATTTATTTAATTAATGTAATGATAGTGTAGTGTTAGGTTTAATTGTAACTTAGGTTAGGATTTATTTTACAGGTAATTTTGTATTTCTTTTAGCTAGGTAGTTATTAAATAGTTAATAACTATTTAATAACTATTCTAACTAGCTAAAATAAATACAAAGTTACCTGTAAAATAAATATAAATCCTAAGATAGCTACAATGTAATTATTAATTATATTGTAGCTATCTTAGGGTTTATTTTACAGGTAAGTATTTATTTTAAATAGGAATAATTTATTAAAGTATAGTGTAGTGTTAGGTGTAATTGTAACTTAGGTTTGTTTTTAGTTTACAGGTAAATTTCTCTATATTTTAGCTAGGTAAGCTATTAAATAGTTAATAACTATTTAATAGCTATTGTACCTAGTTAAAATAAATTGAAAGGTACCTGTAAAATAAAAATAAATCCTAAGATAGCTACAATATAATTATTATTTATATTGTAGCTATATTAGGGTTTATTTTAAAGGTAAGTATTTAGTTTTAAATAGGATTAACCAACGGCTAGATTTGGAGTTTGGCGTTAGCCGTGAAAACCAGCGTTAGAGGCTCCTAACGCTGGTTTTAGGCTACCTCCGGTATTTGGAGTCACTCAAAAAAGGGTCTAATGCTCACTTTTCAGCCGCGACTTTTCCATACCGCAGATCCCCTTACGTCAATTGCGTATCCTAGCTTTTCAATGGGATCTTTCTAACTCCGGTATTTAGAGTCGTGTCTGAAGTGAGCGTTAGAAATCTAACGACAAAACTCCAGCCGCAGAAAAAAGTCAGTAGTTAAGAGCTTTTTGGGCTAACGCCGGTTCATAAAGCTCTTAACTACTGTACTCTAAAGTACACTAACACCCATAAACTACCTATGTACCCCTAAACCGAGGCCCCCCCACATCGCCGCCACTCGATTAATTTTTTTTAACCCCTAATCTGCCGACCGCCACCTACGTTATACTTATGTACCCCTAATCTGCTGCCCCTAACACCGCCGACCCCTCTATTATATTTATTAACCCCTAATCTGCCCCCCACAACGTCGCTGCCAGCTACCTACAATAATTAACCCCTAATCTGCCGACCGCAAAGCGCCGCCACCTACATTATAGCTATGTACCCCTAATCTGCTGCCCCTAACACCGCCAACCCCTATATTATATTTATTAACCCCTAATCTGCCCCCCTCAACGTCGCCTCCACCTGCCTACACTTATTAACCGCACCGCTACTATAATAAAGCTATTAACCCCTAATCCGCCTCACTAACCCTATAATAAATAGTATTAACCCCTAATCTGCCCTCCCTAACATTGCCGACACCTAACTTCAATTATTAACCCCTAATCTGCCGACCGGAGCTCACCGCTATTCTAATAAATGTATTAACCCCTAAAGCTAAGTCTAACCCTAACACTAACAACCCCCTAAGTTAAATATAATTTTAATCTAACGAAATAAATTAACTCTTATTAAATAAATTATTCCTATTTAAAGCTAAATACTTACCTGTAAAATAAATCCTAATATAGCTACAATATAAATTATAATTACATTGTAGCTATTTTAGGATTAATATTTATTTTACAGGCAACTTTGTAATTATTTTAACCAGGTACAATAGCTATTAAATAGTTAAGAACTATTTAATAGCTACCTAGTTAAAATAATTACAAAATTACCTGTAAAATAAATCCTAACCTAAATTACAATTAAACCTAACACTATACTATCATTAAATTAATTAAATTAAATACCTATAATTACCTACAATTAAACCTAACACTACACTATCAATAAATAAATTAAATACAATTCCTACAAATAACTACAATGAAATAAACTAACTAAAGTACAAAAAATAAAAAAGAACTAAGTTACAAAAAATAAAAAAATATTTACAAACATAAGAAAAATATTACAACAATTTTAAACTAATTACACCTACTCTAAGCCCCCTAATAAAATAACAAAGACCCCTAAAATAAAAAATGCCCTACCCTATTCTAAATTACTAAAGTTCAAAGCTCTTTTACCTCACCAGCCCTGAACAGGGCCCTTTGCGGGGCATGCCCCAAGAAGTTCAGCTCTTTTGCCTGTAAAAAAAAACATACAATACCCCCCCCAACATTACAACCCACCACCCACATACCCCTAATCTAACCCAAACCCCTAAACCGAGGCCCCCCCACATCGCCGCCACTCGATTAAATTTTTTTAACCCCTAATCTGCCGACCGCCACCTACGTTATACTTATGTACCCCTAATCTGCTGCCCCTAACACCGCCGACCCCTCTATTATATTTATTAACCCCTAATCTGCCCCCCACAACGTCGCTGCCAGCTACCTACAATAATTAACCCCTAATCTGCCGACCGCAAAGCGCCGCCACCTACATTATAGCTATGTACCCCTAATCTGCTGCCCCTAACACCGCCGACCCCTATATTATATTTATTAACCCCTAATCTGCCCCCCTCAACGTCGCCTCCACCTGCCTACACTTATTAACCGCACCGCTACTATAATAAAGCTATTAACCCCTAATCCGCCTCACTAACCCTATAATAAATAGTATTAACCCCTAATCTGCCCTCCCTAACATTGCCGACACCTAACTTCAATTATTAACCCCTAATCTGCCGACCGGAGCTCACCGCTATTCTAATAAATGTATTAACCCCTAAAGCTAAGTCTAACCCTAGCACTAACAACCCCCTAAGTTAAATATAATTTTAATCTAACGAAATAAATTAACTCTTATTAAATAAATTATTCCTATTTAAAGCTAAATACTTACCTGTAAAATAAATCCTAATATAGCTACAATATAAATTATAATTACATTGTAGCTATTTTAGGATTAATATTTATTTTACAGGCAACTTTGTAATTATTTTAACCAGGTACAATAGCTATTAAATAGTTAAGAACTATTTAATAGCTACCTAGTTAAAATAATTACAAAATTACCTGTAAAATAAATCCTAACCTAAATTACAATTAAACCTAACACTATACTATCATTAAATTAATTAAATTAAATACCTATAATTACCTACAATTAAACCTAACACTACACTATCAATAAATAAATTAAATACAATTCCTACAAATAACTACAATGAAATAAACTAACTAAAGTACAAAAAATAAAAAAGAACTAAGTTACAAAAAATAAAAAAATATTTACAAACATAAGAAAAATATTACAACAATTTTAAACTAATTACACCTACTCTAAGCCCCCTAATAAAATAACAAAGACCCCTAAAATAAAAAATGCCCTACCCTATTCTAAATTACTAAAGTTCAAAGCTCTTTTACCTCACCAGCCCTGAACAGGGCCCTTTGCGGGGCATGCCCCAAGAAGTTCAGCTCTTTTGCCTGTAAAAAAAAACATACAATACCCCCCCCAACATTACAACCCACCACCCACATACCCCTAATCTAACCCAAACCCCCCTTAAATAAACCTAACACTAAGCCCCTGAAGATCATCCTACCTTGTCTTCACCTCACCAGGTATCACCGATCCGTCCTGGCTCCAAAATCTTCATCCAAACCAAGCGGGGGCTGGCGATCCATCATCCGGTGGCTGAAGAGGTCCAGAAGAGGCTCCAAAGTCTTCATCCTATCCGGGAAAAAGAGGCGATCCGGACCGGCAACCATCTTGATCCAAGCGGCATCTTCTATCTTCATCCGATGACGACCGGCTCCATCCTGAAGACCTCCACCGCGGACCCATCTTCTTCCGGCGATGTCCAACTGAAGAATGACGGTTCCTTTAAGGGACGTCATCCAAGATGGCGTCCCTCGAATTCCGATTGGCTGATAGGATTCTATCAGCCAATCGGAATTAAGGTAGGAATATTCTGATTGGCTGATGGAATCAGCCAATCAGAATCAAGTTCAATCCGATTGGCTGATCCAATCAGCCAATCAGATTGAGCTCGCATTCTATTGGCTGATCGGAACAGCCAATAGAATGCGAGCTCAATCTGATTGGCTGATTGGATCAGCCAATCGGATTGAACTTGATTCTGATTGGCTGATTCCATCAGCCAATCAGAATATTCCTACCTTAATTCCGATTGGCTGCTAGAATCCTATCAGCCAATCGGAATTCGAGGGACGCCATCTTGGATGACGTCCCTTAAAGGAACCGTCATTCTTCAGTTGGACGTCGCCGGAAGAAGATGGGTCCGCGGTGGAGGTCTTCAGGATGGAGCCGGTCGTCATCGGATGAAGATAGAAGATGCCGCTTGGATCAAGATGGTTGCCGGTCCGGATCGCCTCTTCTTCCCGGATAGGATGAAGACTTTGGAGCCTCTTCTGGACCTCTTCAGCCACCGGATGATGGATCGCCAGCCCCCGCTTGGGTTGGATGAAGATTTTGGAGCCAGGACGGATCGGTGATACCTGGTGAGGTGAAGACAAGGTAGGATGATCTTCAGGGGCTTAGTGTTAGGTTTATTTAAGGGGGGTTTGGGTTAGATTAGGGGTATGTGGGTGGTGGGTTGTAATGTTGGGGGGGGGGTATTGTATGTTTTTTTTTACAGGCAAAAGAGCTGAACTTCTTGGGGCATGCCCCGCAAAGGGCCCTGTTCAGGGCTGGTAAGGTAAAAGAGCTTTGAACTTTAGTAATTTAGAATAGGGTAGGGCATTTTTTATTTTGGGGGTCTTTGTTATTTTATTAGGGGGCTTAGAGTAGGTGTAATTAGTTTAAAATTGTTGTAATATTTTTCTTATGTTTGTAAATATTTTTTTATTTTTTGTAACTTAGTTCTTTTTTATTCTTTGTACTTTAGTTAGTTTATTTCATTGTAGTTATTTGTAGCAATTGTATTTAATTTATTTATTGATAGTGTAGTGTTAGGTTTAATTGTAGGTAATTGTAGGTATTTTATTTAATTAATTTAATGATAGTATAGTGTTAGGTTTAATTCTAACTTAGGTTAGGATTTATTTTACAGGTAATTTTGTAATTATTTTAACTAGGTAACTATTAAATAGTTCTTAACTATTTAATAGCTATTGTACATGGTTAAAATAATTACAAAGTTGCCTGTAAAATAAATATTAATCCTAAAATAGCTACAATGTAATTATAATTTATATTGTAGCTATATTAGGATTTATTTTACAGGTAAGTATTTAGCTTTAAATAGGAATAATTTATTTAATAAGAGATAATTAATTTCGTTAGATGTAAATTGTATTTAACTTAGGGGGGTGTTAGTGTTAGGGTTAGACTTAGCTTTAGGGGTTAATACATTTATTAGAATAGCAGTGAGCTCCAGTCGGCAGATTAAGGGTTAATAATTGAAGTTAGGTGTCGGCGATGTTAGGGAGGGCAGATTAGGGGTTAATACTATTTATTATAGGGTTAGTGAGGCGGATTAGGGGTTAATAACTTTATTATAGTAGCGCTCAGGTCCGCTCAGCAGATTAGGGGTTAATAAGTGTAGGCAGGTGGAGGCAGGGGGGGGGAAAATTAGAGGTTAATAAATATAATATAGGGGTTGGCGATGTTAGGGCAGCAGATTAGGGGTACATAGGGATAATGTAAGTAGCGGCGGTTTACGGAGCGGCAGATTAGGGGTTAATAATAATATGCAGGGGTCAGCGATAGCGGGGGCGGCAGATTAGGGGTTAATAAGTGTAAGGTTAGGGGTGTTTAGACTCGGGGTACATGTTAGAGTGTTAGGTGCAGATGTAGGAAGTGTTTCCGCATAGCAAACAATGGGGCTGCGTTAGGAGCTGAACGCGGCTTTTTTGCAGGTGTTAGGTTTTTTTTCAGCTCAAACAGCCCCATTGTTTCCTATGGGGGAATCGTGCACGAGCACGTTTTTGAGGCTGGCCGCTTGCGTAAGCAACTCTGGTATCGAGAGTTGAAGCTGCGTTAAATATGCTCTGCGCTCCTTTTTTGGAGCCTAACGCAGCCTTTATGTGGACTCTCAATACCAGAGTTATTTTTATGGTGCGGCCAGAAAAAAACCGGCGTTAGCTTTTCGGGTCGTTACCGACAAAACTCCAAATCTAGCTGCTAGTTAATAAGAGAAATATTATTTAGATTTAGTTAATTAATATTTAAGTTAGGGGGGTGTTAGGGTTAGTGTTAGACTTAGGTTTAAGGGTTAATAATTTTATTACAGTGGCGGCGGCGTAGTGGGGGGCAGGATAGGGGTTAATAAATTTATTACAGTGGCGATGGTGTAGGGGGGGCAGGATAGGGGTTAATAAATTTATTATAGGTGGCGACGGTGTAGGGGGGGCAGGATAGGGGTTAATAAATTTAATATAGGTTGCGGCGGGTTCAGGGAGCGCCGGTTTAGGGGTTAAACTATTTATTTATTTGTGGCGAGGTGCAGGATCAGCAGGATAGGGGTTAATAACTTTATTATAGAGGGCGACGGTATAGGAGGGGCAGGATAGGGGTTACTAGGTATAATGTAGGTGGCAGCGGTGTCAGGGAGCGGCGGTTTAGGGGTTAATACATTTATAAGACTTGCGGCGGGGTCTAGGAGCGGCGGTTTAGGGGTTAATAACTTTATTTAGTTGCGGGGGGCTCCGGGGGCGCCGGTATAGGGGGTAGAACAGTGTAGTTTAGTGTGAGTGCTTAGTGACAGGCTAGCAAGAAAGCTGTCAAACAGCCGAAGAGCAGCGAGATCGGATGAGTGATAACTCTCACAGTCCGCTGCTCATCGCCCCGCGGCTTTTTGACAGCTTTACTTGATAACTTAGACAAATTTTTTCAGGTCCGCGGCGGCGATGTGAGGCGAGCTTAGGCGGGCATATTGGGCCGGCGAAGGCAGGAAAGTTGATACGTTGATAACTACCCCCCATAGTATTCAGATTAGGAATCCAATGGGACTCCCTCTGTAGCAGACGTTTAGCCCTGTCACCACCCCTGACACATCTGGGAATATGATCAATAATTATGTATCGCAGCTCGGACACCCCATGCTTGTTAGTACAGAAATGCCTGGCCACCGGTTGGTCAGAATCACCTAACTTAATGGCCTTACGAATGGCCAATCGGTGGTTTGCCATTCTAGTCCTAAGGTCGTCCTGGGTCTTACTCACGTAAAACCTGCCACAAGGACAGTGAAGCAAGTAAACAATGAAAGTGGTGGTACAGGTAACCCTATGCTGTATATAAAATGTCTTGTTAGACCAGGGAATCTAGGAACACATTGCTCTGTGCCAAGCCACCACAGGTAGTGCATCCACCACACCGGAAGCAACCCTTTTTAGTGGTACTCAACCAAGATGTTGGCATATAACTGTCAGTATTGTCAGGTTTCAACAACGTATCCTTCAGTGATCTTCCTCGCTTGAAGATCATTTTTCGGTCGGTTGTTCCCTTGTCCACCTTCTTCAATGCTTGCTCCTAGGTCATGGACAATGACTCAGCCAGTGACTGATCCAGTTGCGTGGAACCATACCCGCGGTCCTTAAATTTCCTCTGCATCTCCATTAATTGATTTTCCTTATTAGATTGATCAGTGTTGTTACGAACCACCGGCTGGGGGACCTGACGCTAGTTTGCCATGGTGGAGGTAAGGTGATATAAATAAGGTGTTTGTTTATTTGGCTGTAAGTGGTCTGAGGATGGGGGAGACCCTGAAAACGTTTACTGTACATATTAAATGGTATATTGTGAAACGGAGGTTGCCTTCTTTACTTACGAATATGGTGCTTTGATTGGGAGTGCATCCCGGAGACTGTCTAAACAAAGAGTGCTGGTTCCTAACTTTTTACACTTCGATATTTTTTTGGTTCTACAGCACCTGATTGAAGGATTGTGTTTACCCTGGTAATATCTCTAGGACAAAGGACTATTTTTAGCAGCACGCTGCTATTTGTTTTTAAGTGGTGGTGGATTGGTTACAGATAGAGCGATTGGCACTATGAATCAGGAGGGGGAAGGAGTTTCACAGGTGCAAGACCTAGCTGATGATAAGGTAGAAAAGGTCAATGTGTTCCAATTTTCAGAAGAAGATGACAACAGAATAAGATTTGATGTTATTACTATTAAAAAACAGAGGGAACATCCTGAAGAAATATTTAACTATTTAGTCAAATTGAGGAAAAAGAAAATTGACTTAAAGTTACATGGATGTTACCTTTCGGAGTACCATAGAAAATTATTTATACCCAAGGGTTTTAGGATTAAGAACATACCCATGATTGGGCGCAACAATCCCACTTTTTGTTTAAAATGGTGTGGTATTCTAAATAAAGGGTCATTAGATTTAATGCTACTGGTCATCGAGGAAGTAAGTGAACAGTTAAAATAACTGGACTTAGAATTGCAGAGTTTTGAAGCATTACACCTCCCTAAATTAAGTTTCAAAGAACGTAAATGGGAGGCTGTGACCCTGGATTACAAATAAAAAAGAATATATAGGTGGCTTTTGGGTCCACAGGAGAGGAGTTTTTTTTCTAGGAACAGACGGGGGAGGGTATTCAAACCCAGATCCCTTACTACTGTGGAGAGTTCAGATAACAGCCCTGACCCAGAAGGTATAACCCCTGGATGGAGTGAGGTTGTTCAGGGTCCTCAGTCTATGCTGACATGTTCAAAAACGGGCAGGGCACAGGCCACACCAGCCCAGAGGGCGATATGGGTCGCAGAACAAGGGGGAGACCCCCTCGGCAGTGGCGCAAATAGAAACAACGGATGATAATAAGAGTATTATTATCAACTTGAGTTTGTATATTCCAACAATGGCGGAGGAGTCACTTTTACAAAAGGGACTCAAGTTTATACCTACAATCTATGCTAATGAGTTCTCTCTGAGTGTGGACCTTTTTAAATTTAAGAGATCTCTGAGGTTGAATGAACATTTTGGGATTTCCAATGAAGACACCGGGGGCTTTCGCAGAAAAGGGAAATTTGACCCTAAGAGCAGCAACCCTAGTATTTCCACATATTCAAGGATGGTTAGGAGGGACATGATTGATGATCTTCTTGTAAAGAAAGAAAGTATTCATAATAACTTAAATAAGGATGAGCAACAAGCACTCAAGAGTCTACAGAATAACAAGGATCTAGTTATCCGTGAGGCGGATAAGGGTGGGGCCTTTGTCCTTCAGGACTATTGCAGGTATAGGCAGGAGATTTTGTATCAGTTATCCGACACTGATACTTATAGGCACTTACCAGGGGATCCTACAAAAGTCTTTAAGACAAGAATTGACACCTATCTGGAATTTTTACAGCAGCAAGATGTCATCACCAAATCCCTGAGAGAATATCTTCAGGTTGATTACCCCATTATACCTGTCATATATACTCTGCCTAAAGTGCATACAAATCCCTTATTACCCCCGGGTAGACTGATTGTTTTAGCACGGGGGTCCATCCTACAGCCTCTAGCTCCCTATGTGGATACGGTTCTACAGTTCTATTGAACTTATCAATTTGTTGAAAACCTGGCAACAGTTTGGGGTTGATGATATTCTGGTCACACTAGATGTGACCAGTTTTTATACCATCATTCCACATGAGCAAGGGATGGCAGCAGTATCTAACCATCTACTCAAGTATCCATATGTAGGCCCTCCTGTGGATGCTGTGATGGAATTGCTTGACTTCTGTTTGAGCTGTAACTACTTTAAAGGGACACTGTACTCAAATTTTTTCTTTTGTGATTCAGATTGAGCATGAAATTTTAAGCAACTTTCTAATTTACTCCTATTATCAAATTTTCTTCATTCTCTTGGTATCTTTATTTGAAATGCAAGAATGTAAGTTTAGATGCCGGCCCATTTTTTGTGAACAACCTGGGTTGTCCTTGCTGATTGGTGGAAAAATTAATCCACCAATCAAAAACTGTTGTCCAGAGTACTGAACCCCAAAAAAGCTTAGATGCCTTCTTTTTCAAATAAAGATAGTAAGAGAACGAAGAAACATTGATAATAGGAGTAAATTAGAAAGTTGCTTAAAATGTCATGCTCAATCTGAATCACAAAAGAAAAAAATTGAGTACAGTGTCCATTTAAGTTTGAAAGAGAATTCTTTTTGCAAATATCAGGCACGGTGATGGGGTCCAATGTGGTCCCATCCTACGCAAATCTCTTCATGACCCAGGAGCAAGTATTGAAGAAGGTGGACAAGGGAACGACCGACCGAAAAATGAGCTTCACTACTACATTTTCCCCTGAAAAATTACATTTTTCAAAGATTTTGAAGGAGCATTGGGATATCCTATCCAGTGACAATTCCTTACCGTTTGCCAAAGTAGAAACACCAATGGTGGGGTTCAAGGGAGGAAGATCACTGAAGGATACATTGTTGAGACCTGACAATGCTGACAGTTATATGCCAACATCTTGGTTGAGTACCACAAAAAAGGGTTGCTTCAGGTGTGGTGGATGCACTACCTGTGGTGGCTTGACACAGAGCAATGTGTTTCTACATCCCTGGTCTAACAAGAAATTTGCTTCACTGTCCTTATGGCAGGTTTTACGTGGGTAAGACCCAGGACGACCTTAGGACTAGAATGGCAAACCACTGATCGGCCATTCGTAAGGCCATTAAGTTAGGTGATTCTGACCAACCGATGGCCAGGCATTTCTGTACTAACAAGCATGGGGTGTCCGATCTGCGATACATAATTATTGATCATATTCCCAGATGTGCCAGGGGTGGTGACAGAGCTAAACGTCTGCTACAGAGGGAGTCCCAATGGATTTTTAATCTGAATACTATGTATCCCAAGGGACTGAATGTACACTTGGATTACCATTGTTTCCTGTAGCAGTCGTTTGTGCCATGCCTATACTGGATTTTAGGACATAGGGTATTTACTTGTTGCTCTGTCCCTTTAACTGTCATATTATATGTAACCAAGTTAGTGGTGGTCAAATGATTTGGTAGACAGTGACTAACTAATTCTAGAATTGAGATTATATCCATCTACAATAAGTTGTAAGGATATATGATATTGCATGTAGTAAGTCAGTGGACAACTAACAGTGTATATAGGGTATTTACTTGTTGCTCTGTCTCTTTAACTGTCACAACATACATAGCCGTGGTAGTGGTGGGCAAATGATTTGACAAACAGTGACTAGTGAATGCTAGAATTGAGATTGTATCCCACTATAATAATCTGTAAGGATGTATGTTAATATGTATAGCAAGTCAGTGGACAGTCAGTGGGATTTATTTGTATTGTTAGCAAGCTGAATATTTATAACATGCTATGTTAGCACCCACAAGCACGTTGTAGTATCAGGCCCAGGTTATTGAAATGTGCACTAACAATGTACTATGCATCGCCTATCTGTTTTTAAAGTAGTATTTGGTTTTCACTTTGCACTTTCTAGATGTGTCCTAGTCGGCTCTCCATAACTCCGGTCGCGCATGCGCAGTTGCGCTTCACAAACGCTGGGGGACCTGACGCTAGTTTGCCACAGTGGAGGTAAGGTGTTATAAATAAGGTGTTTGTTTATTTGGCTGTAAATGGTCTGAGGACGGGGGAGACCCCAAAAATGTTTACCGTGCATATTAAATGGTATATTGTGAAATGGAGAGTGCCTTCTTTACTTACGAATATGTTGCTTTGATTGGGAGTGCACCCCGGAGGCTGTCTAAACAAAGTGCTGGTTCCTAACTTTTTACACTTGGATATATATATATATATATATATATATATAATCATTTATGTATTTATAGGTTTAAATATATATTTGTTTAAAAAAACATCAGCTATATGTAGAAATATTTAATTATGAATAAATAGAACATATTCCGTTAAGAACATTGGAATATGAAATATTCATATTTTCATGTTGTGTTAGCGCAATTGCAAAAATGCTATAGTGTTTGTACGATAGTCGGATGTTATTTTTTTTCCCACTTTTTTTTCTCCATTGATTTCTATTGGGGAATACGTGAACGCACATGTGATATTCAATGTTCAGATTTTTGCGCTAGTCAGGTTACTGCTTGCATAAAATAAAAAAAATTAAACTTGTAATATGAGTGCAACCCGACTAACACAAAAAGCTTAACTTTAGCTGAGTTTTCACAATTGCATAAAACGCAATATGTGAATTAAAGGGATTGAAAAGTCAAAATTAAACTTTCATGATTCAGACAGAGCATGCAATATAGAAATAAAACAAAAAACTTTACTTCTATTATCAAATCTGCCTTTTTTTCTTGGTATTTTTTGTTAAAAAGCATAGACGTGGCCAAAAGTATTGGTACCCTTGCATTTTAAAGTATTGGTACCTTTGCATTTTAAAGTATTGGTACCCTTGCATTTTAAAGTATTGGTACCTTTGCATTTTAAAGTATTGGTACCCTTGCATTTTAAAAGAGAAACACAAAAAGGTCTGACATGCGTTTGTCATAATGCATGTTGACAAGGCACAAAACAATCTTTCAGGAAGAATGTCCTTTGGACAGACAAAACAAAATTAGAGCTTTTTGGCAAATCCCAACAACTCCATGATTACAGAAGGAAACAAAGAAACTTTCAAAGAAAAGAACAAATTTAATTCCTGTGGAGTTATAAAATCATGATTAGAATAAATTATAAAATCATGATTAGAATAAATATACAATTTCAAAGAAGAATTACACATTAAATATGTTCTTCATAGATAAAACATTTAGATATAAATTAAGATATAGAATATGGAATAAAGAGTTATAAGTGAAATCAACTTATATAGGATTAGTCAGAGTTTAGTTAGTAATGGGTTAAATGCTGTTTTAAGGACAATGTATTTAGAACTGTGACATGTACATTCAGTTGCTGTTGTCAATCAAAACACATACATACTGCTAGCTAAGACACATATTATTAACACCCTATAGACTGTGCATGAACAAGTTAAAATAGTATTTTCTATATGTCAGCCAAAATTATAAAGTCTTTTAAGGAAGTTAAAATATACAAAGATAGCCTTTTCATTTATGGTATGCTTTAATTTCATTGGCTTAAAAGTTGTATATAAGCTTTACATTTGTATGAGGCTATTGTTATCTTCTGCCTTCAGATCTCAAGGTATGTATTAATCTTGTTGTGATTAATACATGATTTATGTCAACTAATATTTGATAAATATGAGTATTAATTTAATCTGTTAGATAACCCAGATTGAATATTTGTCTATAGCTAATTTTATATATAGCCAAGGCAAATTAATAGTCCTATTAAGAATAATTCTTACAGTATCTCTATCCTCTTTTGCGAGAATCATACATATACATCTGTTGCTAAACACTCATTTAGTGACAGCGCTAAGGCAGAGGTATACGACACTTTGGGGGCATCGTCCTTTTGGAAATTCAAAACCCTTGGACCACAGTGTATTCTTAAGCTGGACTTTGAACACTGTGTGTGTCTACTGCTGCTCAGTAAGTATTTTTTTCTTTTTTATCAAATAGAGTTAAATTATTGCTGTGCACACCATAAATTTCTTGAAACATAGAGGAGGCTCAGTGATGATTTGGAGTTATTTTGTTGCTTCTGGCATTGGGTGCCTAGAATCTGTGCAGGACACAATGAAATCACAAGACTATCAAGGCATTGTGCAGTGAAACAGACTGCCCAGTATCAGAAAGCTGGTCTCAGTCACAGGCCATGGATCATCCAGCAGGATAATGACCCAAACATATCTCAAAAAGCACCCAAGAATAGATGAGAAGAAAACAGACAGTTCTGAAGTGGCCTTCTGTGAGTCCAGATCTGAATTCCATCGAAGATCTGTGGAAAGAGCTGAAACGTGCATTTGGGAAAAGACACCCATCAAACCTGAGAGAGCTGGAACAGTTTGCTCAAGAAGGGTGGGCCAAAATCCCATCTTATTCAGAGCTACAGACACTGATTTACTGTATTTATTGTCTCCAAAGACTTTGCTATGAAATATTAGGCTAAGAGTACCAGTCATAAATCAAAAGTGAAGTTTCTGTTCAATTACATTTGAAATAAAGAATAGTGGATACCAAATACTTTTGTCAATTTTTACTTAGTTCAGGGAAAATTGTACATTTTCCTAAAAGATTGGAAGGATGCCAATACATTCGGCCACATCTGAACCTAGGCAGACTTAGGAGCTGTAGAGCACTACTGGGAGCAAGCTGCTGATTGATATATATGAATATATATATATATATATATATATATATATACCTCATTTGATTGGCTCACCAGATTGTTCAGCTAGCTTCTAGTATTGTATCGCTGCTCCTCCAACTAAGGATACCAAGAGAATGAAGCAAATTTGACATAGGAAGTAAACTGGAAAGTTGTTCAAAATAGTATTCTCTTCCTGAATCATTAAATACATTTTTGGGGGGTTTATGACCCTTTAAGAAAAATGTATTTGCTAGTGACATACATTGTAATATGCACATATACACATAATTACACACATTATGCAATAGGTGTTCTTCATACACCTATGTCGCCAGATGGTGACCCTGTCATTTTATGCCAAGTTTTCTTCAGGCTTCAACAGGCTTATTACAGGAATCAGTTCTATTACAAAGATGATATTTATACTCTAGAACATGTCTTCATAACACAAAGAAAATATAATTTTCTATCTATCTATCAATCTATCTATCTATCTATCTATCTATGTTATCAATTCCACTTCCCCTCATTGCAGGATTTATGGTACTGTTGTTGACATGACTTTACATCATTTTTTTTTTTAAAAGCCTCGGTGAAACACATCAGATGACGCAAGAGGAGGGTCGGAGGTATCACTCTCTCTAATTCAATAGTACTGCATTGTCAAGGTCTGTAAAAGATTTTATTTTTACTGTTATACGGAATAAATGCTACGCTTTACTTGCACTCCTAATGACTATGGACTCTATATGAGTGAGTACTTGCTTCAATACTATGCACAAATAAACACCTGTAAACCATATACTATATGAAGATTTGAAACTTCAAGCAAGTTCTTGCCTTTGGCCAAGTAGCGATATTTTTCATTCTTTATGTGTTTTTGATGTATAGGGATTCCTTGTGCCTTTGGAATCTCTTAATAGTGCTTAAGAGGTTTTGCATTTTTTAAATACCTCTTATCAGTAAGTACATGTGGCGCCATGTACTAAATGGCGGGCGGACAGCTTCTCAACTCGCGAAGCTGTAAGCCCGCCTTCGCTACATACGGGCAGAGGATCTGTTGATCCGCTTGCCCGTATGTATCATTACACACTGATCGAGTGTGTAATGCCCGCCCCTTCAATCGCGCGACCAATCATGCGACTGAAGGGGCTGTCAATCACAGAGAGCAAGCATGCTCTCGGTGATTTTGCTTCGCCAGCTAAGAGGTGGCGTAAGGTGTAGGAAGCAGCGGTCATATGCGAACCTGCCCCACAAAGGCTCCGGAGCAGCTTTCCCTGCTTCGTACATGGAGCCCATACAGTGATTGCTCTGTTTGGATATGCATATGATTAGATTGTGTCCTAAGCTTCTTGTAAAGAAGGGTACCTTTGCTTATGCTCTGGCTTGTTGTGTTCCTGTTACAAAATAAAGCTTAAAAGATGTGCCTGAGGATTTTATTCCCTGTTTATGGAGAAGTTCCAGCTGCTGTGCCAGAGGACAAGTCTTTCATCTGATGATAAAGATTCCCCATCAAAAAATAATTTGCCTTCTTGGCGCTTTTGTGTTCTTTTCTCCATATTCTCCATATCATTCTGTGCCAAGAGTTTGACCACCTCTGGACAAAGTGCAGCCTGGACTAGTCAGCATTTCATAAGGACTTTAGTTGCTTTTTTATTTTTGTTTTTATTATTATTATAATTATTAATGTATTGTACTCATTTGTATTGAGAGCGCCCCCTGGTGTCTATTTTGTGGTATATGCTTTATACCACTCATAGCCACTTTTTTTCTTATTAATGGATATGAAATCCAAATTTTTTTTCTTTCACAATTCATATAGAGCATGCAATTTTAAGCAACTTTCTAATGTGCTCCTATTATCAATTTTCTTCGTTCTCTTGGTATCTTTATTTTAAAAAGCAGGAATATAAGCTTTCAACATCTGTGTCATCATTTTTTTTTTCTTCCTTTTTTTTTTAAAAATGTCTTAAATTGGACTTCTTTTTTTAGAGGTTGAAGGTCTAATAGTACATGTATCAAAATAATTGTCATTGGCATTCACTTTTATTATTAACTGATTGTTATGTACATTAGTTATGTTAATCACTTACACACGTATAGATGCAACATTAACAACCAGTCAAGCATGCCAGTTTAAGATACACTTATATTTTTTATATATTCATTACATTTGGTTGAATTCTCTTTAATTAGTTAAATTGATTAATTGAGAATTTTAATTTCATTGCTATGACTTTCTGAATTGCTATTTAGTGAATATTTTTTTCCATTTAACTTTAAATCATTACTTTGAATGACCTTGTAACAATACTCATTAACACATTGCTATTTCTCCTTAGGTATATTAAATCTGTTAGCAGTATTATTATTTTCTCTGTGCTCATAGTAGATGTTAGGTGGTTGTTAATTATGAACGTAATTATTTTCAACATCATTATTTTCAATATAATTTGTATTAGAACATAACAAGTCTAAAATATTATAAATAACTGTGCCTTGAGATTCATCAGTTAGATGCATTCTCTGACTTACACAAGTTGATGAATTATCATTACAATCATTATTATTATAATAATACATATTTTCTAAATTTTCTTCTAAAAGTTGAGTATTAGTGTTGTCCTCATTATATTTATTATTTTGCATGTTACCTGTAAATATACAGTATATAATTAAGATATTTATTTGTTTACAAAAACAACCTCACCTGTATTTGCATAAGAATCATTGAGACCAAATATTCTAGAACCATGCTTGTTGGAATTAGGTTACTTATGTTTTCTGTATTTAAGAAATCAATATTCATTACAGGTCCACCTCCTGTCAATCTTCTGTGTTTTTAAATTTTAAAAAGTTTATTTTTCACTTTAATTTTGAGGTCACTGTGCGTGTGTAAAATTTTGGGGTATATCCCCCGTATATTCATGCAAAAAAAACCCAAGACAAATGTACATACCCTCTTACCTCTACTATTTGTAACCCCCATGTAGCGTTGGCTTGGCACCCCTCCCCCCCCAGCATACAGAAGAATGGCATACAGAAGAATGGAAAAAGTGTTATGGGCAGACAAATCTAAGTTTGAGGTGTTTGGATCACAAAGGAGAACATTTGTGAGACAGAGACCAAATGAAAAGATACTGGAGGAGTGCTTGGCGCCATCTGTCAAGCATGGTGGAGGCAATGTGTTATGGTGGTGGTAAAGTGAGATATGTATACAGAGTAAAAGGGACCTTGAAGAAGGAAGGCTGTCACTCCATTTTGCAATGCCATGCAATACCCTGTGTATGACGCTTGATTGGAGCCAATTTCCTCCTACAACAGGATAACAACCCAAACCACAGCTCTAAACTATGCAAGAACTATTTAGGGAAGAAGCAGTCAGCTGGTATTCTGTCTTTAATGGAGTGAACAGCACATTCACCAGACATAAACCCTATTGAGCTGTTGTGGGAGCAGCTTGACCGTATGGTACGTAAAAAGTGCCCATCAAGCCAATCTAACTTGTGGGAAATGCTTCATGAAGCATGGTGTGAAATCTCTTTAGATTACCTCAATAATTGACAACTAGAATACCAAATGTCTGCAAGGCTGTAATTGCTGCACATTGAGGAATCTTTGAAGAAATCAAAGTTTGAAGGGCACAATTATTATTTCTCTTAAAAATCATTATTGCTAACCCTGTCAATGACTATATTTCCTATTCAAACTAATTTTCTGTATGTTTTCATGGAAAATAAAGAAATGTCTAAGTGACCCCAAACTTTTGAATGACAGTGTGTATATATACATACACATTGGAGCCCTTCCCATATCCCTTTTAACCCTTTTAAAACATTTTATTAATAATAGTTTTTTTTTTTTTATCAAAAAGTGTATATGTGTAATTGTCAGGGTTTTTTCCCTGCTTTGTTTGCCATGTGCTGCTCGCAGCCATTTTATTCACCTCTCTTGCTGACTCTGGTGCGTACTATGTCTCAGAATTGTGATGTCATCACTTATTATTTAAAGGGCCTTTGTTCAGTATGCTTTGCCCTTGCGTTGTCTCAGACCTGTTTGTGAGAGCTCCTGTGTATTACCTGGCTGTCTGACGTCCCTCCTGGTTCCTGATCCTTGGCTTGTTCCTGACTCTGCTGTTCTCCTTGTTCCTGATTCCGGCTCGTCTGACTATTCGCTTTGGCTCTTGACTCGGCTCGTCTGACTACCAGCTCTGGTTTTGATTCCTGGCTTGTTATTTGTTTTGTGGACTTTTTATTATTTTTTGCTATTAATAAAGGTGTGCTTATTTTTGCACTTCTCGTCTCAGTCTGATTCCTGGCACCCTGACAGTAATACTTTATTTTAATGTGTTTTGTGCAACTTTTTTTTACTTCAGGTCTGAAGTTGCGCTATATATTCTAGCGCAATTTTGGCTTTCGCTTGAGCGAATACTATAATTTGTAATACCAGCGCAAGTTAGCGTGGTCATGATATTGATTGAAAGTATAGGCTGTGTTTGAGCAAAGTCACCATTCTCTGGTTAGCGTGAAAAAAAAAAAAAAGGTTATTAAAAGGTTAATCTCATCCGGTTTTGCAACAAATGAATACAATCATAAAGATTGCTAACTACAAGATGGAATAACGTTAGTTATTTTTGTCCTGGACCTGGATCAGAATATGTGATCGTCATAGATATAATGGATGCTTTCTTCATTGATTTATTTATCCAGCTCATTGTAAATTCCCCAGGTTTTACTGTGAAACAATTTCCTGCTTGTGGCTGGCCATTTTGTGGTAGTGCTCCCTAGGAGACTCCATCTAACATATGTCTTTCTTCCTATTCTTCTGTATTCTTGAGTGATTTAGTGAGATATTACTTATTGCTTGCATGATTACGGTGTATGCATAAATTAGTATATAGTAGAATAATGGGTAAGATACATTAATTCTACCGCACTTCCCATAAACCTCAGAAATATGTGTCGTCAGCACATTTGCCCGTTTGACGGCATCAGAACGAGGCTCCCATTCAGGGATAGGCACAGACAAAGGATCTTGCGGACATTTTCCAAAGTACAGACCTTAGTGAAGGACACCAAGGTACATTTGAAATTAAAAACATTATTTTATAGTGCTTGGTGTTATTATACTGATGTAGATACCACTAAACCTATAACCAGCCCTCCTCTGGCTATACCCATGAGCCAGTGTCACTACTGTGTCTTTGTATAGTGCTTGGTGTTATTATACTGATGCAGATACCACTGATCCTATAACCAGCCCTCCTCTGTGGCTATACCCATGAGCCAGTGTAACTACTGTGTCATTATATAGTGCTGGGTGTTGTTATACTAATGCAGATACCACTAATCCTAAAACCAGCCCTCCTCTGGCTATACCCATGTACCAGTGTCACTACTGTGTCATTATATAGTGCTGGGTGATATTATACTGATGCAGATACTACTGATTCTAAAACCAGCCCTCCTATTGCTATACCCATGTGCCAATGTCACTACTGTGTCATTATATCATGCTGGGTGTTATTATACTGATGCAGATACCACTGACCCTATAACCAGCTCTTGTCTGGCTATACTCATGTGCCAGTGTCACTACTGTGTCTTTGTATAGAGCTGCGTGCTATTATACAGATGCAGATACACATCCAGTATTTCACTCAGGCTTTATTTATTTATTCCATAACTTATCACCCAATATTGCTAGCAGTCTCTTGACAAGCCACTAACTTTATTCACACTACATTTTTTTATTCCTATTATTTAATCAGAAAGAAAAGATATACTAAGGTTGTGGTGGACACTGCAAGTGTGAGTCACGGACACCAGTGTCCATGTAAGGACACTTTGCCTATTCCTGCTCCCATTAGAGCTTATGGAAGAGCACTCTTGTGAGCGCAAAGCTGTTAACTTGTAATACCAACACACATTATGAATTAATGAATGAGTAACTTGTATAGACACCGCAAACTAAATCGCCTTAAGGCGCTTTTCAGCCAGAAGTAGCCTGAGCCTTCAGAAAAAGTGGGTCTTGAGCTTCTTCCTGAAGGCTAGATGGTTTTCTTCTGAGTGGATGTCCGCGGGTAGGGCATTCTATAGCCGGGGTCCTTGGACTGCAAATCTTCGTTCGCCTTTTGATTTGTAGCAGGTCTTGGGTATGTGGAGGAGGTTCTGGTTGGCTGACTGGAGAGGGTGACTTGGTATGTAGTGCTTTATTTTGTCGCAGAGGTATTTTGGGGCTTTTCCTTGTGTGCATTTGTGGATGAGGCAGAGGGTCTTGAATGTAACACGATCCTTCACGGGTAGCCAATGGAGTGTCTTCAGGGATAGGCTGATCTATTCCCAGGGTTTTTTCCCAGTTACCAGTCTGACGGCTGTGTTCTGGACGACTTGTAGTAGTGAGATTTGGTATTTGGGGAGTCCTAATTATAGGGAGTTTGCGTAGTCAAGTCGGAAGTTGATGATTGTTCCAACTACAGCTGCGGTGTCTCTTTCAGGGATGAAGGCGATTAGTTGACGTAATAGGCAAAGAAAGTGGTGAGATCCATTGACTACTGATCCTATTTGTGCGACCATTGCCATGTCTGAGTCAAAGATGACTCCAAGGCTTTTGTCTTTGGCGCTGGGGGTGATGGTTTGTCCGAGGATGGTAGATGGGTTGGATGTTATGCTGTGGTGCTTGTTTCGGTTTGCGTGGAGGAAGAGGAGTTCTGTTTTGGATCCATTGAGTTTGAGGGAGCTCTCAGTCAACCACTCATCGATCAATGAGAGGCAGTTTTCCAGGGCATGGTATTGGTCTTTCTTGTTGGTGATGCGCAGGTAGAGTTGAGTGTCATCGGCGTAGGAGTGATAAAGCAGGTTCTGGTTGCTGATGATTTTGAGGAGTGGGCAGAGGTAGATATTGAAGAGCACGGGGGACAGAGGTGATCCTTGAGGTACTCTGCATGTGATTTTATGTGCTTCTGAGGTGAAGGTGCCTACTTCACTTTCTAGGATCTGTTCTCTAGGAAGGATGCAAACCAGGGTAGGTCCAAGTCTGCAACTCTGGCTACTTCTGTGAGACAAATGAGCAGGTTCTTGTGCTCTACTGTGTTAAAGGCTGCGCTGAGGTCCAGTAGCACCAGGAGGCACGATTCTCCTACATCTGCTGCTTCAAAGGCATCATCCCAGATCTTGAGGAGCGCCCTTTCAGTCCCGTGGCCAGGGTGGAAACCAGATTGTAATGGATCCAGGAATTCATGGGTGTCCAGATGGGGCTGTAGCTGTTGTACTACTGCTTTCTGGATAATCTTGGAGAGGGTATTGAGGCTTGGGACAGGTCTGTGCTTGTTTGAGTTTTTGGGGTCAAGTTTGGGCTTATTTAGGAGGGGTTTGATTATGAATTGCTTGAGGGAGATCGGCACGATTCCTTCTTTGAATGACAGGTTTATGAGGTGTGTTATGGTGGGTGCCAGGATGTCAGTGCATTCTTTCACAAGTTTTGTGGGAATAATGTTGTTTGGTGATGTGCTGTCTCAGAGGCTTCTGATTAGGATTATGGTGGTGTCGATGGTGATTGGTACCAGGGTGAATCTTGGTGGTTGTAGAGTTGTTTGCTATGTTCTGTTGAATTTCTTCTCGAATGTTTGTGATTTTGTCAATGAAAAAGTCAGATAGCTCATTGCAGAATTCTTGTGTTTTGTTTGCTGGTGGCTCAAGACAGATGGGGTTCATAGTCTGTTCAACTAGTTTGAAGAGCTTGCGGGCGGTTTATGGCTTTTGATATGGTGTTTGAGAAGTGTTCTTTTTTTGCTGTGAAGATGACTTTGTGGTATATAGTAGTGTCAGGATTTGACTGCCAAACTTTGCCTTTAAGTCAAATCTCCTCCCCATTCCTGCACCCTATTTAAGATCATTACTTCCAGTGACCAATGCTTGATTATTGGATCACTGAGGGAAGTACTGCTGCTCCCTTTATTTCTGTTATCCATTTAAAGCCATAAGTTATCATTACTTATTATAGTACTAATTCTACAATCCTTATACCTCCTCTCTAGTGTGACATCTGAACTGTGTTTGGGAACAAAGGTGTCAAACTTATTTATTCAAACTGTAATCTGATTACCCATTGGATCTACAACAGCGCTGCAACTATCTCCGTGAACTAAGTCGGAACTTTATGACGTCACCCGCTCTTCACTGATCATCTGGATGTGCTACGCAGCTCCCGCTCTGCTCAGATCAGCTGTAGACTGCGCGCCTAAAGACCGAAGCTTCCGTGTTTGCAAACACTTAGTTCTACTCGAACCTCCATTACTCCTTAAGGCACAGTAAGATATAATTACAACTTTAAGGTATGACTTTATTATCAATGACCTCAGACTCAGCATGTCGTTATGAAATCAATGCGTAATATTATTCATTCCAATATCACTTCTACTTTGATTGAACCATATTTATCCTGCTTGTTCAAACTTACTAAAACGAAATCTTTATGTATCAACAATATCTTGCATCAAATACATATCCACATCTTGAAAACTAGTTATGAAATCTTACCAAGAATTACTATTTTATAATCTGTTAATATCAAAGATAACATATGTTTGTTAAGACTTACAACTTGTGTTATTTCCACCATTTTAAATCCATTCAGATAAATTGCTACCATACTAAATCCTGACATCTAAGATATGATAATTGGGAGTTTATGGCAGCATACACTCAGTGAAGTAGTAACATATATTTTAAATTTGTTAAAAATAATTAACAGATTGTTACAGAATAATCAAGCCCATAAAAATAGTGAATTTTTTATATATTCACAATTTCAGAAATTGATTATGGATCCTGTTGAAATATCCAATCAAATTACTACATTGAATCAGAAAGTTGAAATATTAGCTCAAGGATTAACTGAGCTAAAAAATGAAAATAGCACATTAAAAAGGGTAATAAATGAATTTATCACTCAAAAGACTAATGAAATGCCTGAACCTCAGGTAAATCCTCCCATTCCATTTTCTGGAGATCGTACCAAATTTAGAGAATTCAAAAACGCCTGTATTTTGCTATTTTCTCTAAAACCTAGAACCTATCGCACAGAAAAAATTAAAGTTTTCACAGCCATCTCTTATTTATCCGGCGAACCCAGAGCATGGGCAGACAGGTTTTTGGAATCTGAGGATCCAATATTAAATTCATTGGAAGATTTCTTTCGTACTATGGCTGTTTTATATGAGGATGTGAATAAACAACAGACAGCAGAGCAACGTTTAAGATCCCTTCGACAGGGCAAACGAGCAGTGGAAGACTACATAGCTGATTTTCAGTTATGGGCCACTGACTCACAATGGAATTCAGTAAGCCTAAAAAACCAGTTTCGGTTGGGCTTATCTGAATATCTAAAAGATGATCTATCAAGAGTAGATTTCCCTGAGACTCTAGAAGCTTTAATCAAACTATGTATCACCATGGATAGGAGATATCGTGAAAGGAGATATGAAAAACATCAACAAGAAGTAACCCCCAAAAAACCATATCAAGCTTATCCAGAAAAAGAAAGATATCAAGCAGCACCTGTACCCATGGAAATAGGCACTATCCGAGCTCCCCTCACTCAAGAAGAGAAACAAAGAAGACGCTTGGCGAATCTATGTTTATATTGTGCCAACAAAGACCATGAGGTGACCTCTTGTCCTATTCTTTTACGCCAAAAGAAGGGTAAGTTGACAAATAACTGTCCTTCTGAATACACCAAAACCTCCTCTCATCTATCCATTACATTGTCATTACAGTGGGACCAACAACAAGTACAGAACGAAGCTATCATTGATTCTGGGGCTGATGGTGTCTTTATAGAAGATTCTGTTGTAAGGTTAAATAAAATTCCAATTATGCAGAAATCTGCTCCTGTTTTTGTGAGAGTCATAGATGGTTCACAGATTCTAAAAGGTCCTATTACACATCACACCATACCACTCTTAACCATAACACCTGATGGTCATAAAGAATATTTATCTTACGATATCATACCCAGTTCTATACACCCTATTATACTTGGTTTCCCATGGTTACAAAAACACAATCCATCAATTGATTGGTTAACAAACAACATCACTTTTGATTCTCATTACTGTCAGAACACATGCTATCCCTATGTAACAATAGGACAGATCACTTCCAAACTACCTGAAGTATATAACGACTACAATGATGTATTCAATCTAAAAAATGCTGAGACACTCCTGCCTCATAGGCATTTTGACTGTCCTATAGACACAAAACCTGGGGTTGAAGTACCTTCTGGAAAAATATTTCCTTTATCACATAAAGAATTAAAACATTTAAGAGATTACTTAGATGAAAATCTGAAAAAAGGTTTTATTTCACCTTCCTCTTCCCCCATAGCTTCAGCAATATTTTTTGTAACTAACAAAGATGGCACTTTGAGGCCAATCATAGATTATCGTGCTTTGAACACAGTCACTATTAAAAACAGATACCCCTTACCACTCATCCCAGAATTAATTGAGCGTCTCCAGGGCGCAACTATTTTCACGAAATTGGACTTAAAAGGAGCATACAATTTAATTCGGATGAGATCTGGGGATGAGTGGAAAACTGCGTTTAAGACAAGGTATGGTTTGTTTCAGTACAATGTCATGCCATTTGGCTTGACAAATGCACCAGCAACTTTTCAATTTTTCATTAATGAAATTTTTAAAGAGTTGATGGATGTTTGTGTAATAGTTTATCTTGACGACATACTAAAATATTCAAAATCATTAGCTGAACATATGAAACATGTACAATGGGTCTTAGCAACATTAAGAGAACATAAACTCTTTGCCAAAATGGAAAAATGTCATTTTCACAAAGACACAATAAAGTTTCTGGGATATATTATATCCCCGAGAGGAATTCAAATGGATCAAGATAAATTAAGTGCAATAGAAAATTGGCCCATACCTACTTCATTAAAATCTCTACAAAGATTTTTAGGGTTCACAAACTTTTACAGAAAATTCATCAACCATTTCTCCACTATTGTTCAACCTCTTACTCAACTTACAGGAAAAAAAAGATTTGTTTGGGATCAAAAAGCTAACCAAGCATTTCTTCGCTTAAAGAAAGAATTCACAACAGCACCCATCCTTCGGTTGCCTGATCCAGAGATACCTTATGTTCTGGAAGTAGACGCCTCAAACGTAGGGATTGGTGCCATTCTTTCTCAGCAAAGAAAAGAGGATAGTATACCTCATCCTATTGCTTATTACTCCCGGAGGTTAACCTCCGCTGAACAAAATTACTCCGTGGGTGATAAGGAATTATTGGCAATGAAATCCTCCATGGAGCATTGGCGACACCTCCTTGAGGGAACCAGTATACCATTTCAGGTATTCACTGACCACAGGAATTTACAATACCTCAAAAGAAATAAAACTTTGTCATCCAGACAAGTAAGATGGTCCTTGTTTCTAGACCGATTCAATTTCACACTAACTTACATCCCTGGAACAAAAAACATTAGGGCAGATGCTCTGTCAAGGTCTTTTGAATTAAAGGAAGACAATGATAGTTTATCACATATCATTCCTTCTTCTAAAATAATTGGTTTTACAACCATAACAACTTCCGATTTGTATCAAGCTCAACAAGCAGATAATGCAATTCCTCCAATCTGCATAACAGATTCGGAAACAGGTCTTTACATGCACAAAGACTTAATATACGTACCAAACTCTCTAAGAAATCAGATCATTCAGCAACATCATGAAACCCCCTTAGCAGGACATCCAGGTGTTGAAAAAACAACTGAATTGATTAAGCGAATGTATTGGTGGCCCCATTTGAAATGGGTTGTTCATGACTACATTTCTAATTGTCAGATCTGTGCAACCAAAAAGAAAGAACATCATAAACCCTATGGGTTTCTCTCTCCACTACCCATACCCCAAAAACCATGGGATATAATATCTTTGGATTTTATTGTTGACCTACCATTGTCACATGGACATAATACCATAATGGTTGTAGTTGATCATTTCACTAGATTAGCACATTTTATCCCATTGAAAAGAACTCCCACAGCTTATACAACAGCTATTGCTTTTAAAAATCATGTTATAAAATTACATGGATTACCTACATCTATAGTGTCGGATCGAGGAACACAGTTTACCTCAAAATTCTGGAGATATCTATGTAAAACTTTACAGATTACTTTAAAGTTCACTACAGCTTTTCATCCACAATCTAATGGATTAACTGAACGTGTTAACCAAATTCTTGAACAATATCTCAGGTGTTTCATTTCATCTCACCAGGATGATTGGTTTGAATTATTATCTAATGCAGAATTTGCGTATAATAATTCAGTGAACAGTTCAACCAAATACTCACCTTTTTTTGCAACTTATGGATATCATCCTCGCACTTATCCGTCTTCTCTAAAGTGTTCTGAATCTCCATCAGTCTCCCAATATACTGACAGATTGAGGGAAGTCACTTCAAGTTTGCAAGAACATTTACTTAATGCTAAAACCACTCAGAAGTATTATTTTGACAAAAAGAGGAAACCAGCTCCTGTATATAAAATTGATGATCTAGTCTGGTTATCTACTAAAAACATAAAATTGCCAGTTCCTAGTAAAAAACTAGCAGATCAATTTATTGGACCATTTCCGATATCGAAAATCATAAACGAAAATGCTGTCACTTTACGTTTACCCTCTACAATGCATATCCATCCATCTTTTCATGTATCGCTTCTAAAACCCTATTTGGGAAAGGATTCTCCGCGCCTTAGTGACTTTCCTATGTCTATCACAGACCCTCTTGAATATGAGGTTGATGACATACTGGATTCTCGGAGACGTCACAGGACTCTTGAATATCTTGTTCACTGGAAGGGATATGATGCTGATGAGAATTCCTGGATACCTGTTCGTGACTTACATGCCCCGGAATTGTTGTCTGCTTTCCATGCCGCTTATCCTTTGAAGCCTGGGCCTAAGAAGCCTGGAGGGGGCTCTTGACAGGGGGATCTGTCAGGATTTGACTGCCAAACTTTGCCTTTAAGTCAAATCTCCTCCCCATTCCTGCACCCTATTTAAGATCATTACTTCCAGTGACCAATGCTTGATTATTGGATCACTGAGGGAAGTACTGCTGCTCCCTTTATTTCTGTTATCCATTTAAAGCCATAAGTTATCATTACTTATTATAGTACTAATTCTACAATCCTTATACCTCCTCTCTAGTGTGACATCTGAACTGTGTTTGGGAACAAAGGTGTCAAACTTATTTATTCAAACTGTAATCTGATTACCCATTGGATCTACAACAACGCTGCAACTATCTCCGTGAACTAAGTCGGAACTTGGTGACGTCACCCGCTCTTCACTGATCATCTGGATGTGCTACGCAGCTCCCGCTCTGCTCAGATCAGCTGTAGACTGCGCGCCTAAAGACCGAAGTTTCCGTGTTTGCAAACACTTAGTTCTACTCGAACCTCCATTACTCCTTAAGGCACAGTAAGATATAATTACAACTTTAAGGTATGACTTTATTATCAATGACCTCAGACTCAGCATGTCGTTATGAAATCAATGCGTAATATTATTCATTCCAATATCACTTCTACTTTGATTGAACCATATTTATCCTGCTTGTTCAAACTTACTAAAACGAAATCTTTATGTATCAACAATATCTTGCATCAAATACATATCCACATCTTGAAAACTAGTTATGAAATCTTACCAAGAATTACTATTTTATAATCTGTTAATATCAAAGATAACATATGTTTGTTAAGACTTACAACTTGTGTTATTTCCACCATTTTAAATCCATTCAGATAAATTGCTACCATACTAAATCCTGACATCTAAGATATGATAATTGGGAGTTTATGGCAGCATACACTCAGTGAAGTAGTAACATATATTTTAAATTTGTATTTTAAAATAATTAACAGATTGTTACAAGTAGTGAGTGATTTGTAGTTTGTGTGGTTGTCTGTGGTTGGGTTCCTTCTCCAGGCTGCTTCCGCTCTTCTGCGTTCTTGTTTAGCGTGCACTGATATTACACATTTCTTGGAAGCAATATTTAGCGTTCCTCTTGTAATCTAGCCCTTTATCAGGAATAGAAATTGTTGTCCTGATTTCTTTCTTTGCACTATATGTAATTTTTATTTTATATGTTATAACTTGCCCAAAATAATGCATATACCAGGGACATGTGTGTGATCTGTATTAGTGCTGTGATCTGAACCTCCTATTCTTGTTTTTTCCCATCCAGTATTTTATTAGATGGTATCTTCCTTTAATGATCTGTCACATTTTGGTGTGATGCCTATAATTGAGTCATGATCAGAGGTGTTAATTCTGTAGTGCTGCATAAAGAGCAAAGACATGTATCACCTTTTGTAACTCATGATGCTTCAGATGGCCAGATGTTCAGACATTTCAGAGGTTTGCCTTTTAGGTTGACTCTGAAGCTGGTTCTTTCTGATGCTCTCTGTCATTTGGTTTAAAGCTTCATGGTTTTTTGTTGTTTAGACGGAATTATCTGCAAGGATACTCTGTATTCATCTATTGAGGGCAGATCATTTCTAAGTATTTCCTCTCCCTCATTGAATATGACTTCAATAACAGCACCACCCAGAGGCGTAACTAGAAACCACAGGCCCAGGTGCAAGAATCTAAGAAGGGCCCCCCCCCCCCAAAAAAAGTGAATTTGATACATATCTTTTTTTTTACATTTAACACGGAAAAAAATGTGAATCAGATTACATGTCTGCAAAAGGAGGTACCCTGTGCCCACAGTCTGTGAGATGGTCTGACCCCCTATTACTATATATAGTGACACTGTTTAACCCACCAGTACTGTATATAGTGAGCCAGTGACACAGTCTGTAATCTGTCGGTGAGATGGCTGGCCTGACCCTACCCGCCCCAGTACTTCATAAAGTGACCACAGTAGTCTGTGACATGGTCCAGCCCCACTGTACTGTATATAGTGGTACTGTATAGACTGACACTGTTTACCCCCCGCCCCCCCCATACTGTAGTAACATGGTCTGTAATTTGCTGGTTCCACAAACTAACACACACACACACACATACATGCATAAATACACAAACAGTCACTTACATACACACACACACGTAAATACCAATGGGTAAAACAGAAACACTAACCCCTGTAGTCAGAGACACTAGTGAAGCATCATGTCACACTCACATGATATCAGTTCAGGCAGTGGCAGGTCAATGTTTTTTTTGTAAAAAAAAAAATATTATTTTTTTTAAGCTGGGCCCCCACCCTTGGGGGCCCAGTCGCAATTGCGGCCTCTGCACTCCCTGAAGTTTCGTCCCTGGCACCACCCTTTTTACAAGATGTTGCTATTAGCCAAAATGTGTTGCCCTGGGTTAATGGGTTAAACATATAGCTAATGACAGTTCCAGACCAGCAATTCACTACTGAGAGCTAGCTGGAGATTGGTGGCTACATACATATGCCTTGTCACTACTCTTTACAGGGAGTTATATGCAAATAGTAGTATAATAATAAAATGCCCTAACACATTGCACCTTTTTGTCTCTTTAATATTTTTAGGGATTTTTTTATGTCTCTAATGTTACCGACATCATCCATAATTTCTGTCTATAGAGCATTTCTCTTTCCTCAATAAAGAAAAAAACAAAAAACAAAACAGTTAATAATGTTTCAGAACAACCCCTATGCCCATTAATTAGTTTGGGGGTGCTTTTAGCTTTATATGTTTATGTGTTGTATTTTTGTGTTTGTGAACAGAAACTAATTCATTCTGGCCAAGCATCTGATGTTGAAGAACCTTTAGTTGGACATTTAGACTGAGAAGCTATGTTATTCCTGTTTCTCACACTCATTTGCATGACAGCCATGTTTCTGCTTGACTAAAAATGTTATATCTCCACCTTCACTCAACATGGGCATAGTTGCTCCCTCGCTTTTGTCTTTTACACCATCCTATCCTTTCTTCACCCTCCTTTCTATACCATTGTACCCATTCATCCTCCCCTCTCTTACCTTCCCCTCAGTCAATTGACCACTCATACAAAGACCCACACTGCTTTTAATACAATAAAACTAGTGGAGTTTTTAATGAGCTGCTGCTGTAAGTGTAATATATGGGTATATATAAAGGAAATTCCCTGCAACATTTTCATTGCCTGCCCATCTTTTTTCACCTTGAGCAACACAGCTAAAAATATTTATATATTATGTGTATATGGCTTTACATACAGTACAGCAGTATCAATGTTTGATGATGTTTCCTCTACCCTAGAAATGTATGTTTTTCATCAGTGTAGGTACCTGCAAATGTTCACAAACAAGACTGTTACCTGTATGTTTTTGCACATTTATCCAAGTGATTATATGAAAACCAGATGTTCCATATGATTTAAATAATATATGCTGAGTAGCTTAACCTACTCAAACACTTGTGCCTGATTAGGATTGGAATAATGTTTTAAATCATAGCAATCATGGGGGGGGGGGGGGGGGGGGGACAGAAAATAAATAGAGCACGAAAATAGAAAGTCTGGTATATACCCCAGTAAATTTAGATGTCGACTGTTAGCATTATATACTGATCTTTTCTGGCAGCTAATGTGAACTGATGACACTGGTAATGATTGTAACATTGTATTATGATATAATTAACAGGGATGTATGATGCTCTAATTGTAAATCTGTAAAGTACAAAATTGAAAACAACTGATCAGCCATTTGTATGTTGATGAAATTCCTTAGACTTTTTTTTTACATAAAACTAAAAATAACAAATTATATCTAGAAAAGCGACAGCAACATAACATAATTATTTTTGAACATTTTTGAACATATCACAAGCTCTTTTCAATCAGGTAAAATAAAATATTTGTGTATTACTAATTTTCTCCAGCTCTAAGGATAGGGAATTTAATGATGTATATTTTCTGGGGAAAAAACTTTTTACAGTGTAATCTCTGCTAAATTAATAGTTTTGCTCAGTTTTCGTTAGTCATATTGCATTAGTACCATAACAACAATAAACACGTTACCTGAAATGACTTTATGCTTTATGTGTATTCTCTGGATTGTGTTGTACCCAGTAATGAATACCATAGCTGTGATTAAAACATGCATATAAGGCAGTTCTCTCTTTGCAAACGTTTCTAATTTTCCCTGTATAATAAACTGTCTTCTAGAAAAATTTAAGGACATTATGGTCAAATTTGAAATACACATAAATGCATTAAATCTTTGAATAGAAACATATTTGCAATATACATGTATTGGCAAGAAAGCTTCTTGTAAATGTTATCACTGTTTTAGTGTTAAAATTTTTCTCTGCATGTGCATGAGCTAGATATTCTCAGTGCACTAGTATTTTAAATACTGCAGCTGCTCAGAGTGCCAGTGGGGCTTTTATCATGTCAGCAATTAACAAACACCTAGATTACGAGTTGTGTGTTATGGTTTTAATGCTGAAAAAAATGGCAATTTCAGTGTAAAAACGGTAACGCAGCCATTACGAGTCATGTCGGTATAGCTATACTGCAAGCATTTTTGCCTGTAACGCAATGTAAATCCCGCACTCAAAAAAATTACATTTTTGTGTGGGATTTCTAGAGCACCGGTATTACAGGTTGTGGGGTGAAGCTAAAATGCTTGCGTTACAGTCTATACCAACACGATCCATACCGCCATCTGAGAGCAGTAGTTATGGATTTTATGTAACAAAAATGTTTCACAAAACTCATAACTAAAGTGTTACAAAGTACACTAACACCCATAAACTACCTATTAACCCCTAAACCGCCGCCCTCCTGCATCGCAAACACTATTTAAAATGTATTAACCCACCCGCCCACATCCCCGCCACTATAATAAATGTATTAACCCCTATACCGCCGCTCCCGCCACCGCCGTCACTAACTAAACATTTTACCACTAAACTGCCAGCCCCCCACATCACCACTAATAAATTAAACTATTAACCCCTAAACCTATCACCCCCTAACTTTAAATTAAATTTACAATATCCCTATCTTAAAATAAATAAAAACTTACCTGTGAAATTAAAAAAATAAAATAAGTTTAAACTAACAATTAACCTATTATACTAAACTATTATACTAAAATTTAAATAACTACCAATTAAAAAAACTAAATTACACATTAAAAAAAAACTAACACTACTAAAAAAAATTAAATCTAAAATGATAAAAAATACTAAATTACGAAAAATAGCAAACACTAAATTATTGAAAAATAACAAATTAAATTATCAAAAATAAAAACAATTATACCTAATCTAATAGCCCTATAAAAATAAAAAAGCTCCCCCCCCCCAAAATAAAAAACCCTAGCCTACAATAAGCTACCATTAGTACTTAAAAGTACTTAAAAGGGCTTTATGTAGGGCATTGTCATAAAGAAATCAGCTCTTTTACCTGGAAAAAAATACAAAGATCCCCCAACAGGAAAACACATCACCCACCCAAATAAAAAACCTAACTCTAACAAAAACCTAAGCTATCCATTGCCCTGAAAAGGGCATTTGTATAGGCATTGCCCTTAAGAGGGCATTCAGCTCTTTTACATTGCCTTGAAAAGGGCATTCAGTTCTTTTACCTAAAGCCCAAAAGCCTAATCTAAAAAAAAATGCACTAACCCCCGAAGATCCACTCACAGTTTCTAAAGTCCACACATCCATCCTCACCCAGGCAGCGAGAAGTCTTCATCCAGGTGGCGTCTTCTTAGGCTATAACTACGGCTTACCGCTGAAACACATAAGCCAGTTCTCACTACACCACCTTCGTCTTGAATCGTTGTACCTTCCTTATGGATTTTTAAATGGATTTTAATAAAGACAAGTTTGATTTTATAAAGATGGAACGCTTACTTCTTCCGTGAAGATATTTATCTAGCACAGATTTTCAGTTCTTATTGCTTTACTATAGCACTGATAGGAGTACTATTAGGAATTCTTGTAACAAGGGAGATTCCTTTGCAAAAGATTCTGGGTTCTTTAGCCATGGAATAGTTTTACAAAGCAGCTTTTTGATATAAAGCCTGTCAAAAAGACTACTTAACCAGTTTTTAATTCTGAGGCTGGCACTCTTTTCACGCCCACTGTGCTTTCCTAAATAGCATAGAATTCAAAAGGAAATTCTTTTACACGGTTTTTATATAGATATGATAAAGGGCATAAACCTGAAACATTGGCTTAGATTTCTAAAAACATGTTTGTTAAACTAATGCTGAAACAACTGGGTATCAACATCACAACTCAAAAATAGTGAGATTCAGAGATTTGTGTCTGTCCCTTGTCAGATCAGAGATGTAGACCATAGAATAATGTAATCCCTCCAGCTTTTCCTTTGACCAAAGAGAAAAATAGCTTCTTTTTTTTATTGAAACCAGCAAAAATCAAATGGAATGGTGTGCTAGGCCCACCCGCTGACACTGCAAGGCCTATTTTACACTGCCAAGAACTACAAACAAATTCATTCAAAGTCTAACGTGAATAAAATTAAACTGATGATTTATTCACTTTAGAAATTTGAGTTACATATAATTTTTTTTCTAGGTAAACACAAATGTAAACAACTACAATTTAAACCCATTTCCTTTGCTTTGTAAAACCAAAACACTAATTACTCCATTTTAATCCATAAGTATTCCCATCTGAAATATATTATGTGTTTTTTTGTAGGTTTTCAAATGTAAAAAGGAAGTTAATTTACCTCAGTAACCCCAGCCCACTGACATGCATGGGAGTTTACTGGTATGTGCACGTATGGTCACTTTATGGCACTGGTTTTCTAACCTGTCCTCAGGTCTCCATAAAAAGCCAGATTTTCATGATTACTTTGGGTGAGAGCAGGTAAAATAGCCATGTTTACTATAGAGCTGATTATTTCACCTGTGCTCTTGTTCAGATATCCTCAAAATCTGGCCTGTTAGGGAGGTCTGAGGACAGGTTTGAAAACCAGTGCTTTATGGGCACCTTCGACTGCATGTGAGCAGGGGGCGCCATGTAGATCGCTGCGATGCCAGGCAGAGATGCCCACCCTTGTCCACCCCGTCCTTAGTAAATCTAATATTATTTCCCTCCTCAGTTTAAGTAAGTTTACAATGAAATCTTGCAAGATTATGGTGACAACATCCCGCAAGATCATCGTAAAACAATGCTAATTGGCTGAATTTTTTCATCATGCATGAAACCAGTAATTGTAAAATTGTTAATATAATATCATCTGCAGATAGTTGTATTTAAAATTCTTTATTGCTGACTTGCATTTAAATCCTTTAGTCTAATCAACTTAGCTAAAAGCTCTATTGGCAGAATATATATCAATGGTAGTTCCATTAGACAATCTATTATTTGCTATTTCTTTTTTAATACTTATTTTCTTTACATATATAAACCCAGATTACAAGTGGAGCACTATTGCACTATTGCACTATCCATATCCCTACCCTGCACTAAAAAAAATATTAAAAGTCAAAGGTAAAAAGATTTTCTAGAGCACCCTATGATTTCATTGGATATCACGGCCACCAATCAGCAAGCTCTACCCAGCAGTGACGTGCAGTCATAGGAGGCATGTGAGGCAGTGCCTACCCTGGCCAATGTATGTAATTACAGCCTTTTTATAAAAAATAAAATAAAAAAATAAAAACTTTTTTTTTCAAAATTTTTTTTAATAAAAAGGTGACCCCCCTACCCCCCCACCCCTCCACCAAATTCATGACTTGTGCTTGTGTAAAACTTGTATAAAAAAAAGTAATAGACAATATACATTCAATACATTCATATTGCGCAAGAAAGACGAGGCCAGCTATCCTTGCATTGCGCAATATGAATGTATTGACTGTGGAAGTGTATGGGCCGCTGAGAGACTGCCACCAAGAGGAGAAAAAGTGCTAATGCAGTGCTCTCCAATGCGCCCCATACACTCCCACCGGAGGCTTGACTCTGAAAGCCTCAGGACTCAGCCCTGGCCGCCTCTCAGAGTCTCAACCAATAAGACATCAGCAAGTCGTCTGAGTCTCTCTGGGGCTGGCTGAGTGCCAGGCGGGAAGGAATCGAGGCGCGCATCAGCGTGTCATGTGCGGTCACGTGTTCTCTCAGATCAGTCAGCTCAGAGACGGAGTCAGACGTGGTGGACAGGTGTCGTGAGTGTCAGTGAATTTAGAGCAGCCGGAGTACGTAGTAGACTAAGTCTATTAGTCTAGTGAAGTCGACGACGGCCACGCACTTAGCACTAGTGCACTACATTTTGGCGCATCTTCTTTAGGTAGGTGGCGGCACTGGCGGTGCTATTAAATTTACTTCATAATTCAGTGAGTGAATTACATAATATATAAATACAAAACTCCTCTTATAGTGACTCAGCCTGAGCCTCGAAGTGTTGACGATTTAGATTAGGATTATCAGATTTATCAGGACAGGAGTAAGTAAGAAGGAGTTGTGTACTTTGCTGCGTCACAGAATAATCATGATCATTGGATTTGGCAGTGGCCAGGGCCGGATTGGCCTACTAGGATACCAGGAGATTTCCCGGTGGGCTGCAGCAGCTGGGGCTGGAAAGCTACAATTTAAAGGGATGATTAGTGGATGCAATTGGGTTGTAGGGTTGCTATATAACATCTATCTGACAATTTTTAGTAATACTGTACAAAGTAATATAATTTCATTTAAAAAAAAAATTTGGGGAAAAAGTGTCTCAGTATTCCCCTTTGCTAAAAATGGGGCATGTGCATTCTACCATCTTGATGGACAGTAGTGCTGGTCTTCATATTTTCCCAGGGCTGCTTTTTATTCCCAGTCCGGCCCTGGCAGTGGCACTGAGAGTTAGGCACCAAGCTATATATCTCGACTGACTCGTTCAGATTCAGAACGTCTTACTATTTTTGTTTTTGTCAGTGCTGGCCTGAGTGCTATACTGTGGTGTTTTTCACACCAATTTATAAGTTATGACATTTATTAACCTCGTTTAACGAGGGCAAAATGGGCAAAAAAGGTATTATTCTATATCCTTAATGTAAGACAATGGTGGTGGCAAAATCTGATATTGCTCTTGATAAAGTGATTCAACAATGGAATAGAGGGGAGCAACTGGCTCTAACAAGGAGACCATATTATACATAGTTTTGAGAGTGCGCAGTGCGTCTGCAACTATCTCAGTTGACCTTTGTGGGACTCAATATAAATAAATAGTAAATACACAGGGCCTCTATTATCCTGATTCCTGAGGCAATGTTCAAATCCAATGCCGAATGGGCGAATTCGGCTACAAATGTCTGTCAAAAAATGTTTATTTCTTTATCCTTCCTTTGCTCACCTGTTATGGAACTGCCCTAAATTGAGATTTTGGAAGAAAAAAAAAGAGTATTGGAATTTAACAAAACAGCATATTTGTCTCTCTTGGGAAAAGGTCCTTTTGCTGGTTGATGGTGAAAAGAGCAGTGAGCAAGAATAAATTGTAGTTTATATTCTGTGTGACTGGTTGGTAGATTGGGAAACATACGCCTAGATTTAGAGTTTTGCGTTAGAAGGGGTGCGTTAGCTATGCGTGTTTTTTTCCCCCGCACCTTTTAAACAACGCTGGTATTTAGAGTTCTCAGAAGGGCTGCGTTAGGCTCCAAAAAGGGAGCGTACAGGCATATTCACCACCACTGCAACTCTCAATACCAGCGTTGCTTACGGACGCAGCCAGCTTCAAAAATGTGCTCGTGCACGATTCCCCCCAGGAAACAATGGGGCAGTTTGAGGTGGAAAAAAACCTAACACCTGCAAAAAAGCATAGGGAAACACTTCCTAAGTCTGCACTTAACACCCTAACATGTACCCCGAGTCTAAACACCCCTAACCTTACACTTATTAACCCCTAATCTGCCGCCCCCGCTATCGCTGACCCCTGCATATTATTTTTAACCCCTAATCTGCCGCTCCGTACACCGCCGCAACCTACGTTATCCCTATGTACCCCTAATCTGCTGCCCCTAACATCGCCGAACCCTATATTATATTTATTAACCCTAATCTGCCGCCCCAATGTCGCCGCCACCTACCTACAATTATTAACCCCTAATCTGCCGACCGGACCTCACCGCTACTATTATAAATGTATTAACCCCTAATCCGCCTCACTCCTGACTCAAAAACCCTATAATAAATAGTATTAACCCCTAATCTGCCCTCCCTAACATCGCCGACACCTAACTTCAAGTATTAACCCCTAATCTGCCGACCGGACCTCGCCGCTACTCTAATAAATGTATTAACCCCTAAAGCTAAGTCTAACCCTAACACTAACACCCCCCTAAGTTAAATATAATTTAAATCTAACGAAATAAAATAAATCTTATTAAATAAATTAATCCTATTTAAAGCTAAATACTTACCTGTAAAATAAACCCTAATATAGCTACAATATAAATAATAATTATATTGCAGCTATTTTAGGATTAATATTTATTTTACAGGCAACTTTGTATTTATTTTAACCAGGTACAATAGCTATTAAATAGTTAATAACTATTTAATAGTTACCTAGTTAAAATAATTACAAAATTACCTGTAAAATAAATCCTAACCTAAGTTACAATTAAACCTAACACTACACTATCAATAAATTAATTAAATAAACTACCTACAATTACCTACAAATAAATAAACTAAACTAAATTACAAAAACAAACACTAAATTACAAAAAAAACCCCACTAAATTACAAAAAATAAAAAAAGATTACAAGAATTTTAAACTAATTACACCTACTCTAAGCCCCCTAAAAAAATAACAAAGCCCCCCAAAATAAAAAAATGCCCTACCCTATTCTAAAATAAAAAGTTTACAGCTCTTTTACCTTACCAGCCCTTAAAAGGGCCTTTTGCGGGGCATGCCCCAAAGAATTCAGCTCTTTTGCCTGTAAAAAAACATACAATACCCCCGCAACATTACAACCCACCACCTACATACCCCTAATCTAACCCAAACCCCCCTTAAAAAACCTAACACTAAGCCGCTGAAGATCTTCCTACCTTATCTTCACCACGCCGGGTATAACCGATCCGTCCAGAAGAGGGTCCGAAGTTTTCATCCTATCCGGCAAGAAGAGGGCATCCGGACCGGTAGACATCTTCATCCAGGCGGCATCTTCTATCTTCTTCCACCCGGCGCGGAGCTGGACCATCTTGACCATCCAAGATGGCGTCCCTCAAATTCCGATTGGCTGATAGGATTCTATCAGCCAATCGGAATTAAGGTAGGAAAAATGATCGGAACAGCCAATAGAATGCGAGATCAATCTGATTGGCTGATTGGATCAGCCAATCCGATTGAACTTGAATCTGATTGGCTGATTCAATCAGCCAATCAGATTTTTCCTACCTTAATTCTGATTGGCTGATAGAATCCTATCAGCCAATCGGAATTCGAGGGACGCCATCTTGGATGACGTCACTTAAAGGAACCTTCATTCGTCTGGAGTCGCCGGAAGAAGAGGACGGATCCGCGTCGGCTGCTTCAAGATGGTCCCGCTCCGCGCCGGATGGAAGAAGATAGAAGATGCCGCCTGGATGAAGATGTCTACCAGTCCGGATGCCCTCTTCTTGCCGGATAGGATGAAGACTTCGGACCCTCTTCTGGACCTCTTCTTGCCGGATAGGATGAAGAATTCGGACCCTCTTCTGGACGGATCGGTGATACCCGGCGTGGTGAAGATAAGGTAGGAAGATCTTCAGGGGCTTAGTGTTAGGTTTATTTAAGGGGGGTTTGGGTTAGATTAGGGGTATGTGGGTGGTGGGTTGTAATGTTGGGGGGGTATTGTATGTTTTTTTACAGGCAAAAGTGGTTTTCTTTGGGGCATGCCCCGCAAAAGGCCCTTTTAAGGGCTGGTAAGGTAAAAGAGCTGTAACATTTTTATTTTAGAATAGGGTAGGGCATTTTTTTATTTTGGGGGGCTTTGTTATTTATTTAGGGGGCTTAGAGTAGGTGTAATTAGTTTAAAATTCTTGTAATCTTTTTTTATTTTTTGTAATTTAGTGTTTGTTTTTTTTGCAATTTAGTGTTTGTTTGTTTTTTAAATTTAGTTTAGTTTATTTAATTGTAGATAATTGTAGGTAGTTTATTTAATTAATATATTGATAGTGTATTGTTAGGTTTAATTGTAACAGGTTAGGATTTATTTTACAGGTAATTTTGTAATTATTTTAACTAGGTAACTATTAAATAGTTATTAACTATTTAATAGTTATTGTACCTGGTTAAAATAAATACAAAGTTGCCTGTAAAATAAATATTAATCCTAAAATAGCTACAATATAATTATTATTTATATTGTAGCTATATTAGGGTTTATTTTACAGGTAAGTATTTAGCTTTAAATAGGAATCATTTATTTTATAAGATTTATTTTATTTTGTTAGATTTAAATTATATTTAACTTAGAGGGGTCTTAGTGTTAGGGTTAGACTTAGCTTTAGGGGTTAATACATTTATTAGAGTAGCGGCGAGGTCCGGTCGGCAGATTAGGGGTTAATACTTGAAGTTAGGTGTCGGCGATGTTAGGGAGGGCAGATTAGGGGTTAATACTATTTATTATAGGGTTTTTGAGTCGGGAGTGAGGCGGATTAGGGGTTAATACATTTATTATAGTAGCGGTGAGGTCCGGTCGGCAGATTAGGGGTTAATAATTGTAGGTAGGTGGCGGAGACGTTGGGGGCGGCAGATTAGGGGTTAATAAATATAATATAGGTGTCAGCGATGTTAGGGGCAGCAGATTAGGGGTACATAGGGATAATGTAGGTTGCGGCGGTGTGCGGTCGGCAGATTAGGGGTTACATTTTTTTATTAGAGTGGCGGCGATGTGGGGGGGCCTCGGTTTAGGCGTACATAGGTAGTTTATGGGTGTTAGTGTACTTTAGAGCACAGTAGTTAAGAGCTTTATGAACCGGCGTTAGCCCATAAAGCTCTTAACTCCTGACTTTTTTCTGCGGCTGGAGTTTTGACGTTAGAGTTCTAACGCTCACTTCAGCCAAGACTCTAAATACCAGCGTTAGAAAGATCCCATTGAAAAGATAGGATACGCAATTGACGTAAGGGGATCTGTGGTATGGAAAAGTCGCGGCTGGAAAGTGAGCGCTAGACCCTTACCTACAAGACTCTAAATTCCAGCGGCCGGCCAAAACCAGCGTTAGGACCCCCTAACACTGGTTTTGACGGCTAACGCAGAACTCTAAATCTAGGCTCTAGTTTCTCTCTTTTTAAACACATTTATTCAAGAATAGAGTTTTTAATTTAACCTCTTTATTCCCCTACCCATTTATTAGGGAAGAGTGCTGTATTTAAACCCCCACTTTGGTTTGACCTTTTCTAACCACTTGCTCTCTGATTAAATATTGTTTGGGGGGTAGCACCGGACCATTGGTCCATTATTTCCTTATTCTCACACTATACTAGTGCCAGCTCTATAGAACCTCTCCTCTTTGAAAAGAGCAGTGAGCAAGAGTAAATTGATTAATAATATAGTGTTGTTGGCAAGGAAGCTTAGTTTATCCTTATGGCTGAGGAAGCCACTCCCCACATTAAAAGTGCTTAAAGGGACAGTCAAGTCCAAAAAAATCTTTAATTTTTCAAATAGGGCATGTAATTTTAAACAGCTTTCCAATTTACTTTTATCAACAATTTTGCTTTGTTCTCTTGGTATTCTAGTTGAAAGCAAACCTAGGAAGGCACATATGATAATTTCTAAGCCCTTGAAGGCCGCCTCTATGTTATTTACTTTTCATGGCTTTATGGCTTATTAATACTGACTGGCTGTTGCGTATAAGTAAAATAAGGCTGCAGGGCAGTGCAGTTAGCAAGCAGTAACTATGAACTATCGCCCACTGCATGATGTCAAAAACACTTCACTTGATTTTTTGTGTGTGGCCTCAGGACAGCCTCGAAGTGTTGATTATGATAGTATCAGGACTCAGTTGTGTGGCAGATAATTGGCACTGAGTTAGGCAGCAAAATGTTATTCTCAACTTGTTCAGAACGTCTTACTTTTATTTTTAGTAACTGTTTTTGTCAGTGCTATACTGTGGTGTTTTTCACACCAATTTATAAGTTATGACATTTATTAACCTCATTTATTATTTATTAACCTCGCTACTGAGCATATTTAGATATGCTTTTCAACAAAGGATATAAAAAGAATGAAGAAAATCAGGTATCCTTTTTGATAATCATATCTAAATATGCTCAGTAGCTATGAGCATATTTAGATATGCTTTTCAACAAAGGATATCAAAAGAATGAAGAAAATCAGATATCCTTTGTTGAAAATCATATCTAAATATGCTCAGTAGATACTGATTGGTGGCTGCATATAGACACCTCATGCGATTGGCTCGCCCATGTGCATTGCTATTTCTTCAACAAAGGATATCTAAAGAATGAAGGCATATCCGATTCCTAGCCACTGCCTCACCAGCCTCTGAAGTCACCGCACATCACTGCTACCCAGGTGCTGGCTCTACCCAGGTGCTGAACCAAAAATTGGCCTGCTGCTTAGCTTACATTCCTTCTTTTCAAATAAAGATACAAAGAGAACAAATAAAAAATAATAATCGGAGTAAATTAGAAAGTTGCTTAAAATTGCATGTTCTATCTGAATCATACGGAAAAAATTGGGTTTATTGTCGCTTCAAGGACACCTCTTGCTTTTGTGTAAAAAATGTGCTTTGTCCCATACTCCCTGAAGAGGCTAAACTGCAGAACCTGTAAGCTTGGTTTTCAGAATGCTACAAATTGCCTAAATCAGGTATTTTATTTGCAGCGTTTCCAAGTTACAAAATTATTATTTTTTTAACCTCTTTAGGGGGTATGGGACAAACACGTCTTTTATTTAAAAGCAAAATAAGTTTTTAAAGGGACAGTATACTCTAATTTTCATATAACTGCATGTAAAGAATAAGATGCACAGATACTGATATAAAAATCCAGTATAAAATTGTTTAAAAACTTACTTAGAAGCTCTCAGTTTTGCTCTGTTGAAAAGGAAGCTGGAAAGCCCACTGCAAGTGGCAAATTAGACACTGCCCCCTCTCCCTTCTTTTGTATATGAAAAGACCCTTTACACAAACAGAAGCAAGCTGGAGTAGGTAGCTGACGGTATTCTCATAAAACTTTGAGGCTTGGTTAGGAGTCTGAGAATCAGAGCAATGTTATTTAAAAATAAGCAAAACTATACATTTAAAAAAACTAAAAACTGTATGGGCTATATAAAAAGATCATCTACAAAACATTTATGCAAAGAAAAAATGAGTGTATAATGTCCCTTTAATTTCCTTTTAAAACCTGTTGTCAAAACATGTTAAAAATAATTTTTTAAATCTTTCAAATTTATATTTTATTAGAAAGCAGCATACATGCCAGTACATAACAAATACCTTGTACATCAACAATTATTATTTGTACTATGAGTAGTTAACAAATCATCTTCCTGTACCAATATACAGTATAGACTAATATATAGACCAAGACAAAACCAGTTTGAATACTTGATACATAATATTTACAACAATTGACCAAATCTATGACATTTCCCTTTTTACTACAAGATTTTTTATACACTTGGTGGTGAATCAGTAATAACAGCTGCTTTTATATCTTTTTATGAAAACTTTTTATGTAATTTAAAATATGAAAAATCTATCTTTAGGATCTATGACAACAAATGTATTACTCTGCCGTATATTCAAAAAAGGGACATTATTATTTTATTTGCCTTTATTAAAATAGGAAAATCTATTTAAATTATTATTATTTTTACTGTGTTGGTTTTCTGAAAACAAACAATCGGCTAGATTACGAGTTTTGCGGTAAGCTGAAAAAAGCAGCGTTAACAGGTCCTAATGCTGCTTTTTCACTACCGCTGCTATTACGAGTCTTGCAGGTTTAGGGTCACCGCACACTTTTCTGGCCTTACCGCAAACCAACTTACGTAAACTTCGTAAACCCTTTTATCTATGGGACTTCCATAGCGCCAGTATTACGAGTCTGTCCTGGGAGGCCAAGAAGTGAGTGGTACACCCTCTACCTCCAAGATTCCTAACGCATTCTAAAGTCAGTAGTTATGAATTTTACACTACAACGCCGTAGCATAAAACTCATAACTAAAGTGCTAAAAAGTACACTAACACCCATAAACTACCTATGAACCCCTAAATCGAGGCCCTCCCGCATCGCAACCACTATAATACATTTTGTAACCCCTAATCTGCCGCCCCTAATATCGCCACCACCTACATTATACTTATTAACCCCTAATCTTCCAGTCTGGACATCGCTGCAACCTACTTTATATTTATTAAACCCAAATCTGCCATCCCCAACATCGCCGCCACTATTCTAAATGTATTAAGTTTAAAGGGTTAAGTCTAACCCTAACCCTAACACCCCCTAACTTAAATATAATTTAAATAAATCTAAATGAAATTCCTATCATTATCTACATTTTTACTATTTAAAACTAAATACTTACCTATAAAATAAAACCTAAGGTAGCTACAATATAACTAATAGTTACATTGTATCTAGCTTACGGCAATGCCCATCCAAATGCCCTTTTCAGGGCAATGGGGAGTTTAGTTTTTTTTAGTTAGGCTTTTTTTCTTTGGGGGGTTGGTTGTGTGGGTGGCGGGTTTTACTGTTGGGGGGGTTGTTTGCATTTTTTTTTACAAGTAAAAGAGCTGATTTCTTTGGGGCAATGTCCCGCAAAAGGCCCTTTTAAGAGCTATTGATAGTTTAGTTTAGGCTAGGGTTTTTTTATTTTGGGGGGGCTTTTTTATCTTGATAGGGCTATTAGATTAGGTGTAATTAGTTTAAAGATCTGTCATTTGTTTTTTATTTTCTGTAATTTATTTGTTTGTTTGTTTGTTTTTGTGATTTAGCTAATTTAATTTAATTTATTTAATTGTATTTAATTTAGTTAATGTATTTAATTGTAGTGTAGTGTTAGGTGTTATTGTAACTTAGGTTAGGTTTTATTTTACAGGTCAATTTGTATTTATTTTAGCTAGGTAGTTATTAAATAGTTAATAACTATTTAGTAACTATTCTACCTAGTTAAAATAAATACAAACATGCCTGTAAAATAAAAATAAACCCTAAGAGAGCTACAATGTAACTATTAGTTATATTGTAGCTAGCTTAGGGTTTATTTTATAGGTAAGTATTTAGTTTTAAATAGGAATTAGTTAATTATAGTAATTTTATTTAGATTTATTTAAATTATATTTAAGTTGGGAGTCTTAGGGTGAGGGTTAGACTTAGATTTAGGGGTTAATACATTTAATATAGTGGCGGCGATGTTGGGAGAGGCAGATTAGGGGTTAATAAGTGTAGGTAGGTTGCGGCGACATTGGGGCGGGAGATTAGGGGTTAATAAATATAATGTAGGTGTCGGCGATGTTGGGGGCAGCAGATTAGGGGTTAATAAGTAAAATGTAGGTGGTTGCGGTGTCCGGAGCGGCAAATTAGGGGTTAATAAGAATAATGTAGGTAGCTGCGATGTTGGGGGCGGCAGATTATGGGTTAATAAGTGTAATATTAGGGGTGTTTAGACTCGGGGGTTCATGTTAGGGTGTTAGGTGTAAACATAACTTTAGTTTACCCATAGGAATCAATGGGGCTGCGTTACTGAGCTTTACGCTGCTTTTTTGCAGGTGTTAGACTTTTTCTCAGCCGGCTCTCCCAGTTGATGTCTATGGGGAAATCGTGCATGAGCACGTATGACCAGCTCCCCGCTGACTTAAGCAGTGCTGGTATTGGAGTGCGGTATGGAGCTCAATTTTGCTCTACGCTCCCTTCTTGCCTTTTAATGCCGGGTTTGTAAAAACCCGTAATACCAGCGCTGCAGGTAAGTGAGCGGTGAGAAAAAACTGCTTGTTAGCACCGCATAGCTCATAACGCAAGACTCGTAATCTGGCTGATTGCCTTTTTATTTGAGTAATTTCACCCAATATTTTTGTTTGGTGAATTTATAGCTTATACACCCCATATCCCGTTTCATGCATATATAATAAAGCGCTGTGAAAATCAAAATGATCACAAAGAACATCTTAGGCAAACAACAGAGCAACATTTGAACCCTACTTAGCAATGCACAGTATTTATGTATTTGTTTCAATTTGTAGTATTAATCCACCAGTCCTCTGAGCATGAACATCGTGGTGTCCTTTGTACAAAAGAATACCTAGGTAGACTAAGGAGCAGCAATGCTCTACTGGAAGATAGCTGCTGATTGGTGGCAGCACATATAGGCCTCTTGTCATTGGCTCACTTGATGTGTTAATCAAGCTTGCACTAGCGCATTGCTGCTGCTTCAAAGGATAGCAAGAGAATGAAGAGAATTAAGCAAACGTGATAATTTAAGTAAATTGGAAAGCTGTTCAAAATTGTATGCTCTGTCTGAATCATAACAGAAAAAAAATTGAGTTCCCTTTAAATTGCCCCTAAAGCAGTGGGATTATGTGCAGTAGGAAAGAGTTTGATTTCTAAATGTTTTTCATCGTTCCCCCAAGTAATAAAAAGCATTTTGTCTCCTGCTGTTGCCAGCTAATGATGGTGTTGCCATCTTTACTTTTTTGTTCTTAACTCGGGATCATTTCATAGCAGTAAAATAAAAAACACACACTTCATGGCTTATAACACTAAACAGCTTAATATGACATCATCTCATTTTTTCACAATCTCTCTTGGCAGCCTTTGCTCCACTGTGGAGATTTGCTTAAATAATTTACTTCAAGCCATGTGTATAAAGATAAATAAATGCATAAAAAACAAATAGTACCTATCTATGCCAGCATTGTAATGTCCCAGCCAAGAGCCACGGTGATAGATTTATATATTTCTAGTGCTCTATTTAGATCTGAACCCTTTGCTCTGTGTATGAAAAACATGATTGCATAAGAAACATGTACAGATGTATTTGCAAATGCAAAAGAACTTCATGCTTATCTTTTTTTTGCTGTATAATTTGTGATTATGGTCACTTGTATTATGATGATAAATAATAGTTTAAATTTAGCACATACAAAATTAAACGGTCCCACTGATATTTAATAGAGCATTCTATGGTAAAGTATATGATACTGTTTACTAGAATATGCCTTTAAGGTCTAAATTACAAATGTAGTGCAAAATTGCGCTTACCTCAGAGCTATATTTGCACTCAACTTGTAAAACCAGTGCACGCAATTGTGTGCTGGTATTACTAGTTGAGCGCAATGCGAATGCGACCTTGCGTTCGCATTGCAGGGAAGCTTTGCACTCACAGGAGCGCGCTTCCAATAGGAGCCTCGTTCTCATGCTGTGAGACACAGCAGAGATGGTAGCGCAGCAAAGGGGGTAGGTCACGCAGCGATGGGCAGCAAATTTTAAATATATATGTATATGAATATATACATAAATATTTATGTGTTTATATGTGTATATACACATATTGAAAAGGAAAGGAAAACGGCTTGCTCCAAAGTAAAAATAGAAAATTTATTGATGCAATTAAAAATCCAGGAGGACACAAATAGTAGAATGAGCGTAGCACCACCGGCTTATGCGTTTCGGGGAAGTTAATAGAGGTACTTCTTTTCGGTGTAGCTCTAAATTCTACCCAATACACAGTAGGGGTGGCATCTTGGAAACGTTTCATAAAAGGGTAGAAAGTAATCTTTTAACTCTTAAGGCTTCTAAGAAACATAGGAAAAATAACTTGTCCCATGTGCAAAAAGAAGCATTAAAATCTTTGGAGACCAATAAAACTTTGGTCATACGCCAGGTCGACAAAGGTGGGTCTGTGGTGGTCTTGGATAGGATTGACTATGTTTCTGAAGCCTTGAGACAGCTTGGTAATCCTAATGACTATGAGGTATTACTCAGGGACCCTACACATAGGTATAGGAAGGAACTTGTGGATATTCTGGACGATGGTGTTGAACATGGTTTTCTATATCAGAAAACTGCTGAATATTTGGATGTTAAGTGTCCTAAGACACCATGGTTCCACCATCTTCCGAAGGTCCACAAGTCCCTTGTTAATGTATATGGTAGGCCAATAGTGAGCGGAGTGGATTCTTTACTTGAACATGTTTCACAGTGGCTTGATTCTATTTTTCAGCCTCTGGTTTGTTCTTTACCTTCCTTTATTCAGGACACCAAACATGTTTTGAATTTGATCATTCAAGTGACATGGGATAAGGGGTCCATATGGCTCACTATTGATGCTGTTTTGTTGTACTCCTCGATTCCCCATTTGGAGGGTATAAAAGCAATTGAATTTTTCTTGTGCAATTTTACTAACTATACGGCTGATTTTCAATTATATATAGTTAGGATTGTTAAGTTTTTGCTTACTCATAACTTTTTCAGGTTCGAGGATTGTTTCTATTTCCAAAAGTGTGGCACGGCTATGGGGGTTAAATTTGCCCCCTCTTACGCCAACTTATATTTAGGTTGGTGGGAAATGGTGCACATTTTTGGAGATAGAAACCCCTATAAATCCAGCATAAAGATATATTTATAGATGATTTGCTATTAATTTGGACAGGTCCAACAGATTTAATACCCAATTTTGTTGATCATTTTAACAATAATCAATTAGGCCTAAAATGTACATATGATTACAATGCATATAGGATAAACTATCTGGATTTGTTACTTACAGGGGAAGAGAATGGTAACATTGTTACTGGAGTGTACAGAAAGCCCATTTCTGGGAACATGTTGTTACATGGTTCCAGTTGCCACCCTAGACATATTTCATTTGCGGTGGCTAAGGGTCAGTACACAAGAATTAGGAGGAATTGTAGTGAGCAAGCAGATTTTGAGGTTGAGGTTAACCTTTTGGAGCACAGACTTAAAGAAAGGGGTTAGCCCACAAAAGATATCAAAAAGGCAAGAAATTGTCGTTCAACATTTTGCCACTTTTCATAACAGCACTTTTAACACTTTGAAATGGTGTGCAATAGAAAAAGTAAAGACACCTATTAGAGGGGGTGATCTTGATCATCTATTAGCAAAAAGAGAAATGCATTGGATTTTCCGTTTGGGGACTAGGATCCCTTCTGGTTTAAATTCGAGATACAATCTCATAAATTTTTGGGAATAGACTCTCCTTTATATATTATACTCCATACAGTATTGTTAATATCTTTTGTATGTTTTCATAAATTAGCAGTTAATATATATTAGCTATGGTCCATGCATGTTTTCCTTTCACATGTATTTTTACTCAGAGGATTTCAAAATATGTAACCTTTTTATTAGCACTATGCACTATGTTGTGCCTTAAATTTGTGCTTTCTTTGATCCTCTTTTGTCTATCATGTGATTGGAAATCTTTCTCTATTGAGTAGTATTCAAATATTCCCCTCCATTGGCGTTGTTTTTTCATATACAAATGTTATAAATATCATACCTATGCCTATTGGTTTATCTTTTGGCTTAGTATTGAATGTATTTATTTAATTCCTTTTTTGGCATTATGGTATTATTAATTTATATGCTGTTTATTATATTATTGTATTTGTACAAAGGTTTTTTTTTTTTACTGTATATATGCATGTAACTATGCTCAGCTAATTGTTATTATCATTATTTCATCCTTGAGACTAAGTTGTTTTGATTCTTTGAATTCTCATTTATTGTGCCATGGCGTTACCTGTGGAATGGGCGTACCAACATTTTTTTTTAACCAATAGAAAGAAGTTAATTACCTTTTTAAGCTGTGTGTACAGCGTAGCACCTTATGGCTATGATTATGGCGTTCATCCGAAACGCATAAGACGGTGGTGCTACGCTCATTTTACCATTTGTGTCCTCCTGGATTTTTAATTGCATCAATAAATTTTCTATTTTTACTTTGGAGCGAGCAGTTTTCCTTTCCTTTTCAGCAATACACAGCTACGTACTTGTCTTATATGTTTGGTTCATATATCCAGGATCTTTAAAGCCATTTCTATCCTCTTTGAACTTTTATATACACATATTAACAGATATATATATATATATATATATATATATATATATATATATATATATATGCATTAAAAAATAAGTATATACATATATATTTACAGAAATAACACAGTCCCCATAGACCACAATGTAAAGGCACTTTTCAGTGCCATTTTTTTTCCAACACCCCACATCCGCACACTTTAATCCCTTATAACTGCTTCTTGCAGTTATATATTTTTTTATATTTTTATATTTTAGTTTATTTGATCTCTGGTCAATTTTTGGAGTGCAAATTGCTACCCCGAGCCCACGGTAGAATTAACCAGCCACTTGTAATTACTGGTTATTTATTGTGCGCCCGTAAACAGTCGAATTTGCCCGTTTACAGCAGCACTATAAATTAGCACTCCACTTGTAATCTAGTCTTACATTTTTTATAAATTGAACAAAAAAAATCAGCAGAACAGCACATTTTATTATAATATATCATGTCTCCAATTATTATTTTTTTATTTTGATTGGTGAAGCTTTGTCTGTTGTTAGTTTTACAAACCAGAAGACAGTAATAGATTTTTTTTAACAAATTCTGTTACTTAGCAACCAGAAGAGAAAAGAACTTGCTGTGTATCAATAGAGTACGGCTTGGGCACAACCAGTGGTATCTTTACTGTAGGCTGCTATAATTTATTTATAGGTACGTCAGTATCTCTGATTATTGAAAATGCCAAAAACAACATTATAAAGCACAATAAAAATATGCTTTGCTTATGGGGTAATACAGAGATGCTGGTAGGTTAGCTAACATCTTTTTGTTCAAATTATTTCAAGATGTTTGGCATAATATGTGAGTGCTAATGAATGTCAGGGGGATTATAAGATGTCAGTAACACATTTAAAAGAAATTTCATCTTTTTGTTGGATAATCTCATGATGATATTTGTATCAAAGGTTAAACTGGCTAATATTCCTTTATGCCTCTTTCTGAAAGTAGTGATCTTGTCAAATCACACGTTACTTTTCTACATAGTGCCAGAAGTGAAAACTCTGAGATCAAATCGGGTGTGCTTGCCAGACAATGAAGAGGCAAGCAATAACCAAAAAACAATCACCAATGAGCTTTCTGTTGGCTTATAACATGCACATAATATTTGTATGTGTAGCTTTTGGGTAAATTCCAACCTTCTCTATAGGCATCTCTTAAAAAGGTCATGACTGTGATTGGTGGCTACATGCATATGACGCACCTAATTGGCTCACTGACCACGTTCTGCTCGTTAGAGGCAATGCATTGTAGCTCCTGAGTGGACTTTAACTATGTGTTTAACCCCTTTGGTAAGGTTAAACAGTTCTCTAAATTCTCTGGTCTGACAAAATTCTATAAGAAGCCTTGTCAGTATTACAATGCCCCTTAGGAAATGTGTATCACATTAAGGGGAGCTAATTAATATGCTTTATGTTAAGGAGAGACACTTACTATAGAAAACAATCGGGTCCATAGTTATAGGTACACATTTGTGTAACAGTAAAATGCACTAACGTGCTGGAGCATTTCATTATTACATTGTTATGGCTTTTTAACGGCTTGGATATTGCAAACATTTTAATATTACATTAAAAAGGTAAGGAAAGGGGGGCGTGTCCGAGCTGCGATCCTGTGCGGTCGCATTTTCCAGTGGCTCCTATTGATAACTCTCTAATCCGCCGGTTTGCTGAGACATCCCACAGCATCATATCAATATCTGTCACACATATAGTGGCACTGCTCAGAGGATTGTAAATTCCCTTAAACTTTGCTGTATTTTTGATGTTTGGGCACTGCATCGGACGATAAGGGCCTGAAGTGGCGGCTCATTAACAGGCGGCGTTACCCCCCTCGGCTTACCAAGGTACCTCACCTAAGTTGAGCCTATAACTACTTGGCTCCAATCCTATTACCTTTACATTGCTAAACATACAAACATCAGGAACTTTCTATTTGCAATTTTGACTGAACAAGCAGCTGGGAAAATGGCGACTCTGGTAGCCACAGAGCTATCAATCCATACCAGCCCGCATTATGAATGTTTTGAGAGGCTCATGAATAAGCTGATGGAAAGAGTCCCATACAACATACTGATAAAAAAAGTAGAGTATCACTAATGCACTGTCTGCAACTACAAAGAACACCGGGAAACCAGAAACCCAAAATGGCGCTTTGGAAAAGATGCGCACATCAGAAACAATTACCCAGTGACAAGAGCCTCCAGAGCTTAGCCCTACTACCTCTGCAACAGGAAAATTAGCTACCGCTACGGAGCCACCATCAAACCACATCAACCTACTTGATATTAACATCGGCACCAGTAAACAACAGCTGCACGCAGGAGATCTCTGCTTTGACACCACAACATCATCAGAATGCAGCAACCGGTCTCCTCAGGACCAACAGCAACAAAAACCTACAGAGCTCAGCCCTACTTTCTCTGCACTAGAAAAGCCAGGCACCGTTACGGAGCTTTCTCCAAATCACATCATACTACCTGATATTAACATCGGCTCCAGAGAAAGGCAATTACACACAAAGGATCCTAGCTCAGACACCATGATACCACCGGAATGTAGTGGCGAGCTTCCTTTGGCTCTGCGGATGAGGTTTGCTGAGCCGCTGAGTTCCCTGCCATATACCATCCTCTCGAATGGCAGTCACAGTGATATTACATTGAACCCACTAGATCCGGCAAGTATTTACAACTTCACTCAGTCTACACATGTGGGGCCACAGGATTTTGTCATACCAGAGACGTTGTTCACCCAAATGAACTGGCCCAATATTATCCTGCCAAGAGTGCTTTTGATTTCCTCAGATACCTGACTGTATGATCTGGCTAAAACAGGGGGCTAATATTGCCTAAATCTTATACTCGAGACATCAGAGCCTCATACAATTGTGGTTGGTACTGTTAGAAAGTTCTAACCCTGTTGGGTTGTGTTAGTATTACCTTATACAGTTCATAAGTTATTTTTGCTGCCATACATTCTCATTCTTTGCCCAGTAGCGACAATAGACCTTCTAACATGATAACTTGGCAACACTTTACTTCTTAAATTTAAATATTCCCTTTGCGGCCCGTGGCCGGGGCTGCAAGGGGAAAGGATAGTAAAAAATAAACCCATTTGAGATGATGCCTTCTTTCTTACAGCTCTAAAAACTGCTCAATGAACTGTAGCTACTCCGACAAAGCAGTATAATGTGTATTCCTTCTCTTTATGTATGCCAAAACCCTGCACCATTTCATATTTTTAGCTATCAGGGACAAGGCAAATGATAACTCAAGGTGCTCAATATGGCCTAGATTTAGAGTTTGGCGTTAACCGTGAAAACCAGCGTTAGAGGCTCCTAACGCTGGTTTTAGGCTACCGCGGTATTTGGAGTCACTCAAAATAGGGTCTAACGCTCACTTTTCAGCCGCGACTTTTCCATACCGCAGATCCCCTTATGTCAATTGCGTATCCTATCTTTTCAATGGGATTTTTCTAACTCCGGTATTTAGAGTCGTTTCTGAAGTGAGCGTTAGACATCTAACGACAAAACTCCAGCCGCAGGAACAAAGTCAGTAGTTAAGAGCTTTCTGGCTAACGCCGGTTTATAAAGCTCTTAACTACTGTGCTCTAAAGTACACTAACACCCATAAACTACCTATGTACCCCTAAACCGAGGTACCCCCACATCGCCGACACTCGAATAATTTTTTTTAACCCCTAATCTGCCGACAGCCACCTACGTTATCCTTATGTACCCCTAATCTGCTGCCCCTAACACCGCCGACCCCTGTATTATATTTATTAACCCCTAACCTGCCCCCCACAACGTCGCCTCCACCTACCTACACTTATTAACCCCTAATCTGCCGACCGCAAAGCGCCGCCACCTACGTTATCCTTATGTACCCCTAATCTGCTGCCCCTAACACCGCCGACCCCTGTATTATATTTATTAACCCCTAATCTGCCCCCCTCAACGTCGCCTCCACCTGCCTACACTTATTAACCCCTAATCTGCCGACCGGACCTGAGCACTACTATAATAAAGTTATTAACCCCTAATCCGCCTCACTAACCCTATAATAAATAGTATTAACCCCTAATCTGCCCTCCCTAACATCGCCGACACCTAACTTCAATTATTAACCCCTAATCTGCCGACCGGAGCTCACCGCTATTCTAATAAATGTATTAACCCCTAAAGCTAAGTCTAACCCTAACACTAACACCCCCCTAAGTTAAATATAATTTTAATCTAACGAAATTAACTCTTATTAAATAAATTATTCCTATTTAAAGCTAAATACTTACCTGTAAAATAAATCCTAATATAGCTACAATATAAATTATAATTATATTATAGCTATTTTAGGATTAATATTTATTTTACAGGTAACTTTGTATTTATTTTAACCAGGTACAATAGCTAAATTAGTTAAAATAATTACAAATTTACCTGTAAAAGAAATCCTAACCTAAGTTACAATTAAACCTAACACTATACTATCAATAAATTAATTAAATAAACTACCTACAATTAACCTAACACTACACTATCAATAAATTAATTAAATACAATTCCTACAAATAAATACAATTAAATAAACTTGCTAAAGTACAAAAAATAAAAAAGAACTAAGTTACAAAAAATAAAAAAATATTTACAAACATAAGAAAAATATTACAACAATTTTAAACTAATTACACCTACTCTAAGCCCCCTAATAAAATAACAAAGCCCCCCAAAATAAAAAAATGCCCTACCCTATTCTAAATAACTAAAGTTCAAAGCTCTTTTACCTTACCAGCCCTGAACAGGGTCCTTTGCGGGGCATGCCCCAAGAAATACAGCTCTTTTGCCTGTAAAAAAAACATACAATACCCCCCCCCAACATTACAACCCACCACCCACATACCCCTAATCTAACCCAAACCCCCCTTAAATAAACCTAACACTAAGCCCCTGAAGATCTTCCTACCTTATCTTCACCATACCAGGTTCACCGATCCGTCCTGAAGAGCTCCTCCGATGTCCTGATCCAAGCCCAAGCGGGGGGCTGAAGAGGTCCATGATCCGGATGAAGTCTTCATCCAAGCGGGAGCTGAAGAGGTCCATGATCCGGATGAAGTCTTCTATCAACGGCATCTTCAATCTTCTTTCTTCCGGATCCATCTTGCAGACCTCCGACGCGGAACATCCTGCTGGCCCGACGGACTAACGACGAATGACGGTTCCTTTAAGGGACGTCATCCAAGATGGCGTCCCTCGAATTCCGATTGGCTGATAGGATTCTATCAGCCAATCGGAATTAAGGTAGGAATATTCTGATTGGCTGATGGAATCAGCCAATCAGAATCAAGTTCAATCCGATTGGCTGATCGGAACAGCCAATAGATTGCAAGCTCAATCTGATTGGCTGATTGAATCAGCCAATCGGATTGAACTTGAATCTGATTGGCTGATTCCATCAGCCAATCAGAATATTCCTACCTTAATTCCGATTGGCTGATAGAATCCTATCAGCCAATCGGAATTCGAGGGACGCCATCTTGGATGACGTCCCTTAAAGGAACCGTCATTCGTCGTTAGTCCGTCGGGCCAGCAGGATGTTCCGTGTTGGAGGTCTGCAAAATGGATCCGGAAGAAAGAAGATTGAAGATGCCGTTGATAGAAGACTTCATCCGGATCATGGACCTCTTCAGCTCCCGCTTGGATGAAGACTTCATCCGGATCATGGACCTCTTCAGCCCCCCGCTTGGGCTTGGATCAGGACATCGGAGGAGCTCTTCAGGACGGATCGGTGAACCTGGTATGGTGAAGATAAGGTAGGAAGATCTTCAGGGGCTTAGTGTTAGGTTTATTTAAGGGGGGTTTGGGTTAGATTAGGGGTATGTGGGTGGTGGGTTGTAATGTTGGGGGGGGTATTGTATGTTTTTTTTACAGGCAAAAGAGCTGTATTTCTTGGGGCATGCCCCGCAAAGGGCCCTGTTCAGGGCTGGTAAGGTAAAAGAGCTTTGAACTTTAGTTATTTAGAATAGGGTAGGGCATTTTTTTTATTTTGGGGGGCTTTGTTATTTTATTAGGGGGCTTAGAGTAGGTGTAATTAGTTTAAAATTGTTGTAATATTTTTCTTATGTTTGTAAATATTAGTTCTTTTTTATTTTTTGTACTTTAGCAAGTTTATTTAATTGTATTTATTTGTAGGAATTGTATTTAATTAATTTATTGATAGTGTAGTGTTAGGTTAATTGTATGTAGTTTATTTAATTAATTTATTGATAGTATAGTGTTAGGTTTAATTGTAACTTAGGTTAGGATTTCTTTTACAGGTAAATTTGTAATTATTTTAACTAATTTAGCTATTGTACCTGGTTAAAATAAATACAAAGTTACCTGTAAAATAAATATTAATCCTAAAATAGCTATAATATAATTATAATTTATATTGTAGCTATATTAGGATTTATTTTACGGTAAGTATTTAGCTTTAATTAGGAATAATTTATTTAATAAGAGTTAATTAATTTCGTTAGATTAAAATTATATTTAACTTAGGGGGGTGTTAGTGTTAGGGTTAGATTTAGCTTTAGGGGTTAATACATTTATTAGAATAGTGGTGAGCTCCGGTCGGCAGATTAGGGGTTAATAATTGAAGTTAGGTGTCGGCGATGTTAGGGAGGGCAGATTAGGGGTTAATACTATTTATTATAGGGTTAGTGAGGCGGATTAGGGGTTAATAACTTTATTATAGTAGCGCTCAGGTCCGGTCGGCAGATTAGGGGTTAATAAGTGTAGGCAGGTGGAGGCAACGTTGTGGGGGGCAGATTAGGGGTTAATAAATATAATATAGGGGTCGGCGATGTTAGGGCAGCAGATTAGGGGTACATAGGGATAATGTAAGTAGCGGCGGTTTACGGAGCGGCAGATTAGGGGTTAATAATAATATGCAGGGGTCGGCGATAGCGGGGGCGGCAGATTAGGGGTTAATAAGTGTAAGGTTAGGGGTGTTTAGACTCGGGGTACATGTTAGGGTGTTAGGTGCAGACGTAGGAAGTGTTACCGCATAGCAAACAATGGGGCTGCGTTAGGAGCTGAACGCGGCTTTTTTGCAGGTGTTAGGTTTTTTTTCAGCTCAAACAGCCCCATTGTTTCCTATGGGAGAATCGTGCACGAGCACGTTTTTGAGGCTGGCCGCGTCCGTAAGCAACTCTGGTATCGAGAGTTGAAGCTGCGTTAAAAATGCTCTACGCTCCTTTTTTGGAGCCTAACGCAGCCTTTATGTGGACTCTCAATACCAGAGTTATTTTTATGGTGCGGCCAGAAAAAAGCCGGCGTTAGTTTTTCGGGTCGTTACCGACAAAACTCCAAATCTAGCCGTATGTTTTTCTTTAACATTCGCTGATGGCTCAACTTGGGTCTTTAATTCTAACTGTTCCATTATATTTGGTTTATATAACTTTACCATTGTATGTTTTACGTTGATATATTAAGGTCCCTCCAATAAGTAACCCCACATAATATTCAACTCTGCTTTCTCTAAGGACCCAAGAGAGATCCGCTTAGATAATAGGGGTAAGATAAAGGTATTTAGAACATTGCTTGTACTTTTAAAGAAATGGATATTATACATATAGTGGACGAAGAATTATCCCTGCGCCACATCATTAGATTTTATACACAGCACCCTAATCCAGGACTGCTCATTTTTATTATGTATTCACTGAGTATGGTACAACTGTAACTGATGCTTGGTATCTTTATATAACTGCTTTGTAAATCCATTGAAGCATGCCAAGCATACTTAAGCCTTTCTGTAAAACCTTGTTATAACCTCAATAAAACTTTTTGAAAACCTAAAAAAAAAAAAAAAAAAGTAAGGAAAGGGTTAACCGCACTCATGTTAACCTGGAAAGCAGACACACAAATCATCACCAACAATAGATGCTTATTTATTTGCTTTCTTGTAGAGCTGTGAAAAGCCAGTAAAAACTTCTGCTACATATAGGTCTTCATGTGAATATAGGAGATACAAGTCTTCTGGGAATATTGCTGATGCGTGTCTGCTATCTTAATATGTTAATACAAAAGCGTTTCACAGAGATTAGAGACAGTTTTCAACAACTCCAAAAAAATAATCAAGTGGAAAACATGGATTTTATACAGCAATCTGTAAACAATTGGATATTTTCCGCCTTTATTTGCAACATGCTGTCCCTGTATTTAGCAGTTTAAAGTTTTGTCAGCACAAAGAGTATAAGTGCATATAAATATAAAATCAATATATGGATATTGGTCTAGATTAAAAGCTCATTTGTGAAAGTGATATATTGCTGAAAAAAATGTACTGCAGTGTTGCAATAGCAGAGGGCATAAAGATTTGTACCCGCTGTTCGCCACATCCAAAATCTACTCTCCAATAGACTAAATAGAGCAGCATCTATCTTAGAGAATAGATGCCAACATCCCAAAAATGCCCTCAAAACGTTACAGAACAAACAAACAACAAACCCTCCCCCACTCTAACACATGTACACAAGAAAACAGTTAAACACAGTTAAAAATAAAAATGAACTTTAAAACAACCATAAGAATAAAAGTGTAAAGCCTTTAAGTGAAATGCCCTAAGGGTTAAAACATGGCAAGGCCTAGCTAAGTTTTATACACTGTTGCTGGCTAGGTGAGTGCTTAGGCTTACCTTATATATTCGCGGTTTGCTAATTCCTCTTCCTCTTTTCCTATTGATCTTTCCTGACTATCCCCTAAATTTGCTTTGTGTCCATTTTTTTTCCGGCTTTGGGTAAGTGGTGGCGCAGAGCTAACTGACTTCCTTAGGGTTACTGTAGTCACAGGTGACAGGAGCATGTGCAGTGGTTTTAGCTCTTTGTAAATCCACGACTATAATTTTTCATTCCTTCAAGTGGCTGTGTGTGGTACAGCTAGCATTACTTGGATTCCTACTTGGGTGGAGTTTGCTCAAGTCATCCTAGCAGGTGGTGTCAGGGCCCAAAGTTTTGTCCAGAGCCTGTTGGAGCGAGGGTCAAGCTAATGGGAGAGGCAGGACACAGCAGGTCAGAGCCTTTTGTTCCTGTCCCTGTGGGTCTGCTGGCCATAGGCTTCTGATGGCATCTGATTGTGACTTATAAGGCAGAGTTCGGCATGGGCTCTATAGTAATTTCATTCATTTTGGGGCCCTGACTTTCTGGTGCATTGAGTCTAGTTGTGGTGTGGAGCCTTTGTGCTTCCCCCGTTTAAATTTTTTGTTTGAAAAAATGTAGTTGTTTTACATGCCAATAAGTTTTTATCTTGTTTAATTAACGTGACCATGTATGGGCTTCGCCCCAGTTCTATTGCTATGTTGTTGTTTGTATGGATTATGTTAGCTATACTAGGCAATTGTCTCTAATGGGAGGGGGGGGGGGGTTAACCATTAGATATACTTCACAGGGGCAATAGAGTCTTTATGAATTCCAAATGTTGTGCCCAAGTGTAGGTGAAAATTCCTGACAACACCTCAACACCTCTAGAACACATATGGAATGCCCACTGCCACCAACTTGAGACATCATTTGTTCTGTTCAGTGAGACTAATTTACTATAACACAACAGACATGTGAATACTTCACAATTACAGACATAAAGTTTTGAAGTTTGTTAAATGTTCAGTTGTAATTATTGTTTTCCCATGTTTTTAGATATTTAAGTTTGAGATATGTATTGGGCAGCTCACATAATTATGTAAAATGTAAATGGCAGGAACGTCCTCTAGCAAGACTAGAACAAATATAGCTAAAGCGATGTTTAATCACTAATAAACATGATGCCACCCTGGCAACCTCACAAACGTGTATGAACCTAGACTACTGAGTGCCTATACTCAAAAATTAGTGATCAAATCAATATTACTGTGATATAAATATTCCTTTGTCATGTAGGTGAGATAACAGTGGTCAGTCAAATCATTGTTTACATAAAAAAGATATTAAAATTGTCTCCAGCCAACTGAAAGCTGTAAATCAAATTCAGTGGTCTTAAAGGGACAGTGAACACCAAAATTGTTATTGTTTAAAAAGATAGATACCACCTTTACTACCCATTCCCCAGTTTAGCACAGCCAACATGGTTATTATATTAATATACTTTTAACCTCTGTGGTTACCTTGTAACTAAGCCACTTTTGACAGCCCCCTGATCACATGGCTATTTATCTATTGACTTGCATTTTAGCCAATTAGTGCAGTGTCATGCACAACTCCACGGGAGAGAGCACAATGTTATCTATATGGCACATATGTATTAGCAGTCTCTTGTTATGAAAAGCAAATAAAAAAGCATGTGATAAGAGGCTGTCTGTAGTGGCTTAGAAAAAGGGACAATTTTAGAGGTTTAAATGTTATAAAGTATATTAATATAATAATGTTGGGGAATGGGTAGTATAAAGGTGTTATCTATATTTTTAAACAATAACAATTTTGGTGTTGACTGTCCCTTTAAAGTATTTTGCAAAATGTTTTTAACTGCAGTATAAGCTAGAAATTAAAGCAAATAATATGCAAACAGGCACTCGAAATGTAAAACATCAGGGCCAGACTGGGATCAAAAAAGGCCCGGGAATTTTATGTCAGAGCAGCCCACTCCCCGTTTGTTATTTAACTATATATAGCCCCCTTCAATCCCTGTATTTTGCGAATGTGTTGGGATTAAAGGGACGTTAAACACTTCTTTTTTGTGTAAAAACTGTTAATTGTCCCATACTCCCTAGAAAGGCCAAAAAGCAAATTGCGTAACCTATGTTTTCAAAATGCTACTAATTGCCTAAACCAGCAATTTGATTTGCAGCATTTGCAGGTTACAGAATATATTTTTTGCCCTTTCTAGCAAGTGTGGGGCAAGCATTATTTTACACAAAAGCAAGAGGTGTTTTTCATGTCCCTTTAAACAGTAAAAAGTGAAATATAAATCAAAAAATACTATGAGAAGCTAATATTGAAGTTCACATTTAAACAAATAATAACCACTTGTTGTGCAACAGCCTGTTTGGTCACTGTGATTAAAGGACCACTGTAAGCTAATATAAACTACGCTGTTTACATTTTAACTATCTTAAACAAGCACATTTTCAATAAGATGCCATTACTAAATATTTACCTGATTGCTGTAATTGCCGTATTAAAGATACATTTTTCCGAACCCACTCCGTGGGAATCTGTTGCTAAAATCCAATCCTGTATGACAACCGCAGTTTGAATATGGCGTCAAACTTTCTCACTGCGCATGTGCTAGATTGCGCAACGTCATCATCAACGTCACTCCCTTCCAGACCGGCACCGACATTGTAGACCCGCTCTATCGATCTTACACAGTTAGATCCGGCAGTGCATTGACAGGTAAGGTATTCAGAGTAGAAAGCCTGGAGAGCCTACAACATCGATTTAGGTCTCAAATGCGCATGCGTTATTCCCATCTTGATGCTGGTAATTGCAGCGTCAGTAGTAGCTAATTGCGCATGTGCTATTAGTGCCATTTTTGTGTGCATGAAAATGGGGAACAGTTCTAATGATAATTATATGCATAAACTTAGAATCCTATTGGTTCTTGATTAAATACACGTAGGTCAAAAAAATAATGGGCTGGATATCATGACATCATCGCTAAAAAATAAAAATAGTTTTTCTAAATAAATGAGGCTTCGATTTCCAAGACTTATAGGTCAGTAAGTTTAATTTAATACATGGTTGTTAGAATATGTGTTTTGGTTAGACAAAATCGGGCAAAAGTTTTTAATCCTTAAAAGCACACACTGACATCCATAGGCACTCACATACACATGCAGACAACAGTCACCATCAGATAGGAACAGGCAGCTTGAGCATGCACAAACTTAGACGCAGGTGCCATCAAACACACACAGGCATGTGCACACACACACACAAACATATACACAAGTGCCATCACACTTATCCATGCATGAAATCAAAATCCCTAAACTTAAAAAACCCTATATAACCCTATACAATGTGCTGCAATGTCCCCATCTTCACTATCTTTTTGCCTCTTCCTGGGGGGTTCAAGGGGGCGCCCCGCCAATCCTCTGGCATCTACCCCAAGTGAACCTTGGGGAATGAGGTTTACAAGAGGGGCTTCGCCCCCCTTGAAACCCCCAGACGGAGGCAAAAAGATAGTGAAGATGGGGACATCACAGCACATCGTATCTATAGGGTTTTTTTAAGTTTAGGGATTTTGATTTTAGGGATTTTGATTTTAGGGATTTTATAATTTAGGGATTTTGTTCTTTCTGCATTTTGATTTTCTTGATTTTAGACATTAGGGATTATGCTCTTTCTGGATTTCAAGATTATGTCTTATGGTATTAGGGATTTTGAGTTTAGTGATTTTGATCACCTCCCCAAAAAAGGATAAACTAAAATAATTAATATACTGTATATAGCCATATGCAGTATACATGGTAAACACAGTCCCAGAAGGTAAATAGCAGCACAAGGAAGCAGAGCTGATACACAGACAGCATTATGAATAGTTACAGGTGAACAGAGCCAAAATGAAAGAACATATCTCAAATGGTAGTTATTTGTGATTCAGCAAATTCATAATATAAAGATGCCACTGAGACTATGCAGTTGTATTATGACAATATTCATTGATCATTTATACAATGAGTGCCTCATTTGTTACAGTACAATAGCCACATTTATGCAATAATGCAAACCCCAAGGTAAAATACTTTGTCAAAGTACTATAAAAATGGTATATATTCTAATACCTGGTGGCTAAACTGATCTTATCATATTGTTATATATTCTCTTTAACCCATCTTATCTCATGTTTTCAGGCATTGCCCTCATAAAATTCAATTACCATGTCATGGTCATTTCAGGATAAATATGAATCATATCCAGTATATTGGGATAAATCCATCTAACATCTATCTATCTATCTATCTATCTATCTATATGTCTGTCTGTCTGTCTATCTAGGAGTCCTACTGAATATAAATATCAGGTGCCTAATGAACTACAACTATTCATGGAATAAAATGAAAACCTTCCTTCATCTGTATAAGCCAATGCAAGTGTCATTCAAAAATGATTTTCCATACCATATACGTCAACATTCCTGATTCTAAACCAACTTCAGTGACTTAATCTTGATAGAAACTGTTGTACTCATTATCATTTCCCTTAAAATGAAGCTTAAAGGGACACTGAACCCCCAAATTTTCTTTTGTAATTCAGAAAGAGCATGCAATTTTAAGCAACTTTCTAATTTACTCCTATTATCAATTTTTCTTTGTTCTCTTGCTATCTTTATTTGAAAAAGAAGGCATCTAAGTTTTTTGGGTTCAGTACTCTGGACAGCACTTTAATATTGGTGGATGAATTTATCCACCAATCAGCAAGGACAACCCAGGTTGTTCACCAAAAATGGTCCGGCATCTAAACTTACATTCTTGCATTTCAAATAAAGATACCAAGAGAATGAAGAAAAATTGATAATAGGAGTAAATTAGAAAGTTGCTTAAAATTTCATGCTCAATCTGAATCCCAAAAGAAAAATTTTGGTTACAGTGTCCCTTTAAAGACCTCTACACTTATGTGTAATCTAGAAAAAAAGTTAGCAAAAATTAGTACAATAATTAAAAAGAAGTCTGACATTAATACTGTCATGGTATTTTTTATTTTTTTCATACAATAGGAATTATACTAAATTTAACTCAACAGTTTAGAATGAATACATATAGCTGCACTCTAAATAATCATAAAACAGCATTCTGAATACTAATCTCCCCAAGCAATTTTACATGTGTCCTCAAAGAATAATTAGGATAAGATAATGCTAGTCATATATTGAAAGCGAAAAATACAAATTATTGACAATAGTGAACCAACAACAAAAATGTAATCAGCAATAATAAGACAGTAATAAGAAATAGAACGCAAATATTTTTTCTTTGTTAGAAAAATAATCAAAGAAACAAAGATTTTGATGGTAGATTAGAAGCATAGGTCAACAAATCTGCCCACATTTCATATAAGCAGGGGTATTCAACCTGCAGCCCATGGGCCCAGGACGGCTTTGAATGCGGCCCAAAACAAATTCGTAAACTTTCTTAAAACTCTCACTATTTGATAGCATGGCTTCAGTTTTACGGTGGTGTGCGGCTTCCAGTTATCTTCCAAGCACAGACAATCGAATTGACACCATCAGACGTGTGCTTGTGACTTGGCGAGTAAAACGCAGAGATTATTGATAATATTTTAACCTACCTTTGTACCCAAGGCAGAACATGCTGCAAACTGCGATGTCAGGAAAAATAATCAATATTTTGGTATATTTGCAACTCCATTTTCAGTCAACATAAATATGTTACCTGCCAATTTTCAAATGGAATACATAGAGCTGCAATCTGACATTCAACTTAAAGAAACATTTGATCATGTCTCTTTACTGGACTTTTATGAGACCTATCTTCTCAGAGACACATATCCCTCGCTTTACAATCACGCCTTGTTCATGTCATGACTTTTTGGCAGCACCTACATTTGTGAGCAACTATTTTCAAGGATGAAGCACACAGAGTAAAATTAGAACCAAAATATCTGATTAGCACCTTAAATGCTAACTGAGAATTGCAACTACTTCCATCTAACCAGATATTGATGCATTTGTTTCTCAAAAACAATGTCAAATATTGCACTAGTTTTATATTGCCCATCTTTCTTTTACTTTTATAATGAAAAATATTTTTAAAAAAAGCTTTTGTTAGTGTTAGTGTAATTTATGAGTGGACCAAGACAATTCTTCTTCTTCCAATGTGGCCAAGGAAAGCCAACAGATTGGACACCCCTGATATAAAGTGTAACTTAAATTATTATGTAGGATTGTATTTTGCTTATAGCATGAATTATTGAAGCCTCCGTCCGTGTTTATATTTACCACCTCTAATGGAAGTTTCTTCCATGAATTAGCTACATTGACATGTATTTCAGTGCTTGTTTTGTTGTAATAATGCAACAAGTGTGATAATACAGTTAGCAAACATATTCCCTAATTAAAAAAGACAAAAATAACACTCATACACTTGAATTATGCCAAATAAAATGGCATTTGCAATAAATTGCAAGCCAATATATAAATGTCTGTATGAAGTAGTTTCGAGATTTAAAATTGTTTCTGTTATAGTTGTAAGGGATTTACAAATGTGTTAGGAAAATTAGTGTATTATAAAACAATTAATGCAACTGGCAATAAGAAAAGTATTGTTATACAATTTAGCCAAAGCAAGTTAAATTTATAAATGATAAGAACATTTCTGTCACGTTACTTTCTGGGACCATTTGAAACAGATATCCCAGATAATGGGAAAATAGATAATACACCCATTTATTTACAGTTGTGCTCATAAGTTTACATACCCTGGCAGAATTTATGATTTCTTGGCCATTTTTCAGAGAATATGAATGATAACACAAAAACTTTTCTTTAACTCATAGTTAGTGTTTGGCTGAAGCCATTTATTATCAATCAACTGTGTTTACTCTTTTTAAATCATAATGACAACAGAAACTACCCAAATGACCCTGGTCAAAAGTTTACATACCCTGGTGATTTTGGCCTGATAACATGCACACAAGTTGACAGAAAGGGGTTTGAATGGCTATTAAAGGTAACCATCCTCACCTGTGATCTGTTTCTTGTAATTAGTGTGTGTGTATAAAAGGTCAATGAGTTTCTGGACTCCTGACAGACCCTTGCATCTTTCATCCAGTGCTGCACTGATGTTTCTGGATTCTGAGTCATGGGGAAAGAAAAAGAATTGTCAAAGGTTCTGTAGGAAAAAGGTAGTTGAACTGTATAAAACAGGAAAGGGATATAAAAAGATATCCAAGGAATTGAGAATGCAAATCAGCAGTGTTCAAACTCTAATCAAGAAGTGGAAAATGAGGCGTTCTGTTTGATAACATACTGCATTCATCTTGCCATCAATTCTGACCAAATTTCCTGTGCCTTTGTAGCTCACACATGCCATAAACATCAGTGATCCACCTCTGTGTTTCTCAGTAGGATTGATGTATCTTTCATCATAGGCCTTGTTAACTCCTCTCCAAATGTAGCGTTTATGGATGTGGCCAAAAAGCTCAATTTTGGTCTCATCACTCCAAATGACTTTGTGCCAGAAGGTTTGAGGCTTGCCTCTGTGCTGTTTGGCGTATTGTAAGTGGGATATTTTGTGGCCTTTGCTTAGTAATGGCTTTCTTTTGGCGACTCGACCATGCAGCCCATCTTTCTTCAAGTGCCTCCTTATTGTGCATCTTGAAACAGCCACACCACATGTCCTATATTTCACTTGAAGTTATTTGTGGGTTTGTCTTTGCATCCTGAACAATTTTCCTGGCAGTTGTGGCTGAAATTTTAGTTGGTCTAACTGACCGTGGTTTGGTTTCAACAGAACCCCGCATTTTCCACTTCTTTATTAGAGTTTGAACACTGCAGATTTGCATTCTCAATTCCTTGGATATCTTTTTATATCCCTTTCCTGTTTTATACAGTTCAACTACCTTTTCCCGCAGATCCTTTGACAATTCTTTTGCTTTCCCCATGACTCAGAATCCAGAATTGTCAGTGCAGCACTGGATGAAAGATGCAAGGGTCTATCAGGAGTCCAGAAACTTATTGACCTTTTATATACACACACACTAATTACAAGAAAACAGATCACAGATGAGGATGGTTACCTTTAATAGTCATTCAAATCCATTTGTGTCTACTTGTGTGCATGTTATCAGGCCAAAATCACCAGGGTATGTAAACTTTTGATCAGGGTCATTTGGATAGTTTCTGTTGTCATTATGATTTAAAAAGAGTAAATACAGTTGCTTGATAATAAATGGATTCAGCCAAACACTAACCATGAGTGAAAGAAAAGTTTTTGTGTTATCATTCATATTCTCTGAAAAATGGCCAAGAAATCATAAATTCTGCCAGGGTATGTAAACTTATGAGCACAACTGTATGTTATACAGGGAGTGCAGAATTATTAGGCAAATGAGTATTTTGACCACATCATCCTCTTTATGCATGTTGTCTTACTCCAAGCTGTATAGGCTCGAAAGCCTACTACCAATTAAGCATATTAGGTGATGTGCATCTCTGTAATGAGAAGGGGTGTGGTCTAATGACATCAACACCCTATATCAGGTGTGCATAATTATTAGGCAACTTCCTTTCCTTTGGCAAAATGGGTCAAAAGAAGGACTTGACAGGCTCAGAAAAGTAAAAAATAGTGAGATATCTTGCAGAGGGATGCAGCACTCTTAAAATTGCAAAGCTTCTGAAGCGTGATCATCGAACAATCAAGCGTTTCATTCAAAATAGTCAACAGGGTCGCAAGAAGCGTGTGGAAAAACCAAGGCGCAAAATAACTGCCCATGAACTGAGAAAAGTCAAGCGTGCAGCTGCCAAGATGCCACTTGCCACCAGTTTGGCCATATTTCAGAGCTGCAACATCACTGGAGTGCCCAAAAGCACAAGGTGTGCAATACTCAGAGACATGGCCAAGGTAAGAAAGGCTGAAAGACGACCACCACTGAACAAGACACACAAGCTGAAATGTCAAGACTGGGCCAAGAAATATCTCAAGACTGATTTTTCTAAGGTTTTATGGACTGATGAAATGAGAGTGAGTCTTGATGGGCCAGATGGATGGGCCCGTGGCTGGATTGGTAAAGGGCAGAGAGCTCCAGTCCGACTCAGACGCCAGCAAGGTGGAGGTGGAGTACTGGTTTGGGCTGGTATCATCAAAGATGAGCTTGTGGGGCCTTTTCGGGTTGAGGATGGAGTCAAGCTCAACTCCCAGTCCTACTGCCAGTTTCTGGAAGACACCTTCTTCAAGCAGTGGTACAGGAAGTAGTCTGCATCCTTCAAGAAAAACATGATTTTCATGCAGGACAATGCTCCATCACACACGTCCAAGTACTCCACAGCGTGGCTGGCAAGAAAGGGTATAAAAGAAGAAAATCTAATGACATGGCCTCCTTGTTCACCTGATCTGAACCCCATTGAGAACCTGTGGTCCATCATCAAATGTGAGATTTACAAGGAGGGAAAACAGTACACCTCTCTGAACACTGTCTGGGAGGCTGTGGTTGCTGCTGCACGCAATGTTGATGGTGAACAGATCAAAACACTGACAGAATCCATGGATGGCAGGCTTTTGAGTGTCCTTGCAAAGAAAGGTGGCTATATTGGTCACTGATTTGTTTTTGTTTTGTTTTTGAATGTCAGAAATGTATATTTGTGAATGTTGAGATGTTATATTGGTTTCACTGGTAAAAATAAATAATTGAAATGGGTATATATTTGTTTTTTGTTAAGTTGCCTAATAATTATGCACAGTAATAGTCACCTGCACACACAGATATCCCCCTAAAATAGCTAAAACTAAAAACAAACTAAAAACTACTTCCAAAAATATTCAGCTTTGATTTTAATGAGTTTTTTGGGTTCATTGAGAACATGGTTGTTGTTCAATAATAAAATTAATCCTCAAAAATACAACTTGCCTAATAATTCTGCACTCCTTGTATTGATTAAATAGATCCATGTAAGGAAACTGTGTTTCAAGTTAGTCCATATGATGCCACAATGCAATTCAGCTGTCATGTGTGTTTCAGTGATGACATGAAACCCAACATTTTTCTTTTGTAACTCAGATAGAGAATACAATTTTAAAAAAGTGTGTAGTTACACAAAACAGGCGTTACTGGAGCACATCCATGTGCAAAAAAACAACACATTTTTAAATGCTGCAAAAAATTGCCTGCAAAAACATTGATTCTTTTAAATAAAATTGGGATCTTAGTCACACAATATGGCCATATTCTGCTTAGCCAGTCACCAACTTACAAGGTGTCCCAATATTGACTGGTCCTAACACTACAGTCCTTTGTCTTTATGGGCTGAATAATTCCTGCTTTTTCTCTTCATATTAGAATGAGACTCCCTGGCTTTATATACACAACTCCATTACACTGTCATGAGTACACCTGCGCTTGGGTGGGGGGATTTAACCAATGGAAGATGGTCAGTCTCCCTTTTATTTTTAAATACAAAGTTTGGTTAAGCACACCTTACAAAAAAGTTTATATACATCTTTGGGAGTGCTGCCAATGTGACCAATTAGTTACACAAAACAGGGAGCACACCTCTATTTACAAATAAACAACACATATTTAAATGCTGCAAAAAATTGCCTGCAAAAATATCTATTCTTTTAAATAAAATTGGGATGTTAGTCACACAATATGGCCATATTCTGCTTAGCCAGTCACCAAGTCAGGTGTACTCATGACAGTGTAATGGAGTTGTGTATATAAAGCCAGGGAGTCTCATTCTATTATGAAGATAAAAAGCATGAATGTTTCAGCACATAAAGGCAAAGAACTGTAGTGTTAGGACCAGTCAATATTGGGACACCTTGTAAGTTGGTGACTGGCTTAGCAGAATATGGCCATATTGTGTGACTAAGATGTCAATTTTATTTAAAAGAATAGTTGTTTTTGCAGGCAATTGTTTACAGCATTTAAAAATGCTATTTATTTGCAAATGGATGTGCACCAATACCCCCTGTTTTGTGTAACTACTTGGTCATATTAGCAGCACTCCCAAAGATGTGTATATAAACTTTTTGTAAGGTGTGTTAAACCAAACTTTGTATTTGTGTGTATTTATATATATATAAATTCATGTAGCCCTAAAGAGGATTTTCTTTTAATGAGTTCAAGAACACATGACAATTATGTAAATGAGAAACAAATAAAGTCCAGAAATCTGCAGAATGAAAACAACCTCTAGGGGGTAAATTTACTATTGGGCGGACAGACATGATACAATGTAGCGTATCATGTCTGCAGCACATCGATAAATACCAACGGCATACGCTGTTGGCATTTATCATTGCAGCCGGAAGTTCTGGTGCAATACCGCTCCCTGCAGATTCGTAGCCAATCGGCCGCTAGCAGGGGGTGCCAATCAGAGGTGGCGGACAAGTTAAGGAGCGGTGGTCTTAGGACCGCTGCTTCTTAACTTCCGCTTCAGGCAGAACTGAAGCAGAGTGGGTCGGAAGCAGCATCCACTGCTTCATAAATTGACCCTTAGGTGTTAACTCTTAAGTTGGCAAGCTCCTTTACCTTTATTGTGTAATTTGAAATAGTTTGTTGAATCTTCCACCTATTTTAAAAATGTCAATTTATTTGAGGTTTGAAATAAGGCATACATACAATACGGAGTAGTGTTACACAGTAGCAGTACTGGAATACAGACAGCATGTGACATAACATTGTAATTGGCAATATGCATTCCTGGAAAAGGAGAAGAAAATAATATAATATACAGATAGTGTGCCTAATACTCTATTCACCTCCAAAATGTTCAATGAGGCCACTCTTGGACCTCTACGCTAAATAAATAAGTTATTGGAGGCTGATACCAACATAGGAGACCATGTTTGGATCTCAACTGAAAAAAAAAACAATTTTCTTTCGGCTAGATTTAGAGTTCTGCGGCCAAAGGGGTGCGTTAGCTACGCATGCTTTTTTTCCCCCGCACCTTTTAAATACCGCTGGTATTTAGAGTTCACAGAAGGGCTGCGTTAGGCTCCAAAAAAGGGAGCATAGAGCATATTTACCACCACTGCAACTCTCAATACCAGCGGTGCTTACGGACGCGGCCAGCTTAAAAAACGTGCTTGTGCATGATTCCCCCATAGGAAACAATGGGGCTGTTTGAGCTGAAAAAAAAACCTAACACCTGCAAAAAAGCAGCGTTCAGCTCCTAACGCAGCCCCATTGTTTCCTATGGGGAAACACTACCTAAGTCTGCATCTAACACCCTAACATGTACCCCGAGTCTAAACACCCCTAACCTTACACTTATTAACCCCTAATCTGCCGACCCTGCTATCGCTGACCCCTGCATATTATTATTAACCCCTAATCTGCCGCTCCGTACACCGCCGCAACCTACGTTATCCCTATGTACCCCTAATCTGCTGCCCCTAACACCGCTGACCCCTATATTATATTTATTAACCCCTAATCTGCCGCCCCTGCTATCGATGATCCCTGCATATTATTATTAACCCCTAATCTGCCACTCCGTACACCGCCGCAACCTACGTTATCCCTATGTACCCCTAATCTGCTGCCCCTAACACCGCCGACCCCTATATTATATTTATTAACCCCTAATCTGCCACCCCCAACGTCGCCTCCACCTACCTACAATAATTAACCCCTAATCTGCCGACCGGACCGTACCGCTACTCTAATAAATGTATTAACCCCTAAAGCTAAGTCTAACCCTAAAACTAACACCCCCCTAAATTTAATATAATTTAAATCTAACAAAATAAATTAACTCTTATTAAATAAATTATTCCTATTTAAAGCTAAATACTTACCTGTAAAATAAATCCTAATATAGCTACAATATAAATTATAATTATATTGTAGCTATTTTAGGATTAATATTTATTTTACAGGCAACTTTGTATTTATTTTAACCAGGTACAATAGCTATTAAATAGTTAATAACTATTTAATAGCTACCTAGTTAAAATAATTACAAAATTACCTGTAAAATAAATCCTAACCTAAGTTACAATTAAACCTAACACTACACTATCAATAAATAAATTAAATAAACTACCTACAATTATCTACAATTAAACCTAACACTACACTATCAATAAATTAATTAAATACAATACCTACAAATAAATACAATGAAATAAACTAACTAAAGTACAAAAAATAAAAAAGAACTAAGTTACAAAAAATAAAAAAATATTTACAAACATTAGAAAAATATTACAACAATTTTAAACTAATTACACCTACTCTAAGACCCCTAATAAAATAACAAAGACCCCCAAAATAAAAAAATGCCCTACCCTATTCTAAAATTAAAATAGAAAAGCTCTTTTACCTTACCAGCCCTGAAAAGGGCCCTTTGCGGGACATGCCCCAAAGAATTCAGCTCTTTTGCCTGTAAAAAAACCCCATACAATACCCCCCCCCAACATTACAACCCACCACCCACATACCCCTAATCTAACCCAAACTCCCCTTAAATAAACCTAACACTAAGCCCCTGAAGATCTCCCTACCTTGTCTTCACCACGCTGGGTTCACCGATCGATCCAGAAGAGCCTCCGATGTCTTGATCCAAGCCCAAGCGGGGGGCTGAAGATGTCCATGATCCGGCTAAAGTCTTCATCCAAGCGGGAGCTGAAGAGGTCCATGATCCGACTGAAGTCTTCTATCAAGCGGCATTTTCAATCTTCTTTCTTCCGCATCCATGTAGTTCATCCCGCCGACGCGGAACATCCATCTTCACCGACGACTTCCCAATGAATGACGCTTCCTTTAAGGGACGTCATCCAAGATGGCCTCCCTCAAATTCCTTAAAGGAACCGTCCTTAAAGGAACCGTCATTCGTCGGGAAGTCGTCGGTGAAGATGGATGTTCCGCGTCGGCGGGATGAACTACATGGATCCGGAAGAAAGAAGATTGAAGATGCCGCTTGATAGAAGACTTCAGTTGGATCATGGACCTCTTCAGCTCCCACTTGGATGAAGACTTCAGCCGGATCATGGACATCTTCAGCCCCCCGCTTGGGCTTGGATCAAGACATCGGAGGCTCTTCTGGATCGATCGGTGAACCCGGCGTGGTGAAGACAAGGTAGGGAGATCTTCAGGGGCTTAGTGTTAGGTTTATTTAAGGGGGGTTTGGGTTAGATTAGGGGTATGTGGGTGGTGGGTTGTAATGTTGGGGGGGGGTATTGTATGTTTTTTTTACAGGCAAAAGAGCTGAATTCTTTGGGGCTTGCCCCGCAAAGGGCCCTTTTCAGGGCTGGTAAGGTAAAAGAGCTTTTCTATTTTAATTTTAGAATAGGGTAGGGCATTTTTTTATTTTGGGGGTCTTTGTTATTTTATTAGGGGGCTTAGAGTAGGTGTAATTAGTTTAAAATTGTTGTAATATTTTTCTAATGTTTGTAAATATTTTTTTATTTTTTGTAACTTAGTTCTTTTTTATTTTTTGTACTTTAGTTAGTTTATTTCATTGTATTTATTTGTAGGTATTGTATTTAATTAATTTATTGATAGTGTAGTGTTAGGTTTAATTGTAACTTAGGTTAGGATTTATTTTACAGGTAATTTTGTAATTATTTTAACTAGGTAGCTATTAAATAGTTATTAACTATTTAATAGCTATTGTACCTGGTTAAAATAAATACAAAGTTGCCTGTAAAATAAATATTAATCCTAAAATAGCTACAATATAATTATAATTTATATTGTAGCTATATTAGGATTTATTTTACAGGTAAGTATTTAGCTTTAAATAGGAATAATTTATTTATTTCGTTAGATTTAAATTATATTTAAGTTAGGGTGGTGTTAGTGTTAGGGTTAGACTTAGCTTTAGGGGTTAATACATTTATTATAGTAGCGGTGTGGTCCGGTCGGCAGATTAGGGGTTAATAATTGTAGGTAGGTGGAGGCGACGTTGGGGGCGGCAGATTAGGGGTTAATAAATATAATATAGGGGTCGGCTGTGTTAGGGGCAGCAGATTAGGGGTACATAGGTATAGTGTAGGTTGCGGCGGTGTACGGAGCGGCAGATTAGGGGTTAAAAAAATATGCAGGTGTCAGCGATAGCAGGGGCGGCAGATTAGGGGTTAATAAATATTATGTAGGTGTCGGCGGTATTAGGGGCAGCAGATTAGGGGTACATAGGGATAAAGTAGGTGGCGGCAGTGTGCGGTCGGCAGATTAGGGGTTAAAATTTTTTAATAGAGTGGCACGATGTGGGGGGCCTCGGTTTAGGGGTACATAGGTAGTTTATGGGTGTTAGTGTACTTTAGAGCACAGTAGTTAAGAGCTTTATGAACCGGCGTTAGCCCAGAAAGCTCTTAACTCCTGTTTTTTTTCTGCGGCTGGAGTTTTGTCGTTAGATTTCTAACGCTCACTTCAGCCACGACTCTAAATACCGGCGTTAGAAAGATCCCATTGAAAAGATAGGATACGCAATTGACGTAAGGGGATCTGCGGCTGCAAAGTGTGCGTTAGACCCTTTCCTGACTGACTCTAAATACCAGCGGTAGCCCAAAACCAGCGTTAGGAGCCTCTAACGCTGGTTTTGACGGCTAACGCCAAACTCTAAATCTAGCCGTATGTTTACTATGATATAAACATAGTAAGGACAACAATGGCAGAACCTTCCATCAGGGTATGTCATGAGAAACAAATAGGCTATAAGTAGGCTGAAATGTCTATATATTATGTACTGGGAGGCTATATAATCATCTGTAAGAAAATGTTTCTATCGCATGAGCTTTAACTAATGTACACCCAGAAAATCTATGCTGCAAAACATCTTTACGTTGAAAAATAATTAAGTGGTGAAGGTAAAGCAGTAAAAGGTTTTTTCTCCAACCTGCAAACTATTTCTCACTGTCATCTAGGGTGAGTGGTCTTTGATATAGAGCTAGGTCACACTGTCCCGGCCACAGACAGCACACCTAGCTATTGGGCTAGAGTTAGGTGGCCAATCAATATTAGATATACCCCTACTTTCAAACTATATACAGTAGAACCCTGGGATGTTAGAGATATTATGTAGGGTATATGCACACTTGAAGTAGAGATTTAAGCTCCCTGAACCATGTCAGTGATACAAGCATCATACTAAATAGGCTTAAGTGCTATGGAATGTTCTATTGCAATTAACTATTCAATGGGTATAAATTCTGTTAAAAGAGTTATATTTGTCCTTACAGAGATTTTAGTGGTTTATTACCTCCCCCTGTACTGTAGTATCTTATTGGAGCTATGAGGCTAAAGCAAAACAATACCTTTACTGCAGGCTTTAAGAAAATTAACTGTGTGTGAGCGTACTCAAAATGTCATGGACAAATAATAAAAGGCTAGACAATATCTTGTATGTGGTGGTTCCCATAAATATAAGTAACACGTCTCCTGATTTTACTTGACAAGGATAATGACTATTGAATGTAAACATATACTGTGATAGACAAATGTAACAATCTAAAACATCTACTTAACATGAGGTAATTAGCTTAGTTTTGAGCCATTAACCTGTATATAACCAAATGTCTAATACTCTTGGGTTTACGAGATAGTGGATATATGCAGGAACCTGACATGGTTATGGGTTTAGCAGAGTAAACAGTGGTTGACTTAGCAGTGTCAGAAAAACCTCTGGGACGAAGATACTTATTAGGCTCTCAAAACTAAAAAAGAGTTATCTCTAGAGTCTTGCAACATCTCCCCAAATGTTCTCTTTAGTTCCAACTGGAAAAAGGGGATGCTGGTATTGAGATTTAGTTAGTCCTTATCCCACACCACGTCGGAGGACTTGGTGAGATCTTACCGGGTGGTAGAGCTCCGGAGGTTGTGAAGCTCTGTCTTTAAGGTGTGCTAGTGGCTTTCCATAAGCTGCGTAATCCTACATTCCCATCTGTCTACAGCCTCCATACTCAGAGGCAGCTCTCTGCGGCTTAAATGTGTTATAGCCTTATTATCAGAATGGATGTTTCTCTTCTGAAAGTAAGATAGGTGTTCATTTTTGTAGTAGAAATGCTCTACTGTGTAACCCAGAAGGCTGGGGGGGGGTATCATGCAGCAGCCCCAGACACGCGGTGAGTTAGTCTTGTGGATTAGATCTTCAAGGACCATGCAAATATAGGCCCGAGTGTCTTTCTTTAGAGCGTAGGTTAGGCATGCAGTCAATAATCAACTCCAAAGTCTCATAGGTATTATGCCCTATCTTCTCCCAAATAAGTGGATATTAACTAGTTAGTTTTATCAAAATAACATAAAAAATAAAATTGAGATCAGGAGCTTCACTGAGACACGTCCTGCCACTTAAGAAGTTGGCTTTGTCCCCCAAGTTTTTAAATGTGGACATAATATATGAAACTTAAAGGTTCAAAAGTAACCTCCTAGAATAGAAATAGAAAATGATGAGGACTGCATTTATCAATGTATTGTAATTCTTCACAGATTGTATGTGAACTCTAGTAGTCTTGTGTATCAAGAATATTGATTTTAATCAGTGAAAACTTTCCAGCTCCATTAAAGGGCTTTTTCAACAAGCCAAACATGTGTTCTCTGCTCAGAGAAACAGCTGAAAACCTGTGATTGTGTCAAAATAAAAGTGACCCGTTTTTTGCTTAAAACCCGTTGAAGTCAAATTGGCTGATAGATTGGAATCAACCCCATAATTTCTTAAGCGCAGTTCCCAAATACTTACTCTTTCACTATTCATATAAAACACCTACTGCTCATACGTGAATAAAATATACTGTAACCATCTTGTAATGTGCCTGCATTTGTTCTGGATATACAATGAGCTAGCTGAAAAGATTTACTGGACATAAAAATTTTTTTTTAATAGTAATGCTCATAAAAATGCTGTGATCTGTTTCTTTGAACAGTAATATAACAAAAACTAAAAAAAAAATAACAAAAATACAAATATATATTTTCTGGAAAAAATTATATAATAACGAAATGTATTTACAAGTAACAGTAAGTATGTGCAAGAATTAAGTTATTAAGTTTAATATCACCAATAGCTACTTACTATTTTAATGGGCTGTATAAGGTTGATGGGATGAACACAGTTTCTGAATATTTGGTGGAATATTAGATAAACTCGCATTTCATCATCAAGCATTTTTAAGCTTCCACTTTCTATCCATATATCAAGAGCAGGAGCAGCAATGCACTACTGGGAGCTAGCTGCAAAAATCCCCCAACACTTTGACCTCTGACTTCAGCTCAGCGTTTAAGCTGCCGCCCTCAGTGCTCTGTGAGTTGCACTGACTACTGCCCATGCTGCAAACACACTGCTATCCCACTCACTGACTACACGTGCAGTCACAAGCCAATTGAAGACACTACATGTGCAGTCAGGAGCCAATATGACGCCAAAGCTGCCAATGGGAATAGTTTCAGTTCCCACTGAGCTGCGCCAATAGGTTAAGATGATCTGTGACCCACTAGGTATCAATCACAAGTCAACCATGTGATATGCGTAGCAAGGAGGCGGAAAGTCGGAAACCCCCCAAAAAATTTTTTACATTTTAAATTAAAAAAAACTTTGTGCTGAAGCAGGGACACACCTTCACACTGCTGCTGACACACTAATGTATCACAACACACAGTTTGGAAAGCACTGGTATAATGTATAGCCAAGCATAGTGAGGTAAAAAAAAAAAGGAATAAGAGCCATAAAAAGAAGCAAAAAAAAAAGATGTGCTCAAAAAAGAAATTTACCTAGAAAACTTACGCCTAGATTTAGAGTTTTGCGTTAGGGTTAAAAAGCAGCGTTAAGGGCTCCTAACGCTGATTTTTACCGTTCGTTGGTATTTAGAGTTTCCTTAACGCGACTGAAAAATTGTTTAACGCTGAAATCATTACCGACAACACAGACCCAGTAGTTAACATCTAACGCAAAAATAAACATCCACGAATCACAAAAAAAATTTACACAAAGTACACTTACACTCATGCAAACACTACACTATATTTATTTTTCATTTTTAATATTTTCATGGCAAAATATAAAGGATCAAAGTTACGAGATCTCGGGTGTTTGAAACCCCCCCCCCCCACTAATATCCTTTTTCCATTGACTTACATTGATCGACGGGAACAGACACACATATAGCTACATCTAACTAATAATATTATCACATTCATACACTAATCGATACATACAAACAATATACACCACATTACATATGAAAATAAGAATTTGATTTTGAAATAAACACGATTTAGTTACTTTTTCACACAAGACCATGACGTCACTCACTTTACGCTCAAAAACAGTCTTGGATTTTATTTACACACACATTTTTCTCTTCCATTGACTTCTATGGGGAAGACATGCTCGTGCACGCGACAGACAGATTTACCTAACGCACGCAAAAAGCGTAGTCAAGAAAACTCTAAATACCAGCGTTATAATTGTGAAACTAACTCATGTTTTCCTGCGTTAGTCCCGCTATGACAAATAGATCACAAAATGGCTATTTCCCTATGAACTTATGGCTTTTACTTATGTGAAATTCACAACATCAAATTGTTTGATACATTCACATTACATCAACTACAAATCACCATCACTAGTGACAAACATTTGGAATAATTACATCAGATTTAAACGGACAGAACAATAATTGGAATTTGTCAGGATTCAAAAACAGTAGACTATTGGAAACACCTCTCATTTACCTGTATTATAGCATTTCATTTATTCAACTCATATTCTTGCATGAACAGCATATCTACATAGGATTAACACATGATCATTAATGGATGCACATACATTACTTTTAGCATTCACTCATACATGTGCATTCATATGATGGGGGAAAAACACATTACATTCTCTCTATGAATCAGGAAACATAAAATAGGGATTTTACTGTCCCTTTAACATCACGATTCACTCAGAATAAACCATTAGGAATTACGTACAATAAGAACATCATTAGAACAGATTAAAGCTGTCACTTTTTGGGAAGGAACAATAATGCTATACTGCTTTATAGAAGTCAGCATATGTGGGACACAATCACAATATATACGTATAGATGTACATAACACGCATCACGCAACAACAAAGCACATATTTATATTTTAATCAGCACACAATAACAAAGTAGTAAAATACAACAGCACAATGAGGATTTCATAACTACACAAGCAGGTTGATAATATGATGACGTCATTAGAAGCTTCAACCATACACATTACAACTTTAGGACTGTACCGACCCTTTCAGAAGTTTAGCACTCACTACTACAATACAACATATATGTAAACGACAGTTTGGAACATCATTATTATGGCGATTTTAAAGGGATGCGTACAAAATATTGACAGCTCGAAAATCACTTCTATATACAATATTATAGATGTCAGCCGGAAGATCGTCATTATTATTGCGATTTTAAATATTAATCCTAAAATAGCTACAATATAATTATAATTTATATTGTAGCTATATTAGGATTTATTTTACAGGTAAGTATTTAGCTTTAAATAGGAATAATTTATTTATTTCGTTAGATTTAAATTATATTTAAGTTAGGGTGGTGTTAGTGTTAGGGTTAGACTTAGCTTTAGGGGTTAATACATTTATTATAGTAGCGGTGTGGTCCGGTCGGCAGATTAGGGGTTAATAATTGTAGGTAGGTGGAGGCGACGTTGGGGGCGGCAGATTAGGGGTTAATAAATATAATATAGGGGTCGGCTGTGTTAGGGGCAGCAGATTAGGGGTACATAGGTATAATGTAGGTTGCGGCGGTGTACGGAGCGGCAGATTAGGGGTTAAAAAAATATGCAGGTGTCAGCGATAGCAGGGGCGGCAGATTAGGGGTTAATAAATATTATGTAGGTGTCAGCGGTATTAGGGGCAGCAGATTAGGGGTACATAGGGATAAAGTAGGTGGCGGCAGTGTGCGGTCGGCAGATTAGGGGTTAAAAAATTTTAATAGAGTGGCACGATGTGGGGGGCCTCGGTTTAGGGGTACATAGGTAGTTTATGGGTGTTAGTGTACTTTAGAGCACAGTAGTTAAGAGCTTTATGAACCGGCGTTAGCCCAGAAAGCTCTTAACTCCTGTTTTTTTTCTGCGGCTGGAGTTTTGTCGTTAGATTTCTAACGCTCACTTCAGCCACGACTCTAAATACCGGCGTTAGAAAGATCCCATTGAAAAGATAGGATACGCAATTGACGTAAGGGGATCTGCGGCTGCAAAGTGTGCGTTAGACCCTTTCCTGACTGACTCTAAATACCAGCGGTAGCCCAAAACCAGCGTTAGGAGCCTCTAACGCTGGTTTTGACGGCTAACGCCAAACTCTAAATCTAGCCGTATGTTTACTATGATATAAAAATAGTAAGGACAACAATGGCAGAACCTTCCATCAGGGTATGTCATGAGAAACAAATAGGCTATAAGTAGGCTGAAATGTCTATATATTATGTACTGGGAGGCTATATAATCATCTGTAAGAAAATGTTTCTATCGCATGAGCTTTAACTAATGTACACCCAGAAAATCTATGCTGCAAAACATCTTTACGTTGAAAAATAATTAAGTGGTGAAGGTAAAGCAGTAAAAGGTTTTTTCTCCAACCTGCAAACTATTTCTCACTGTCATCTAGGGTGAGTGGTCTTTGATATAGAGCTAGGTCACACTGTCCCGGCCACAGACAGCACACCTAGCTATTGGGCTAGAGTTAGGTGGCCAATCAATATTAGATATACCCCTACTTTCAAACTATATACAGTAGAACCCTGGGATGTTAGAGATATTATGTAGGGTATATGCACACTTGAAGTAGAGATTTAAGCTCCCTGAACCATGTCAGTGATACAAGCATCATACTAAATAGGCTTAAGTGCTATGGAATGTTCTATTGCAATTAACTATTCAATGGGTATAAATTCTGTTAAAAGAGTTATATTTGTCCTTACAGAGATTTTAGTGGTTTATTACCTCCCCCTGTACTGTAGTATCTTATTGGAGCTATGAGGCTAAAGCAAAACAATACCTTTACTGCAGGCTTTAAGAAAATTAACTGTGTGTGAGCGTACTCAAAATGTCATGGACAAATAATAAAAGGCTAGACAATATCTTGTATGTGGTGGTTCCCATAAATATAAGTAGCACGTCTCCTGATTTTACTTGACAAGGATAATGACTATAGAATGTAAACATATACTGTGATAGACAAATGTAACAATCTAAAACATCTACTTAACATGAGGTAATTAGCTTAGTTTTGAGCCATTAACCTGTATATAACCAAATGTCTAATACTCTTGGGTTTACGAGATAGTGGATATATGCAGGAACCTGACATGGTTATGGGTTTAGCAGAGTAAACAGTGGTTGACTTAGCAGTGTCAGAAAAACCTCTGGGACGAAGATACTTATTAGGCTCTCAAAACTAAAAAAGAGTTATCTCTAGAGTCTTGCAACATCTCCCCAAATGTTCTCTTTAGTTCCAACTGGAAAAAGGGGATGCTGGTATTGAGATTTAGTTAGTCCTTATCCCACACCACGTCGGAGGACTTGGTGAGATCTTACCGGGTGGTAGAGCTCCGGAGGTTGTGAAGCTCTGTCTTTAAGGTGTGCTAGTGGCTTTCCATAAGCTGCGTAATCCTACATTCCCATCTGTCTACAGCCTCCATACTCAGAGGCAGCTCTCTGCGGCTTAAATGTGTTATAGCCTTATTATCAGAATGGATGTTTCTCTTCTGAAAGTAAGATAGGTGTTCATTTTTGTAGTAGAAATGCTCTACTGTGTAACCCAGAAGGCTGGGGGGGGGGTATCATGCAGCAGCCCCAGACACGCGGTGAGTTAGTCTTGTGGATTAGATCTTCAAGGACCATGCAAATATAGGCCCGAGTGTCTTTCTTTAGAGCGTAGGTTAGGCATGCAGTCAATAATCAACTCCAAAGTCTCATAGGTATTATGCCCTATCTTCTCCCAAATAAGTGGATATTAACTAGTTAGTTTTATCAAAATAACATAAAAAATAAAATTGAGATCAGGAGCTTCACTGAGACACGTCCTGCCACTTAAGAAGTTGGCTTTGTCCCCCAAGTTTTTAAATGTGGACATAATATATGAAACTTAAAGGTTCAAAAGTAACCTCCTAGAATAGAAATAGAAAATGATGAGGACTGCATTTATCAATGTATTGTAATTCTTCACAGATTGTATGTGAACTCTAGTAGTCTTGTGTATCAAGAATATTGATTTTAATCAGTGAAAACTTTCCAGCTCCATTAAAGGGCTTTTTCAACAAGCCAAACATGTGTTCTCTGCTCAGAGAAACAGCTGAAAACCTGTGATTGTGTCAAAATAAAAGTGACCCGTTTTTTGCTTAAAACCCGTTGAAGTCAAATTGGCTGATAGATTGGAATCAACCCCATAATTTCTTAAGCGCAGTTCCCAAATACTTACTCTTTCACTATTCATATAAAACACCTACTGCTCATACGTGAATAAAATATACTGTAACCATCTTGTAATGTGCCTGCATTTGTTCTGGATATACAATGAGCTAGCTGAAAAGATTTACTGGACATAAAAAAATTTTTTTAATAGTAATGCTCATAAAAATGCTGTGATCTGTTTCTTCGAACAGTAATATAACAAAAACTAAAAAAAAAATAACAAAAATACAAATATATATTTTCTGGAAAAAATTATATAATAACGAAATGTATTTACAAGTAACAGTAAGTATGTGCAAGAATTAAGTTATTAAGTTTAATATCACCAATAGCTACTTACTATTTTAATGGGCTGTATAAGGTTGATGGGATGAACACAGTTTCTGAATATTTGGTGGAATATTAGATAAACTCGCATTTCATCATCAAGCATTTTTAAGCTTCCACTTTCTATCCATATATCAAGAGCAGGAGCAGCAATGCACTACTGGGAGCTAGCTGCAAAAATCCCCCAACACTTTGACCTCTGACTTCAGCTCAGCGTTTAAGCTGCCGCCCTCAGTGCTCTGTGAGTTGCACTGACTACTGCCCATGCTGCAAACACACTGCTATCCCACTCACTGACTACACGTGCAGTCACGAGCCAATTGAAGACACTACATGTGCAGTCAGGAGCCAATATGACGCCAAAGCTGCCAATGGGAATAGTTTCAGTTCCCACTGAGCTGCGCCAATAGGTTAAGATGATCTGTGACCCACTAGGTATCAATCACAAGTCAACCATGTGATATGCGTAGCAAGGAGGCGGAAAGTCGGAAACCCCCCAAAAATTTTTTTACATTTTAAATTAAAAAAAACTTTGTGCTGAGGCAGGGACACACCTTCACACTGCTGCTGACACACTAATGTATCACAACACACAGTTTGGAAAGCACTGGTATAATGTATAGCCAAGCATAGTGAGGTAAAAAAAAAAGGAATAAGAGCCATAAAAAGAAGCAAAAAAAAAAAGATGTGCTCAAAAAAGAAATTTACCTAGAAAACTTACGCCTAGATTTAGAGTTTTGCGTTAGGGTTAAAAAGCAGCGTTAAGGGCTCCTAACGCTGATTTTTACCGCTCGTTGGTATTTAGAGTTTCCTTAACGCGACTGAAAAATTGTTTAACGCTGAAATCATTACCGACAGCACAGACCCAGTAGTTAACATCTAACGCAAAAATAAACATCCACGAATCACAAAAAAAATTTACACAAAGTACACTTACACTCATGCAAACACTACACTATATTTATTTTTCATTTTTAATATTTTCATGGCAAAATATAAAGGATCAAAGTTACGAGATCTCGGGTGTTTGAAACCCCCCCCCCCCACTAATATCCTTTTTCCATTGACTTACATTGATCGACGGGAACAGACACACATATAGCTACATCTAACTAATAATATTATCACATTCATACACTAATCGATACATACAAACAATATACACCACATTACATATGAAAATAAGAATTTGATTTTGAAATAAACACGATTTAGCTACTTTTTCACACAAGACCATGACGTCACTCACTTTACGCTCAAAAACAGTCTTGGATTTTATTTACACACACATTTTTCTCTTCCATTGACTTCTATGGGGAAGACGTGCTCGTGCACGCGACAGACAGATTTACCTAACGCACGCAAAAAGCGTAGTCAAGAAAACTCTAAATACCAGCGTTATAATTGTGAAACTAACTCATGTTTTCCTGCGTTAGTCCCGCTATGACAAATAGATCACAAAATGGCTATTTCCCTATGAACTTATGGCTTTTACTTATGTGAAATTCACAACATCAAATTGTTTGATACATTCACATTACATCAACTACAAATCACCATCACTAGTGACAAACATTTGGAATAATTACATCAGATTTAAACGGACAGAACAATAATTGGAATTTGTCAGGATTCAAAAACAGTAGACTATTGGAAACACCTCTCATTTACCTGTATTATAGCATTTCATTTATTCAACTCATATGCTTGCATGAACAGCATATCTACATAGGATTAACACATGATCATTAATGGATGCACATACATTACTTTTAGCATTCACTCATACATGTGCATTCATATGATGGGGGAAAAACACATTACATTCTCTCTATGAATCAGGAAACATAAAATAGGGATTTTACTGTCCCTTTAACATCACGATTCACTCAGAATAAACCATTAGGAATTACGTACAATAAGAACATCATTAGAACAGATTAAAGCTGTCACTTTTTGGGAAGGAACAATAATGCTATACTGCTTTATAGAAGTCAGCATATGTGGGACACAATCACAATATATACGTATAGATGTACATAACACGCATCACGCAACAACAAAGCACATATTTATATTTTAATCAGCACACAATAACAAAGTAGTAAAATACAACAACACAATGAGGATTTCATAACTACACAAGCAGGTTGATAATATGATGACGTCATTAGAAGCTTCAACCATACACATTACAACTTTAGGACTGTACCGACCCTTTCAGAAGTTTAGCACTCACTACTACAATACAACATATATGTAAACGACAGTTTGGAACATCATTATTATGGCGATTTTAAAGGGATGCGTACAAAATATTGACAGCTCGAAAATCACTTCTATATACAATATTATAGATGTCAGCCGGAAGATCGTCATTATTATTGCGATTTTAAAAGGACGCGTACAATATTGACATCTCGCCAATCACTCATATATACATTACTACAGATAGCAGCCGGAAGATCTTCAGTATTATTGCGATTTTAAAGGGACGCGTACAATATTTACATCTCGCAAATCGCTTATATATACAATACTAGAGATGTCAGCCGGAAGAACTTCAGTATTATTGCGATTTTAAAGGGATGCATACAATATTGACATCTCGCAAATCACTTATATATACAATACTAGAGATGGCAGCAGGAAGATCTTCAGTATTATTGCGATTTTAAAGGGACGCGTACAATATTGACATCTCGCAAATCACTTATATATATACATTACTACAGATGGCAGCCGGAAGATCGTCATTAATATTGCGATTTTAAAGGGACGCGTACAATATTGACATCTCGCCAATCCCTCATATATACAATACTACAGATGTCAGCTGTTACTTTATCGTTTACAAACAATATTGCAGCAACATTGATCGATCACATTCTATGCCATTATACACAAGTATGCACTTTCATTCATGTTAGCGTGGACGTGTGCTTGTTACTATAAGATCGCGTTTAATAAGTATGTATTACGCATATGAACAAACATTACGAAGATGCACTGTATATGTTACATTTTACACTTTCACATTGCGATTCATTGGGGGAAAACAACATTTCAGCAAACACCTAAAAAAAACTTTGAAAGCATTCGCGCCGCTCACATACAAACAAGTGTATACAATCAGCAATCATTACGAACTCACTACCATTGGACATTATGCACTATAAATCCCCCAAACAACATGGCCAAAGCGTCTCTTGTGATCGACATTGTATCAATTCGCTTCTGTGTTTTTGCATACCTTGTTACTCCTTGTGTTGTGTTTGCTCTGCTGTTTGGATTTGTGCTGATTAGCTTGGCAAATATGGATAACGATTTGATAGACGCTGCTACTGGTGCTGCTGCACAAGTAGAGATTCAGAGAATCAGGTGGGCTCGGCGGCTCCAAGTGAGACAAAGGGCTCGTTTGGTTCGAGGTCCTCGTGTCTACAGGGTGAGACCCATCTTGGAAAACATGAGTGACTTCGAGGTTTATGACAAGTATAGGCTCAATCGCGAACAGCTCATTGGCCTTTACGATGTTCTTAGACCTCATCTGGAGCCACGTATACGAATAAGGACTGCTGTCCCTGGCATCACTAAGATGCTAAGTTGTATATACGTCCTGGCCTCCGGGAGTTTTCAATCTGGAGAGATGTACATGCATGGCCTGTCTCAAGGTACATTCTTTGTGGTTTTTGATAACTTTCTGGATGCCATGGTACGTATTAGTAAGCGTTACATAGGATTCCCTCAGAATGATGGTGATTGGAGGCGCCTGAAGAGGGAATTCTTTGCAATCGCTGAATTGCCCAATGTCTTGGGAGCAATAGATTGCACCCACATTGCGCTGCATGCTCCAGCTGATGACTTGCCCTTCCGAAATTGCAAACATTTCCATAGCCTCAACGTGCAGTATGTTTGTGACGCATGGATATGGATTATGCACGTGTGTGTGAATTTTGGCGGGGCTTGTCATGATTCCCACATCCTTAGACAATCGTCCCTGTGGCGGCCGTTTGAGGAAAGACAGTTTCCCCCTGGGTATCTCGTTGGTGAGTATTTGTGCCCAACATGGTTAATTAGTTAGACAATTGCCACTGTAGTCTTAAAAAACAGTTATGTTTGTGTAATGTGCAAAATGTGCAGCTATAGGATGCAATTTACCCATTTCTTTCTCTTTCCGCAAATGTCTAGTTTTAGCTCCAAACAGATATGTAGCATGTCTTAGCTTAAATGGGCAGATAGAGAATGCAATGTAACCATTTAATTGCCTTTCAACAAATGTCTAGTTTTAGTTTAAAACAGATATGTAGCATGTCTTAGCTTAAAGGGCCACTGTAAGTAAATATTTTCTATGCCTGTTACTAACTAACTACCCCAAATACGCTTTTTAGAAATAGCATTTCATTAACATATCTCTACCGTATATCAGAAATCTTGTATGCAAATTAAATTGTTTTCCAAACCCACTCCGTGGGTATCCTTTGCTCTGTACCAATCCGTTTACAATACATAGGTTTCAAAATGGCGCTTTAAACACAAAGTTATTGGTTTAAGTATTTTGAACATGCAGTGCTGAAAATAGTGGGCAGGATAACGTGACATCATCGGCGAATAAAAGATATAACTTTTAGAACGTTATGAAACTTCGTTTTGGAGAAAATATAAGTCAGTAGGTTTTAATTAATGTTTATTAACTTTAATATGTTAGTTGTTTAGCTTAAAAATTATAACAGAAAGTAATCCTTTAAATGGCCAGATAGAGAATGCAATTTAACCATTTTGTTTTTAGTTTAGCAAAGGTCGGGTTTATGCGAAATACGCATATGTAGCATGTCTTAGCTTAAATGGGCAGATAGAGAATGCGATTTAACCATGTCATTGTCTCTTTCCGCAAATGTCTAGTTTTACTTTTAAACAGATATGTAGCATGTCTTAGCATAAATGGACAGATAGAGAATGCAATTTAACCATGTCATTGTCTCTTTCCGCAAATGTCTAGTTTTACTTTTAAACAGATATGTAGCATGTCTTAGCTTAAATGGACAGATAGAGAATGCAATTTAACCATGTCATTATCTCTTTCCGCAAATGTCTAGTTTTAGTTTAAAACAGATATGTAGCATGTCTTAGCTTAAATGGACAAATAGAGAATGCAATTTAACCATTTTGTTTTAAGTTTAGCAAAGGTCTGGTTTATGCGAAATACGCATATGTAGCATGTCTTAGCTTAAATGGGCAGATAGAGAATGCAATTTAACCATGTCATTGTCTCTTTCCGCAAATGTCTAGTTTTACTTTTAAACAGATATGTAGCATGTCTTAGCTTAAATGGGCAGATAGAGAATGCAATTTAACCATGTCATTGTCTCTTTCCGCAAATGTCTAGTTTATCTTTTAAACAGATATGTAGCATGTCTTAGCTTAAATGGTTAGATAGAAAATGCAATTTAAACATATAAATCTTTTTTAATGAAAATGTTTATTTTAGGGCTTTTTCGTGTACACAAATGAAAAGTATTTTAAAATAATAATTATAAATAAATTATTAATATTTGTCATTTTGTTATGTTCATTATTTATAGGTGATTCTGGTTACATGAGCCGGCCTTGGCTCATTACGCCGTTGCGTAACCCCACTGATGAGGCCCAGGAGCACTACAATAGGGCGCACAAGCGGACTAGGGCTGTAGTCAAGAGGATGTTTGGGCTCCTCAAAATGAGACTCAGATGCATTGACAGGTCGGGAGGAGCCCTCCAATACAGCCCTAGTAAGGTGGCAAAGATCATTATAGCCTGCAGCGTCCTGCATAATATTGCAGAGTGGGCTGGGATGCTGCAGGCTTTCCAGGTGCCCCAACGCCTCCTCCAAGATGAGGAGGACGAGCCTATTCTAGAGGGGCTATTCCGGGACGAGGGGCTCAATGTCAGAGCAGACATCATCAACCGCCACTTCAGACGGTAAATAATAGAAGTTAGATAGGAGTATTGCCAAAATATGTGAATTCTAGGGAAATGACAAGTAGAGAATTGTGGATTGTTCATCAAAAGATTAAAATGTTTTAATTTATTACTATAGGTGATGCTCTGGTCACTGGGTCCTGTAACGACTTTGCCACCTGGTTTTTAAAGACAACATCAGCTGGTAAGTATAAATAATGTATGGACTGTGGCTGGCGGGAATTTGTCACAAACAGACATCATATGTCATACATTTTATGAACTATTATTTCTTTTACACATTACTTGAATTTTGGATACTCAGAAAGTGATCCTCTAGCAAGACTGTGAGTCAAAGTCAGATTCAAAGTCACACATTAGAGGTTAGGTCTGCTCAATATATAACTCATCTTCACACTTGATAGAACATAACACAAGATGCTTCACACGATTAGTAAGCTAGTGACAGAAATAGTTTCAGAAATAGGGGGTGGGAGAGGTGTGAAGAAATAATTAACACACTTTTATTGTTTGTTTATCACTTTCTCTACCATTAGGGAAATGACTTCATCTAAAGACTGAAAGTGAAGAATTCAAGACTGAAAGTGAAGAATTCAAGACTGAAAGTGAACAATCTCAGACTGAAAGTGAACAATCCAAGATTGAAAGTGAAGAATCCAAGATTGAAAGTGAAGAATACCAATGTGATCATGTTTGGCATTGTCTTTCAAATGTGCTGACCTTGAAAACCATACAAAGACACGTTCACATGGTAAGTGGCAACAATTTGATGGACTAAGGCTGTGGATGCATCCTATTGGAGACACTTAGATGTTTTTTTATTTTAGATGGTATTTCCCAATCCTCTCATTTGAAAATGATGAATAAGACACCTAATGAAGATAAACTGTTATTTTCAAGATAATTGACTTTCAAAGACCATGCATACAAGTTGGTTTGCACAATGCATGCTAGTTACGAATCACAGGAGGAAGAATGTTAAGAATTAGGAATAGTTACATGTCCTAGATTAGAATATTTTAATTTTACATACATTACCCCTACTTTGTGCTACAGAGGAATCACATTCTGACCAATCAGACAAAGGAATACATCTTAGAGTTGATATAGAGGTATATTATTAGAAGGGACATGAAATAGTACATTTATGTTCAGCATACTATATAAATGGTTTTTGAAGATGTTATATGCATTTTTTTATATTTTAAAATGCTGATATTTAATTGTAATATTGATGAGACAATATAATGTTATTTTAAATTATGGATAGGTATATATGTAATAATGTATGTTTATTTATTTATTTTTTAAATATCTATTGTTTTAAAAAAACATGTTAGAGCATAGACACAAGAAGAAATGTAATTTCTTTAAATGAATATTTTAAGACATGTGTTCATGAAATAACTAATGTTTATTTATTTTTTTCAGAGTTTCATCTGTGATAAATTACCCTATTTTATTTTTTCTTTAATTTATTTTATTGTCAATAAATTATTTTTTTATACTATATCTTTTTTTTTTATTTACAAAATTTTATTTTTTTAAAATATTATAAGAAATATATCCATATAATCTGACAAGTAAAAAAAAAAATACTCCCATGACTGTTAGTTGTCTATTTGACAAGCACATGCCTGATCTAAAACCTTTCATCATGTATTGAATTAATAATATAAAAACAGCTTATTCAGATAATGTTAAAGTCAAGTATCTTTTAAAAATTATTTTGGATTTAAATCCATTGATGTTTTTATTGTGTAATTTATAGATGTTAAAAATCGAAAATGTTTCTGACGAGGATATGTAGTCTAAATTAGACAGAACAACTTCGTTCTTTCACTTTTAAGAAAGGAAAGTGGTTAACTTACATCAAAGTGACATTTTCATTTTTTATTTTTTGGATAATCTCATGTATCTTCCTTAGGTATACAAAAATATATATATATATTTTTTTAATGTTTAAAATTGTTATGAAATGTAAAATCATTTTATTTTATATTTAGACCAAGCTAGTTATTGTATGCCATATTGATGACTTTTCTGTCATTTGAAGGCTCATTTAACTATAGCTAGCTCGTAATATAATTGCCAAAAATTATTCCTGTTACCTCTTGGATATATATCATATATCTATATGTATTTTCATTCCCCTTTAGTTTCTTTATACAATGTTAAAAGGACACTGAACCCATTTTATTTTATTTTGTGATTTCGATAGAGCAGGCAATTTTAAGCAACTTTCGAATTTACTCCTATTATCAATATTTCTTCGTTCTCTTGCTATCTTTATTAGAAAGATAAGGCATTTGAAATTTTTTGGTTCAGACCTCTGGACAGCATTTTTTGATTGGTGGATGAATTTATCAAACAATCAGCAAGGACAACCTGGTTGTTCTCCAAAAATGGGCCGGAATATAAACTTACATTCTTGCATTCAAAAAAATATAGCAAGAGAATGAATAAAATATTATAATCGGAGAAAATTAGAAAGTTGATTAAAATGTCATGCTCTATCTGAATCACAAATTAAAATATTTGGGTTCAGTGTCCCTTTAACTCCATATATTCCTAATGTTTTGGTCCTTAAAGGGACATTCAAAAAAGATATCATTTAGTGAATTATAGACAATACAAATTTAATTGAAACAACATTTAAATGTATTATTAGTATCTAATTTGATTCATTCTTTAAATATCCTTTGTTTTAGAAATATCAATGCACATGGCTTAGATAATGATATAAGGCATCTATGTGCAAACAACAATCAGCATCAAAAGAGCCTATCTAGCTATGCTTTTAAGCCAAGAATCTAAATTTTAAAAAGATAATAAGATAAAAAAAACTAAATATAACGTGGTTTGAATATTCTATTATCCCTCGAAATCATTACAAACATATAGCTTAATGTCCCTTTAAGGTGAAGATAGCTAAATACAGACATTAGAACATATTTCATTCACAGTGGGGCAAACAATCCAGAAGTTTGAAAAAGGGAGGTGCATAGGTTTATGATCATCAAAGCATTATTTTGAAATATCTACTTAAAGGGACATGAAACCCTAATCTTTTCTTTTGTGATTTAAAAAGAGTATGCCATTTTTAAAATCTTCAATTACTTCGATTATGTCATTATCTTAATTCTCTTGACATACTTTTCTTGAAAAGCATAGCTAGATAGGCTCAGTAATTGCTGATTGGTTGCTGCACATAGATGCCTTGTGTGATTGGCTCCCCCATGTGCATTGCTATTTATTCAATAAAGGATATCTAAAGAATGATGCAAAATAGATAATAGAAGTCAATTTGAATCTTGTTTAAAATTGTCTTCTCTACTTGAATCATGAAAGAAAATATTTGTGTTTAGTGTCCCTTTAATTGTGGCTGGCCAACAATACATATTTACAATGTTTACACAGATTTATTTAGAGCAAGATTGCATATCAGCTCATGAAAGGGACGGAAAATTAACAAGCTTTTAGTTCTGGAATATGAAATAAAATATAATTTAAAACATTAACATTTAATTCTATCATCTATTTGAAATCATTATTTTATGGTTATTTGCTTTAAAAACATATCTAGATATGCTCAGTAGATGAAGATTGGTGGATGCACAGAGATGCCTTGTGTGATTTGCTCAACCATGTGCATTGCAATTTCTTCTGGATATCTAAATAAAAAGATAAATTGAGTTACACTTCAAAGTCTAAAAATGTATTCTTTCTCCGGATCATTTTTTGAAAATATTTTGGTTTAATGTCTCTTTACAAATAAAGACGCCATTGCACAATAACATATGTGAGCAGTTCAGACAAATACAAGCTTGAGGTTTATTTACTAATAAGAAACAAACGTGTAGTTTAACATTTATAAACAGATTATCCAAGTTACGGACATTAGAACCAGAAATTACGCATTTCAGAAATGTTGCGTGGGAAACGTATCTTGCAACACGAGATTCGCATCTTTAAACATTCGAGTCTAATGTCACGCAATAGCACACAATCAATGTGCATTATAAATACATCTAATAGAGCAATGTCAATACTTCACAATAAGTCACAAAATTGATTTAATGAACAATAAATACATTCAATGTAAAATTTGTATTACTAAAACGTATTTGTATTAAACAAACAGAACGATATTAAACATAGAAATGTCTACAACATTTAATAATGTGACAGGATTTTTTTGAAAATTGAAACATTAATATTTAATGGATCACGTATATTAAATCGGCGTCACACATATCTGCATAACAGCCCCATGAGTTACAAATAAGTCTACATGAAAAATGTAGTAACAGCACCCCCTGGAAGTATGTTTATGGAAGTTACTAAGATCTGAAACATTAAGGAACGGCCAATCAGAGTTCATCACACAAACACAACTTGAGTCAGGATGGTCTCACAGACATTCTAACAATATTTCAAAATTGTATCCAATCAGATGTACAGATACCATGTCCCATGGTGCATCTCATGTTTACTTCACCATATAAAAGTCCATTACACATTGCCATCTTTGACAATTCTCTAATGCCTGCAGGTGTACTGTATATATAATTTAACTTCATTTTACTGTAAGATTATTTTCATGGCCAATTTATATTCTGCCCCTGTGTAGTGCTTGATATTTTTGGGATACATTTTGACAACATTCACACATTTATGCATATGTTTCGATTTTAAAAATATACATTACATATTTTTATTGTTTCTAGTCATTTAAGGGACATGACAACTAACTTTTAAATGTAATGATTTAGACGTGATTTGCAGGAATTTTTTAAGCATTTGATTAGCTAAATTGCTTCAGTCTATTGTTATTGTTATTCTAAAATCATATCAAGGTCGGTTTAGGTTATGCAATGCATTACTGGGATTAACCGGCTGTTTTTTTTATGCTGAAATTTGCCTATTTTCATAGGTTCAAATCATGTGTTCAGATAACAGTAGTACATAGTTGCTCCTTTAAAAATAAAATATAACACAATGAAGCCAAAAAGTACAAAATAAGTCTATTATCAATTTAAAAAAAATCACAGGCTTGATTTTAATGCAAAAATTATCCAATTACACATTTGGAGCTTCATGTCCCTTTAAGAGAGGATAATTAAAGAATCTTGATGATATCCTTAAGTAACATATTATATTGTAATTGCATGCTCCATCCCATTCATTACATCAACATATGGACTTGACAATTCATTAACAGCGACATTGTCAAATCCAGAAATTTTAATATTAAAGGGACACTGAGCACAAATTATTACTGTTGTCATTCAGATAGAGCATGCAATATTAATCAACTTTATAATTGACTCCTATAATCATATTTTCATTATTCTCTTGCTATCTTTATTTTAAAAGCAAGAATGTAAGTTTATCTGCAGGTCCATTTTTGGGGACCAACCTGGGTTGTTCTTGCTGATTGGTGGATACCTTCAACGACCAATATTTATTGATAGCAATAATTGCTTAGCTGCCTTTAACCCCTTAACGACTGAGGACGTGCAGGGTACGTCCTCAGAAAAAAGGCAGTTAATGCCTGAGAACGTACCCTGCACGTCCTCAGTGTGGAAAGCAGCTGGAAGCGATCCTGCTCGCTTCCAGCTGCTTTCCGGTTATTGCAGTGATGCCTCGATATGGAGGCATCCTGCAATAACGTTTGTAAGCCATCCGGTGCAGAGAGAGCCACTCTGTGGCCCTCTCTGCACCGGAGATCGGTGGCTACCGGCGTTGGTGGGTGGGAGCCGGACCGGGAGGCGGGTGGCGGCCATCGATGGCCATGTGGATCTGAAGGGGGGCGGGATCGTGGGCGGGGGTGGCTGGGGGCGCGCACGGGCGCGCGCGCGTGCACGGGAGGGTGGGGGCGGGCGCGTGCACGGGGAGGGAGCGGGTGGGAACCGCTACACTGCAGAAAATGGGGAAATAAAAAATACAATAAAAATAAAATCTAAACAATCAGCAAGGTGGTGGGGGTTTGTTTGTGGGGGGTGGGGGGTTGGGGGAAGCTACACTACAGAAAAAAACAAAAAACCCCAAAAAAAAAGCACTTTTTATTGTAAACTGGGTACTGGCAGACAGCTGCCAGTACCCAAGATGGCCCCCAATAAGGCAGAGGGGAGGGTTAGAGAGCGGTTTTGGGGGGGATCAGGGAGGTTGGGGGCTAAGGGGGGGATCCTACACAGTAGCATATGTAAATATGCTAAAAAAAAATTTCATTTTTTTTTAAAAACCCTTTTATTTTAGTACTGGCAGACTTTCTGCCAGTACTTAAGATGGCGGGGACAATTGTGGGGTGGGGGAGGGAAGGGAGCTGTTTGGGAGGGATCAGGGGGTGGGATGTGTCAGATGGGAGGCTGATCTCTACACTAAAGCTAAAATTAACCCTGCAAGCTCACTACAAACTCCCTAATTAACCCTTTCACTGCTAGCCATAATACACGTGTGAGGCGCAACAGGATTTAGTGGCCTTCTAATTACCAGAAAGCAACGCCAAAGTCATATATGTCTGCTATTTCTGAACAAAGGGGATCCCAGACAAGCATTTACAACCATTTGTGCCATAATTGCACAAGCTGTTTGTAAATGATTTCAGTGAGAAACCTAAAATTGTGAAAAATTTTACGTTTTTTTTAATTTGATCGCATTTGGCGGTGAAATGGTGGCATGAAATATACCAAAATGTGCCTAGATCAATACTTGGGGTTGTCTACTACACTACACTAAAGCTAAAATTAACCCTACAAGCTCCCTAAAAGCTCCCTAATTAACCCCTTAACTGCTGGGCATGATACACTTGTGGTGCGCAGTGGCATTTAGCGGCCTTCTAATTACCAAAAAGCAACGCCAAAGCCATATATGTGTGCTATTTCTGAACAAAGGGGATCCCAGAGAAGAATTTACAACCATTTATGCCATAATTGCACAAGCTGTTTGTAAATGATTTCAGTGAGAAACCTAAAGTTTGTGAAAAAATTTGTGAAAAAGTGAACAATTTTTTGTATTTGATCGCATTTGGCGGTGAAATGGTGGTATGAAATATACCAAAATTGGCCTAGATCAATACTTTGGGATGTCTACTAAAAAAAAATATATACATGTCAAGGGATATTCAGGGATTCCTGAAAGATATCAGTGTTCTAATGTAACTAGCGCTAATTTTGGAAAAAAATGGTTTGGAAATAGCAAAGTGCTACTTGTATTTATGGCCCTATAACTTGCAAAAAAAAGCAAAGAACATGTAAACATTGGGTATTTCTAAACTCAGGACAAAATTTAGAAACTATTTAGCATGGGTGTTTTTTGGTGGTTTTAGATATGTAACAGATTTTGGGGGTCAAAGTTAGAAAAAGTGTGTTTTTTTCCATTTTTTCCTCATATTTTATAATTTTTTTTTATAGTAAATTATAAGATATGATGAAAATAATGGTATCTTTAGAAAGTCCATTTAATGGCGAGAAAAACGGTATATAATATGTGTGGGTACAGTAAATGAGTAAGAGGAAAATTACAGCTAAACACAAACACCGCAAAAATGTAAAAATAGCCTTGGTCCCAAACGGACAGAAAATGGAAAAGTGCTCTGGTCACTAAGGGGTTAATATTAAAATTTAAAATTTTAAATATTATAATAGGAGTCAATGTTAAATTATTAAAAAGTTTTTTGAAAAATGAAATCAATGATTTCGAAAATTGATGTCAGTGTCCCTTTAATAAACAATAGATTCATTCATCCTTACATTCTTTGGATAAAACAATATTGATATATAAATCACATATTCACTCTTGGACTTACTTTATAGATATAAGCATACTCTAACAGCACCATGATTACATATTTTGAAAAATAACTTCTGTTTGGTATTGTGATCAATATCTAAAGAATGATGCAAAATAGATAATAGAAGTCAATTTGAATCTTGTTTCAAATTGTCTTCTCTACTTGAATCATGAAAGAAAATATTTGTGTTTAGTGTCCCTTTAATTGTGGCTGGCCAACAATACATATTTACAATGTTTACACAGATTTATTTAGAGCAAGATTGCATATCAGCTCATGAAAGGGACGGAAAATTAACAAGCATTTAGTTCTGGAATATGAAATAAAATATAATTTAAAACATTAACATTTAATTCTATCATCTATTTGAAATCATTATTTTATGGTTATTTGCTTTAAAAACATATCTAGATATGCTCAGTAGATGAAGATTGGTGGATGCACAGAGATGCCTTGTGTGATTTGCTCAACCATGTGCATTGCAATTTCTTCTGGATATCTAAATAAAAAGATAAATTGAGTTACACTTCAAAGTCTAAAAATGTATTCTTTCTCCGGATCATTTTTTGAAAATATTTTGGTTTAATGTCTCTTTACAAATAAAGACGCCATTGCACAATAACATATGTGAGCAGTTCAGACAAATACAAGCTTGAGGTTTATTTACTAATAAGAAACAAACGTGTAGTTTAACATTTATAAACAGATTATCCAAGTTACGGACATTAGAACCAGAAATTACGCATTTCAGAAATGTTGCGTGGGAAACGTATCTTGCAACACGAGATTCGCATCTTTAAACATTCGAGTCTAATGTCACGCAATAGCACACAATCAATGTGCATTATAAATACATCTAATAGAGCAATGTCAATACTTCACAATAAGTCACAAAATTGATTTAATGAACAATAAATACATTCAATGTAAAATTTGTATTACTAAAACGTATTTGTATTAAACAAACAGAACGATATTAAACATAGAAATGTCTACAACATTTAATAATGTGACAGGATTTTTTTGAAAATTGAAACATTAATATTTAATGGATCACGTATATTAAATCGGCGTCACACATATCTGCATAACAGCCCCATGAGTTACAAATAAGTCTACATGAAAAATGTAGTAACAGCACCCCCTGGAAGTATGTTTATGGAAGTTACTAAGATCTGAAACATTAAGGAACGGCCAATCAGAGTTCATGACACAAACACAACTTGAGTCAGGATGGTCTCACAGACATTCTAACAATATTTCAAAATTGTATCCAATCAGATGTACAGATACCATGTCCCATGGTGCATCTCATGTTTACTTCACCATATAAAAGTCCATTACACATTGCCATCTTTTACAATTCTCTAATGCCTGCAGGTGTACTGTATATATAATTTAACTTCATTTTACTGTAAGATTATTTTCATGGCCAATTTATATTCTGCCCCTGTGTAGTGCTTGATATTTTTGGGATACATTTTGACAACATTCACACATTTATGCATATGTTTCGATTTTAAAAATATACATTACATATTTTTATTGTTTCTAGTCATTTAAGGGACATGACAACTAACTTTTAAATGTAATGATTTAGACGTGATTTGCAGGAATTTTTTAAACATTTGAGTAGCTAAATTGCTTCAGTCTATTGTTATTGTTATTCTAAAATCATATCAAGGTCGGTTTAGGTTATGCAATGCATTACTGGGATTAACCGGCTGTTTTTTTTATGCTGAAATTTGCCTATTTTCATAGGTTCAAATCATGTGTTCAGATAACAGTAGTACATAGTTGCTCCTTTAAAAATAAAATATAACACAATGAAGCCAAAAAGTACAAAATAAGTCTATTATCAATTTAAAAAAAATCACAGGCTTGATTTTAATGCAAAAATTATCCAATTACACATTTGGAGCTTCATGTCCCTTTAAGAGAGGATAATTAAAGAATCTTGATGATATCCTTAAGTAACATATTATATTGTAATTGCATGCTCCATCCCATTCATTACATCAACATATGGACTTGACAATTCATTAACAGCGACATTGTCAAATCCAGAAATTTTAATATTAAAGGGACACTGAGCACAAATTATTACTGTTGTCATTCAGATAGAGCATGCAATATTAATCAACTTTATAATTGACTCCTATAATCATATTTTCATTATTCTCTTGCTATCTTTATTTTAAAAGCAAGAATGTAAGTTTATCTGCAGGTCCATTTTTGGGGACCAACCTGGGTTGTTCTTGCTGATTGGTGGATACCTTCAACGACCAATATTTATTGATAACAATAATTGCTTAGCTGCCTTTAATATTAAAATTTAAAATTTTAAATATTATAATAGGAGTCAATGTTAAATTATTAAAAAGTTTTTTGAAAAGTGAAATCAATGATTTCGAAAATTGATGTCAGTGTCCCTTTAATAAACAATAGATTCATTCATCCTTACATTCTTTGGATGAAACAATATTGATATATAAATCACATATTCACTCTTGGACTTACTTTATAGATATAAGCACACTCTATGAAAAATAACTTCTGTTTGGTATTGTGATCAATATGTGTTGTGTCCTAAACAAGATTACTGTACATTGCACAAATGGCTCGATGTGCCACATGGCTTTGTTTAGATTTGTCAACAGTTGTTATTCCAAATGTTGTTTGTGTGTATTCTTTGAAGAACATTGATCAATGGGTATATTTAGATATGCAATAGAATCATATGAGATGAATTGTCTGTCTAATATAGTCAGAAATTAAACATATGTTAAAGACATCTTTTTCTTCATCACCTTGATTCACTCATGCATTTATTCTTCAGATTAGTGCTCTATTCTTCACATTTCTAAGTATATTATTCTTAAAAATCTATACTGATGTGATTTAGTGATGTCCAAACTGTGTTCACTAATATATATATATATATATCATTCATAGATATAGTTGTTGTGACAAGCCCAGAGGGATCCAGCACCGATGCTGAGCTGCCTTTGCAGTCTTTGCAGTCTTCTGGTAAGTCCATTGACTCATTCATATGTCATTGAAGGTGTATTGGTAATCAATATTATGATCATGATTCTGATGACGCATTACATTTGAATAAAACATATAATTTACTCCTCTGATTATATATCGATTTTATTTTAATATTGAAAGATTAAGATCTCAAAGCTTCTTAGTCTACACCTTTGTTCTTCAGAAGATGGATAGCATATGTTTGTTTTGATTTATAATTTTGACAACAATCATCAAGTGATACACACATAAGAACTCTTAAATGTTCCATGTACTCTGCTTTTGTGATTTTAAAAATAATACAGACAATAAAATGAAAATCTTAATCATTGAGAATAACAAATCTAATGTCATTTGTATGCTCCATCAAAATGATGTAAATCATAACTTTGGCTCTGTATATCTTTAATGCAACATTGATGTGTGTCTTTGAGCAACAGTAACATATGCTATAATATCTGATCTTAACGTGTACACAACATGTTATGTTTCACAGAGATTAATGTAACATGTGGGACGGAGGAGGAAGAGGCTCCCTTGGAGTCTGATGGTATGTGAAATATATCTAACATGTATCCAACATGTTGTTTTTTTTTAAAACATTCTCTGGAAGAAAATCAAAGTCTACAGCTTTTGCACTTTAAAAAGTAATATTCCTTTTCTTTTAGAATACACTACTGCCCCCTTTCTATATCCTGCAGCATGAACATATGCTTGGATTATTCTTTTATTTTTGTATGATTTGTAATTCATGACATCATGATGTCGCATGCATATTCCATGCCAAACCACAATAATTATTTTCTAATTGTACAGACAGTCATTGCTATTAATCTGAGTGCCTATATGCATACCATATCCTTATGTCATCATTGTTTATAAATTCAAACCCACTTCTAAGTATATCTAAAACATAATCATGTTGAAATGCCTTGATTTGATTTCATGATGTATGAGATGTTAATATATTTTTCTTATATATTTCAGATGGAACCTCCACTTCTGGGCATCATTTTCCCGCCCCTGCCCAGGCCCCTCCCCAGGCCCCTGCCCAGGCCCCTGCCCAGGCCTCTCCCCAGGCCCCTGCCCAGGCCCCTCCACAGGCCCCTGCCCAGGCCCCTCCACAGGCCCAAGCCCCTCCCCAAACAATAGACCCTCCAGGCCCTTCCCATTTCCCCTGTCCTGTCCCTCCCAAAAAATGCCCCTTACCCCCCCTTCGCCGCTCTCCCCGTCTTTTGGCCCGTACAGCTCCCCCACCTGCCTAGCCCCCAACTCACCAGGCCCCTGACTCCCCAGCTGTACAGGCTACCCCAGAGTGGCAGCCCATCCCTCCGCAGCCCAATCCCATCCCTTCCCCCTGTCCCAACCTTCAATGTCCTGGGTGTCGGATTGTCCTTCCAAGGCACAGCTGTAAGTATCATTCTAAATCAACATTATAAGATATTTAAAGGGACACTGAAGGCAAATTGTTTCTATTGTGTTTCAAATAAAGCATGCGATGTTAAGCAACTTTATAATTTACTCCTCTTGTCAAAATTTCTTTGTTCTCTTGCTATCTTTATTTAAAAAAAGAAAGGCATCTAATTTTTAAAACTATTCAGAACTCTGGACATAACTTTTTTATTGGTGGATGAATTTATCCACCAATCAGCAGGGACAACCAAGGTTGATCACCAAAAATGGCCTGCCATATAAACTTACATTCTTGCATTTCAAATAAAGATAGCAAGAGAATGAATACAATTTAATAATAGGAGTAAATTAAAAAGTTGATTAAAATGTCATGCTCTATCTAAATCACAAAATTAAATATTTTGGTTCAGTGTCCCTTTAATATGATATCACTCCATATACCAATCACCACTACTTGGATACAACAATTGCAAAAATATTTTTCATACCTTATCTCTTCTATAACCCAGTGGGAGTGTAATTTCTTCTGCTTGCTATGTTTACACAGCTTGGCCTCAAGGCCAAAAGGTTTAAGGATAGGTGTGGATACCACAGTATAAATAAACTTATTTAAATTGCCAATGTAAGGACAATGGAAATCCTTTTACAAGATTTTATACAGTGGATCCTTGAAAACCAATTAAAGGGGAGAACATGTTTTAGTAAACTGTCCCTTTAATGGTTTATGTCTGAAGAACATATTTAATGTGTAACTAATCAATCTCGAAAATTTAATTTAAAGAATGATTTGTCTTTATTACAATTTTTATTAATTTGTGTAATTATCATTAATATTTTTTAATTTCTTTATTTTAGGTTGTGACTCAACATGGCTCATGCTAGAAGCTCTAGCACGCATAGAGCAGGCCGTGTTGAGGAACTCGCTGTTCCTGGGAAGGATGCACAACACCATGCATGCCCAGCTACAGGTTCAGCATTCGACTCTACAACGTATGATGCGTGTAGAGTCAACGCTTGAATCTGGAGCTGGACATGCACAGGACGATGAAGGTGATGCCCAATAAGTGGAGGATCTGGAGATGCTCCAAGGGCGCAGATAAGAATCTTCCGTCTGCATGTTGCTGTTTTGTTTGTTCATGTTGCCATTTGGCCTTTTTTGTTTATTGTTGTGCCTGTTGCACTTTTACCTTGTCAAATGGCTCCAATAGGGCTGTGTTGGCCCTTGTTAACTCCCTCCAAGGACTGTGATGCACTCTTTTACCTTGTCAAATGGCTCCAATGGGGCTGTGCTGGCCTTTGTTGGCCCTTTTCAACTCCCTCCAAGGACTGTGATGCACTCTTTTACCTTGTCAAATGGCTCCAATGGGGCTGTGTTGGCCCTTGTCAGCTCCCTCCAAGGACTGTGATGCACTCTTTCACCTTGTCAAATGGTTCCAATGGGGCTGTGTTGGCCCTTGTCAACTCCCTCCAAGGACTGTGATGCACTCTTTCACCTTGTCAAATGGCTCCAATGGGGCTGTGTTGGCCCTTGTCAACTCCCTCCAAGGACTGTGATGCACTCTTTCACCTTGTCAAATGGCTCCAATGGGGCTGTGTTGGCCCTTGTCAACTCCCTCCAAGGACTGTGATACACTCTTTCACCTTGTCAAATGGCTCCAATGGGTCTGTGCTGGCCTTTGTTGGCCCTTGTCAACTCCCTCCAAGGACTGTGATGCACTCGTTCACCTTGTCAAATGGCTCCAATGGGGCTGTGCTGGCCTTTGTTGGCCCTTGTCAACTCCCTCCAAGGACTGTGATGCACTCTTTCACCTTGTCAAATGGCTCCAATGGGGCTGTGCTGGCCTTTGTTGGCCCTTGTCAACTCCCTCCAAGGACTGTGACTCACTCTTTTACCTTGTCAAATGGCTCCAATGGGGCTGTGCTGGCCTTTGTTGGCCCTTGTCAACTCCCTCCAAGGACTTTGATGCACTCTTTCACCTTGTCAGATGTCTCCAATGTTTCAGATTTTTCAACATGTTTTTGGTCAACGTTATCTTATTTCTTTATGTTTTATGACATAATAATAAAATACATGTCATTCCACTAGGCTTTGTCCTCGTTATTCATGTAATTGATTGAAATCTATAGTTTATGTGGTTAATCCTTAAAGGGACCTGAAACCAAATAATGGTCTTTCCTGATTCAGAAATATAATACAATTGTAAATGACTTTAATATTTACATCTCTAATTTAATTTGATTCATTTTCTTGATATACTTTTCATCAAGGTTTATCTTTTCAAGATTAGGATTAGCATAGGAATGAATTTCTATATATATATATGTATATTTCTGTTTGTATATATATATATATATATATATATATATATATATATATATTATTTTCATTTGTAAACTATTCGTGAATTGATGCACCTTTAACAAATGATCCCAGGATTGATACAATGAGATAATTTCTTTAAATTATAAATTTGATGTAAATAGTATCCTCTCTGTGAATCCTGAAACTGAATTGTTTGTATTTCATGTCCCTTTAAGTGATGCTGAGCACAATTGTTAAAGGGACACTGTACCCAAAAATTTAATTTCGTGATTCAGATTAAGCATGAAATTTCAAGAAAATTTCAAATTTACTCCTATTATCAAATTATCTTCATTCTCTTGGTATCTTTATTTGAAATGCAAGAATGTAAGTTTAGATGTCCTTGCTGACTGGTGGATAAATTCATCCACCAATAAAAAAGTGCTGTCCAGAGTACTGAAACCAAAAAAAAGCTTAGATGCCTTATTTTTAAAAAAATTATAGCAAGAGAACGAAGAAAAATTGATAATAGGAGTAAATTAGAAAGTTGCTTAAAATTGCATGCTCTTTCTGAATTACAAATGAACACATTTGGGTTCAGTGTCCCTTTAAGGAATGGATATGCATTTGTAATGCGTTTTTTGTCCTTTTTACATGAACATGGACATCTAATCTTTTTAAAAAAAGACTATTTGAATGTTGACAGCACATATATTCCAATTTCACTTATATCTTATTGTAGTAGTGTAACAAAATCAATCACTGTGTGTAATGCACGTATCCCAATGAAGGGATAAAAAAGCGCGCTGATGTTATAAAAGGATAAAAAATGTATATGATGAGAAAATAAATACAAATGTCATACAGGGTAATAAACTTTATGTATAGTAGAGCAGGTCTACTGTATTAGTCCCGAAAATTGTCCATATACTGATGGTACATTGAAGGGATAGAAGTGTCCTCCTTTTTGATATGGTGAGTCAGGCTTCTCCTCTTGATCCCAGAGAGTGTAGGACAACTGTTAAAATACAAAGAGTAGAGAAAGGGCGCCACAATAGCGTGATACCGTCTGGAAATGCAGGTACAGGCTTTCATGCACTGGTCACAGCACAGTGCTACACTATTTGGTAAGCATAATACTTACTTTTACCTGTACCTGCATTTCCAGACGGTATCACGCTATTGTGGCGCCCTCTCTCTACTCTTTGTACTGTGTGTAATGCGCATATTTTAGATGATGAATATCTTTCTCTTATTAATGTTTATATTTAATTATGCAACGATATATGGCCATAGATAGGCTGACCATATTTAAACTTGAATAAGTGACACGTTTGAACAATACATGTGTCATTATTGTTATTCCCAAAAAATATAAACATATCTGAAAACATCAATGACATATGTATTTATCATGTGTACCTTTTAAATGGTAAAGATGGACACCATAGCTATAGGTAACATATAATATATAACACATCCCTATTTTCCTAATGCATCTCCTAGCATTATAAAGCAGTTAAAGGGACATGAAACACAACAATACAAAGATTTACATTTTTAAAAAAAATGTATTTCAAATTGCAATGTCGTACATAATCGTGTAACCTCAAATGTTGTTTTCATGTCTATTTAAACCATGCTGCTTGCAAAAAAGTTTAGTTAATAATCCTCTGCTTCTACTGAAATATCTCTTTATTTTCAATAATGGATTCTATTTCATATATCACAGTATTACGTTATCTAGTGTGACATTCATAGCTAGCAATATAGCACATACTAGTTTATAAAATATAAATACGTTTTTTATTGATATGCCAAGCTGTCAAATGAGTCCTTGTATTGGCTGACGTTTTTACTCGATCAAGGATGCGCCATGTTGCTTAAGACATCACCTGCCAGGCTGTCCAATGAGTCTTTGTATTGGCTGACGTTTTTATGAGATCAAGGATGCGCCTTTGATTGTATGGCGTTTTTACGCGATCAAGGATGCGCCTTTGATTGGATGGCGTTTTTACGCGATCAAGGATGCGCCATTGATTGGATGGCGTTTTTACGCGATCGAGGATGCGCCTTTGATTGGATGGCGTTTTTACGCGATCAACGATACGCCATGTTAATTAAGACATCAAATGCCAAGGTTGAAAAACCGTCTGATTGGATTACGTATTCCCGCAATATTTGAATTTGCACGTAACCCACGTTTGTGAATGAGAAGCCAAGTTTAAAACCATGGTGAGTATGGATTGTGTGAATCATGTACATTGTTGACACAAGGCTGATAAAGAACACAACATTCTCTTTTGATGGCTGTCTCATTGAATAAACAAATGAAAGCAAAATGTTTTCCTGCATAAGATATTTTGAGGCAAGTGCGAATCCATGGATATAGTCCATCTTGTTTAATATGTTTATCAAGAATATGTTCCTTTATATGAATAATGACTGTGTTGGTTATAATTTTCAACATATCGAATTCCGAAATATGCCCTATTGTATTTGAATCAAGTAATCAATATGCATTGACCTTTATCATATGCTAAATATATGAGATGCCTACTTTTTCAAGATGTTATGTCGTGGAATTTTTTCTTTAAGGGTCATTAGACACACATTTTTAAAACACATATATGTTTTTTCTATCTATTTATATTTTTTCTTTTGTAAAAAATAAATGTCTATTTTTGATGATGTTTAAATAACATTGCAGTGATTTTCTGACTCCTCCCCAAGCCTCAAAGTTTGATGTGAATACCATCAGCTACCTTCTCCAGCTTGCTCCTGTTTGTGTAAAGGGTCATTTCATATGCAAATGAAGGGGTATTGTCTTATTTCCCACTTGGAATGGGCTTTCCAGCTATCTTTTCAACATAGCTAAACAGATTTTCTAAGTAAGTCTTTAAACCGTTTTCTCATGGATTTTGATATCAGTGTGTGGTCATCTGGTTGTTTATAGTAGTATCTATTACATGCAGTTGTCTGAAAATGATTGTATACTGTCTCTTTAATGTAAATGTTGAGTATTGTGTCATGTATGAGTTCCACATTGTTTAATCTCCAAATATATTATTGTGAGCATATATTTCTAAAGTAACTCATAAATGGACCTGAAACCATATTCCTTCTAAATTAAAGGTCTTACTTAAAAATATTCAAACACAATAATGTCTCTTTAAGAAAATAGACTTTATTTAACACGTCATTAGAAATCCTATTGCAATATTTTCTTGTTTGAACAAGTACATGTAGATATACCAACAATCAAATAATTAGCATATGTTAGCATATGTAATTTTTTAAAGGGACAGTCTTGAAAACCAATAATTAATTTAATGTTGAAAAAAACATTTTTTTTAATAAAATTATCTCAAACGTTTCTCACCAATTTATCATAATTCTCTTGTTATTCTTAGTCGACAGCTAAACCTAGGAGGTTCATCGGCTCATTTCTTAGAGCTTGAAGAGTGCATGTAATCTGAATGAATTTTGACCACTACAGGGCATTTTGTTAAAATTTCATATAGAAAACATTGAGCTCATACAGCATAGTGACCCTGGATTGATCAGTGATTGGCTAAAATGTTGGTCTGTCAAAATAACATAAATAAGTGGTCATTTTTCAGAGGCATAGATACAAGGGTGATCACATAAGTCATACGTGTATTTCTCTAATTTTCGTTTAAAAAACTTGATAATGCGTAATACAGTGTTTTCTTTGTAAACAACAAAAATGTTCTGACTGTCCCTTTAAGTTGTATTATTGGCATTCAAACAGTAATATGCCATCATGTATAATTGCAATGGTCATTTTGTTTGAGATTAGGGAAACAGTTTGGACATCACATCACAGAAACCAATCAATGAAATGAACAAGAATAGGTATGTGATGATGTGGTGTCCACACACTTGTAACCCACAATCTGCAAAAAATCTGCCTCCATGGACCCGGTCCCATAGAAGCAGATTATATGTAGAGTGTGGTCCACAAGTGTAAGAAGACCACATCATCACATACCTATCCATTACACATTAAATAACCAAAAAAATATATACCAGAAAATACTTACTTCCTCTTCCTTCCCCTCTTCCCACGAAACTGAGGCTCTGGAGGGGGGCAACTGCCCCCTCTGACGAGTTCTCATGGGAGATGTTTGGGGAAGAGGGGAAGGAGGAGTACTGGGATTACCAGGCTGAGGAAGAGATTAAGTACCAGGTTCAGATGGCCCAGGTTCAGATGGTCCAGCAGCAGATGGCCCAGCAGCAGATGACCCAGCATGCGCCTCCCGGAGGAACTGAAATAGATCTGTGAGAATCTGCACAAGCCAGATTTGGTCTTCTATAATTTCTCTTTGGCCTTCTATAATTTCTCTTTGGCCTTCTCGAAGGGCATGAATATCTTCTGACATCTGGACTCGAGTTTGAATATTTTCCCTCCGGGAGGCACGCATTTGTTCTTGGAAATCCAGCAATACCTGCACCTCGGCTATCTCCTCCTCCTCAGATGCTGCTGGTGCACAGCGGGCTGCTGGTGCACGGCGGGCTGCTGGTGCAAGAGGCTCTTCTGGTGCACAAGGCTCTTCTGGTGCAAGAGGCTCTTCTGGTGCAATTGGCTCTTCTGGTGCAAGAGGCTCTTCTGGTGCAGGGATCTCTTCGGCAGTGGGGGCGGCTTCTTCTTCTGAGTATAGAGGGATGTCTTCGATGTGTCCCTGAGGTGGCAATTGATCCCCACCACTCTCATACCTGGGTGAATGAGGAGCCTGTGGTTGCTGTGCTGGCTCCTCCCCAGACTCTGTATATTGCAAAAAGATAGAAATGTATATATTATCATATTTCCAAATAAAGATGTAAATGCTTTTGCTTACAATAGAATTACAAATGCAGCCTCATTAATCCGCTTTGAAATCTAACAATCAGTACGATTTCCGCATTTTCCAAACCATGTTTGTGATATCTATCTGGTCAATCTGAATGTTTTTGATTTTGTTTTCAGTCTGTTTAAATGCACACCTAACCTGTAGCCTAGATACTAATGTAATCGCAAAGTAATTGTGAATGCGTTTATGTAATAATGTGTAAAAAAGCGTAATAGCATTAATCATATTCTTAAAGGAACATTAAACCCTCATTTTTTCTTTCAATGTTCAGACAGACAGAGAATACTATTTTAAACAACATTCAAATGTACTTCTTTTATTTAATTAGCTTAATTCTTTAGATATCCTTTGTTGTTGAAATACCAATGCCCATGGGTTAGCCAATCACACGAGACATCTATGTGCAGCCACCAATAAGCAGCTTCTAATTTTTTTTATTTATTGACCTAAAGCAAAAATAGCAGCCTTACAATTCGGCTTACCTTTCACCACGCAGGGTATACCGAAACAAAAATGTAGCCCGACATTTTGGGCTTACATTTCACCACACAGGGTGTTTACACTAATTATGGAATATCAGAGTGCTAATACACATAAATTAAGTTTTAACTTAAAAATCCACAACCTATATTCAGATGATTCTTCAACTTTCAAATTAGACTCTACCTCAGCAATCATTCAATTACCCTGTTGGGACTATGTCCCTATAGAGAGAACCCTTCCTGTAGAAACTTGGACATTACAGTGGTAGCTAAATTGTATATCTTGCTTTTGGGGCTTTTACCTATTATAATAAGACCCTATCTAAAGACAATACTTGAAACACAATCAACAAAACAAACAAACAATAAACAATAGAAAAAAAGAAACAACAATAGTAACAGAGAAAAAAAAAAAAAAAAAAAGGGAAAAAAAAAAAAAAAAAAACCAACTCCTCTCCCCCACTTCCCTCCTCCCTATTTGTTCGAAAGGCTATTTGTACATAATCAAGTTGCCACAGGTAATATTTATTTAGCCCAGTAAAGTTATCTTACCTCGGGATATCAAGTTAACCCGTGCCCCACTCTTGGGGTATCTTGTTTTTTAACAAAAGTAACATGAATTCGGGGGAGTTTTGTAAGGGTAGTATGAGTTGCTTTTGTACTATCAATGGCTTTTCCCTGATTATATTTAACCATTTTGAAAAGAAAGCCTTAAGTCTCTTTTCTGAGTAGGGTCTAATATTAAATAGCTCAATCGTCATCTGCGTATCCATTGTATTAATAAATTCTTTCAAACTAGGCTCTTCTGATGCTTTCCATTTTTTAAATATTATGTTATGAGCGGCTAAAATAGCCAGATTTATAAGAAGTTTATCTGATTTATTATCACCTTCATCATATAACAGGAAAACATTGACTGTAGTCAAAGATATTTTAATACTTAAAAATTTATTAAGCAAGTAATTAACTTTGCCCCAGAATTGCAATACTTTTGGGCAAGCCCAAAGACAATGGATAATATGAGCAGTCTCAGCTTTACATTTAAAACATTTACAGCGTAGTTTTTTATCAGCCCATTTATTAATTTTGTCAGGGGTTAAAAAATAATTATTTAATAGTTTATATTGAGACTCTTTCCAACTAAGCACTGACGTAGCCATATCCAAATTAATAAAGCTTTTTTTTAACCTCTTGTGATTGAACCTGCGGGAAATACCTATTCATGTAAGTTGTAATTTTTTCCACTTGCATCATCCCAGATTTGTTACATAACATATTGTACCATATAGAAATTGATCTCTTCCCAGCTTTATATAATTTTAGTCCAGAGTCTATTTCTGACCACTCCCACTCAGACCCGAAACGTTGGCGTAGTTGATTAAAATAACTCCTACTCTGTAAATAGGCATAAAAGTTTTTAGAATTCAGTTGAAACTCAATTGCCATATCTCGAAAAGACTTTATATATATTGTATCAGCTTGCCTGAATTGGAACCAATTCTTTAAACCTTTCTCCCTCCAAGTTTTATATACCGGGTCTGACAGGCCAGGCAAAAAGTCGGGCATACCCATGATAGGACAATAACTAGAAATATGGTATTGACAGTTTAAAAGGGTACAATATTTCTGCCAGGCTATAATAACATTCTTAAATGATAGTAAATTAGAGATGTTGTTAGGGATTAATTTTTTATCTATGTGCAATAATGATTTAAGATTATAAGGCGTGATTACTTCTGATTCCAAATTATAGTAAGTGACGTAATCCCCCTCTACCAACCAGTCTACTGCGAATTTAACTAGGGTCACCAAATTATATGTTTGAAGGCAAGGAAGTGCCAAACCCCCTTCTTTTCTACGCTGTGTCAGTTTGTTTAATGCCAAACGAGATTTACCATTGTTCCATAAAAATTGGGATATTGATTTATTAAACCTATGTAAGTCTGATCTTAGTACCAATAAGCAGCTTCTAAGCCTATCTAGATATGCTTTTCAGCAAAGGATATCTATAGAAGGAAGCAAATTAGATAATAGAAGTAAATTATCAAGTTGTTTAAAATTGCATGCTATTTCTAAATCGTGAAAGACAAATTTTGGGTTTCATGTCCCTTTAAATACATTCTTTATTTTTGAGGTTGAGAAATTATTAAATGAGCTTGCCATAAGATGAGAGTGGCAGGTACCCGGTATCGACTCCTCCGATACCGACTATGGCCACCTCGGAGATGCTGGGACCCAACATATCCTCCCATTGGGTATACTCCACGGTCAGTGGAGGCCCGCCACCGGTTGCCGTTGCATGTTGATACTCCTGAGACATTTTTCTTTTCAGCTCCATTTTGCAGTCCCAGTAGCGATGATTAATGGATTCGACATCCCTGTTGTGGCCCCCTACTGCATTAACTGCATCCCTGATCTCCAGCCAGAGCTTCCTCTTCTCCCTCGGGGTGGCCTTCTGAGCTTGCAGCCTCCTAGCCCTCGGCACATATGCTTCTACAAGGGCCTCCTCCTTCATAGTAAACCTCGCCTCCCTAGTCAGCTTGGCCTTCCCCTGTTATGGTGTCCTTCGTTTCCCGGACTGTGAAGCCCTACTCTGTCCGCCACTGAACTTATGAATCCAGAATGCTTCCTTCCTATTTAGTTTTGCTAATCTGTCGCCCCCTGAGATTCTCTTTGGCACCCTATTTATCACTTAAAATTGAAACAATGTTAATATCTGATCCGGCATCGTTCTATCATAAGTTGACCCTTATCTGTGTGTCTCAAAGTGTTTAGCTACAGGAGTCTTGGGTTCCTTAGCTTCTATAGATAATAAATGTTCACGTATACGCTCTTTTACAGATCTGATGGTTCTACCAGTATACTGTTTGCCACATAATTTACAAGTTATCAGGTAGACTGCAAAATCTGACTGGCAAGTAAAGTGCTGATAGATATTAAACTCATGTTTAGTGGTGTGTGATTCAAAAATATCTCCCATTTTTACATATTGGCAACTTATACATGGTTTGACCCCACATCTAAAGGTGCCTTTCTTAGGGTTAATAGTATTTAAAAAGCAGGATGGAGCGAGTGCACCTTTGGAATTAATTAGATATTAGTGAGCAAAATCATTTTTGAGTGGTTAAAAATATGCTCTACAACCCTTCTAAGTGATAACAATTCCTCCAAATTGTTATCGATGTAAAAGTTAGAACGGACAAGTGAAGGGGAGCTAGGTTTCAATTAATTAGAAAATAATTGAAAAATAATAGCACAGTGCTTTTAATCGTGTTGTAGCGTGGTAGGTGAACAGATATCAAAAACATAAAATTTAAAATTTATATGTGTTAACTAGTTTGTGTGATGTTAAGATGATAAGAATGTGGAAATCAATATAAATAATAAAAAGAAAAAGAAAACTGAGGTATTGTTCAAAATGTGACAATTTTTATATACTGAACAAATGTAGCGAATACAAGTTGTAACAAATACAAGTAGGATAGAAACAAATACAATATGGTTTATATTTGTAAATTATAATACAATATGGTATATATTTAATACAATATGGTATATATTTAAAAATAGGCAGATTAAAAAGAGGCAAATTAAAAAGACATTAAATACATATTTGCACAATATATATGTTGTATGTGTATCGCACTGCAGTGGATAAAAATGGATAAAAAAAGTCTAGTAAAATTGTGTAAAACAACCCAAGATAGGGTAGTTTTGATAAGAGCGGTTGATTGTTAAAAGAGTGCCTGATAACACCTTAAAAAAGTACCTTAGAAAGTAGTGGTTCTCAAAACTACTTAGTTGTTTAGTGGGATCCGTTGGAAGACATTCATATGGATAAGCTATTAGTAATAGCTAAAAGGGAACTTTTGTGGATGGCGGTTGTCTCAATACTATTTATCAGTATGGACTCCGGTCTGGTAGCAGGTATCTGGTTCCAAATGGAGAAAAGTTTTCTTTGTTTAGGTTCCTGTGGAATTTCCTGGAAATTGCGGTGTCCCAATACTCTCTGTCAGTATGGACTTATGTTCGCAAGTGAAGGAGAAATTTCTTGGAAATTGCGGTGTCCCAATACTCTCTGTCAGTATGGACTTTTGGATCCTTAGCTGAACCAGTGTGTAGCAGCAGTTGGATTTCTTGGGATCCGTTTGGCGGCAAAAAAGAGTTCAAAGTTTAGAGTACCGGCTTTTTTTCAAAGTGACCGGCTTTTTCAAAAGAAACGGCTTTTTCCAAATAACCGGCTTTTTCAAATTGCTCGGCTATATATCTTAAAATACCGACTGAGTTGAGGTTAGGTATTAGTCGGTCCTTGTGCACTATAATGCAGTGTTTCAGAGTGTAGGCAGCTCTACGCGTTTCGGCCGTAGCCTTTATCAAGATGCCTGTGAACACTCTGTAGGGCATTTATAAAGGGCAGTATAGATTGCTATTGGATAACAGTGGTAGGAAATCTATGTTACTATTGGGTGTTTGTAATTGCTTTTAACCAATAGAAGAGTTCATAGAAAAAACACAAAAAAGTAAAGTGGAACATCTGTTATTGAATTTACAGTTTGTGTAAGTAAAAATGGTGTGAAGCTTGTGTTGGAAAAGGATTTTTATAACTAATTTTGTTAGGAATGTGTTTTTAGATATAATATAAAGGTATAGTGTCAAATATAATATAGAGGTACAGTGTCAAATAAAAAATGGGTATAGGAGGAACAATTAATTTCTTTGTGCCTAAATGACTGATATATAAAATATATCTTTTGTGATTAAATAAAGGGTCTGCTAATATGGATCTAGATGCTCATTTATTCAGGCGATATTGCTTTAAATAAAAGGTAATATTAAGGAAAGTATTTTAATCTTGAAAGATGAGGTACTGGATTATTGTTCGTTATCTTATATTAATCTATATTTAGAAATGGTTATTCTTTGTGTTTTGATCAGTGTTAATAATGTTGATTTTTTTAAAAAATGGAGATTTTTCGGGTAAGTGAAAAAGGGGCAAAATAAACTATTTTATTAAACTATGTTATAGAGATCAATTTTAATTCCAAAAAGTTATTGGGTTTAGACTGAGCTGATCTTACTCAGTAGTTTATTTATAGGTCTTAAAATTAAGAAAGGGGGGCATAGTAAACTATTATGTTTAATTAACTAATGTGAATATCGTTGTGTATAAATTTGTTTGTTATTTGTTTTAATTAAAAAATGGGAAGAGATATTTAGAGAACTTTGTTATAGAGTATTTATATTTATATTTTGATAGAAAATCTTCTTTTGATTTGCTTTTAATTTTAATTTAATTTTTGATTTTGCTTTTAATTTGACTTTTAATTTGATTTTAAATTAGAAAGTTTAGGTCAAATTCCATATTTAATCCATATGGATGGAGCGTTTTAAATGCATAGATATATTCTGCTTCCTTTCTAAGTAGAAAATGTTCCATATTACCTCCTCTGGGGCTAAGAAATACTTTTTTAATTCCCCAATATTTGAATTTGTTAATGTTTCCGTTGTGACATTCTGTGAAGTGTTTGTATAGTTCAGTATTGGTGGCTTTGTGTTCTATATGGTGTAGGTGTTCTCTAATTCTATCTCTTAACATGCGGCTCGTTTGGCCAAAATATTGTAGGCCGCATGAACACTGTATGCAGTAGATTACATTTTGATCTGAACAGCGTATGATTTCTTTTATATTTATATATTGTTCATTATTATTTGATTTTATTGTTTTGATTTTTGAACTATGCTTACATGATTTGCATGAAATGCATGGAAAAAATCCTTCTATTTTTTCTTTTTTGAAGTTTGTATCTACTAAGTTGTTGGTTGTTTTATTTTTAAATTCACTAGGTGACAGAATATTTTTTAAATTTTTTGCTCTTTTAAAAATAATGTCCGGCTGATTTTTTATTCTAGGTCCTAATATCTGATCTTGTTTAATGTAGTGCCAATGTTTATTGAGGATCTTTTTTATTTCATGATGTTGGGAAATATATTGTGTGATGAATGGTATAAAAAATGGGTCTTCAATTTTTTGTTTTTGTTTTTGTTTTGTCATATGTTGTGTAGTTAATATTAACTCTCTGTTTTTTTCTTCAGCTTCTTTTTTGGCTTTATTAATAATGTGGGACTTATAACCTTTTTCTTTAAATCTCTGTGTGAGAATTTCGGATTGTTTAGAAAATTGGTTGATATCTGAACAGTTTTTACGGATTCTTAGATACTGACCCTTGGGTATATTTGTTTTCCATCTTGTTAGATGGCAACTATCATTGTGAATATAATTGTTTGCGTCTGTTTGTTTGAAATAAGTTCTTGTTTTTATTTCTGTGTTAATGATTTCAATTTCTATGTCTAAAAAATGGATTAGATTACTGCTGTATTCGTGTGTAAATTTAAGATTCATTGGGTTAGTGTTCATGTCCTCTATGAATAATTCTAGAAGTTCGTGTTCCCCTTTCCAGACGATGAAGAGATCATCTATGTATCTGTAGTAGTGCACAAGGTTCGCCCCCCATTGTCCTTCATATATAAAGTTTTTTTCAAAGAGGCCCATAAAAAGGTTGGCATAACTGGGGGCGAACCTTGTGCCCATTGCTGTTTCTTTGACTTGGAGATATATATTTTCATTGAAGAGAAAAGAATTATTGTGGAGTATAAAGTTTATACATTCAAGTAGAAATTGGTTTTGATCTGAGTTTAAAAGGGTATCTTTGTCAAGGAAATGTTTTATTGCTCTTAATCCTTTTTGATGGTCTATATTTGTGTATAGCGAATTGACATCGCAAGTGACTAATAGAAAATTTTCTTTCCAAGATAGATTTTTTAAAATATTAAGTAATTGAGTTGAATCTTTGAGATAGGATGGTAGGGATATAACATAATTTTGTAAAAAGAAATCTACATATTGAGAAAGATTGGATGTGAGTGATCCTATGCCTGATATGATGGGGCGGCCTGGGGGTCTAGTGAGGTGTTTATGGATTTTAGGTAAAATGTAGAATGTTGGAGTGATGGGATTTTTTACGTTTAGGAATTCATATTCATATTTCGTTAATAGCCCAGTATTAAATGCTTTATCCAATAATTGTTCTAATTTTATTGCCTGATTTTTAATGGGATTATTTTTCAGTTTTTTGTAAGTGGTTTCGTCGTGGAGGAGTCTATTTGATTCTTCAATGTAGAAGGAAGTGTCCCTTTTAGCTATTACTAATAGCTTATCCATATGAATGTCTTCCAACGGATCCCACTAAACAACTAAGTAGTTTTGAGAACCACTACTTTCTAAGGTACTTTTTTAAGGTGTTATCAGGCACTCTTTTAACAATCAACCGCTCTTATCAAAACTACCCTATCTTGGGTTGTTTTACACAATTTTACTAGACTTTTTTTATCCATTTTTATCCACTGCAGTGCGATACACATACAACATATATATTGTGCAAATATGTATTTAATGTCTTTTTAATTTGCCTCTTTTTAATCTGCCTATTTTTAAATATATACCATATTGTATTAAATATATACCATATTGTATTATAATTTACAAATATAAACCATATTGTATTTGTTCCTATCCTACTTGTATTTGTTACAACTTGTATTCGCTACATTTGTTCAATATATAAAAATTGTCACATTTTGAACAATACCTCAGTTTTCTTTTTCTTTTTATTATTTATATTGATTTCCACATTCTTATCATCTTAACATCACACAAACTAGTTAACACATATAAATTTAAAATTTTATGTTTTTGATATCTGTTCACCTACCACGCTACAACACGATTAAAAGCACTTTGCTATTATTTTTCAATTATTTTCTAATTAATTGAAACCTAGTCCTTTCTTAGGGTTAAGCCAAGTTTCTGTATTTACTGATGTTTGTCTATGTGACTCTGAGAAATTTCTATTGACATATTGACCTATGGTTTTTACTCTTCTAGAAACGAATTTTACTTAATTGCCAGAAATATTCGCTAATGAATATTCTTTTTCTAAAATTGGAAGATATCTTTTTACTATACTACATATTTTATAGTATTGATTGCTATGGGTGGAAAACACTATTTTCCTCTCAAAATTCTCATTCTCACTTTTATCCTTCAGAAGAATATCTCGATCCATTTGTCGTACATTATTTTGTGTATTCTCCAGTTGTTTTTTATTATAGCCTCTATCAATAAGGCACTTTTTTAATTGGTCTGCATGTTTATTGTAATCCTCTACACTACTGCAATTGCGACGCAGGCGCATAAATTGCCCTTTAGGAATAGCACTTTTTAAGTGTTTGGGATGATTAGATTCTGCTCTTAGAATTGTGTTTCCAGCTAAATCTTTTCTAAAAGTTTCCATGTTCACAATCTTATTGCTCTTATCCAATTTTACTTTGAGATCTAAGAAATTTATGCTGTCTTTTGCCCAACTCCAAGTAAATTTAAGGTTCATACTATTGTTGTTTAAAGTTTTAACAAAATTTTCTATCTGTTCTACACTGCCATTCCATATTATCAGCACATCGTCAATGAACCTAGTATAAAATCTGATGTTCTCTTTATAGTCATTTAGGTCACCAAATATTTTAAACAATTCAAAATATCCTAGGTAAATATTGGCATAAGAGGGGGCGAATTTCGCCCCCATTGCCGTACCTCTCTGCTGTAAATATATTTTACCCTTAAATACAAAATAGTTGTGTGTTAATGAAAAGCTGACAACATCTACAAGATAGCTAATAAAGATGATATCAAAATCATGCAACCGGTCCTACTCACTGCAGGAAGGGTGGATGTCAGTTCAGACCTGTGTCTCTCGTCTCCCGCTTCCAAACGCTGTGCACACCGGCTTGTCAGCTCATTGATTACACGCTGCACAGGCAGCTGTCACTCCGAAAAAAAGTGTTTAGTTGCAAATTCTTCCAAACAGCGTTTCCCATACGCTGATAAGTAACAAAGTCATTCAAAACAAGGGGTTAGAAGTAATGCAGGCTGCACTTTCAGGAATTTCCGTAAAAGACAAGACTTTATTTCATCACTTCGTGCAGTCTTGGTAGTAGTATTTTTCTTAGCTTTCTTTGACTTGTTCCAGTTAGCACTAGGCCTCCAGACTATGCCAGAGGTGCCTTAGGCAGAGTATTCAACCTTTTGTTCCTTATTCAGCCAAAAGGGAATACAAATTATTAGAAGCCTTTTTGTCCTGAGGAGGAAAAGCCCCTTTACCTCCAGTAACAGTAGATATTATAAAATCAAAATCAGAGCCATACAAATTTCTTTCCCTGAAAAGAAAGAGACAATTATCTAGATTTTGATACCATGTCAGCAAACTATGACTTATGGCCCTCTCCTAGCAAGGACTGCCAAATCTTCATAATATCAAATACAGCATCACAAATAAAAGAATTAGCATTTTTAAGAAAACCCAAAAGATTTCCACTGTCATGTTCACCCGAACACTGTTCTAAAAGACTGTATAACTAGAAAGTAGCAGATACATCAGCTATTAGAAAGTAAAAAGGCCCTTCTATGAACAGACTCTAATTTCCTGCCCAACGGGTCCTTAAAGAAGTACTTTCTTCCAAAGGAATAATAGCACGCCTAACCAGAGTGGAAATAGTCCCATCAATCTTAGGAGCAGATTCCCACAATTCAACATTAGCAGCAGGTGAACAATATACCTTTTAAATCTTGCAGAAGGATTATATTAACTACATTAGACCATTAACTAGAAATCATGTCAGAGGCAGCATCAGGAATGGGGGAAACCTCAGTCTTAAAAACTGAATTTAAGCAATTACAAAGGCTTCTCATCAGAAACTTTAGGATCTATAACCCCTATAGTAATTAAGACCTCTTTCAAAAAAGAACAAATATGTTCAATTTTAAATACAAAAGAGTAAATATCAGGCTCAACATCAGATGAAGATTCCTCGTCACCAGTGGAAACTTCACAATCTGAAGACATAACAGTATTCTTGGCTTCAGGACACATAGCACAACAAGTAGAAAATACATTTTGAACTGACCTTTTATGCTTGTTTGAAGGCAGGAGAGCAGGCAGCACCTCATTACCTGCAGCCTTAATAAGGTTTTAAACATTAAGTGAAACATCAATTACATTCTCCTATAATGAACAAACAGAAAGAGCATTAATACACAAAGAAACAGCATTAGGTTATTCAGATTGCAGTAACAAACCTAAACATGAGTCACATAAATGAGCTGCAAAAGGCACCTCAGTTTTTTGCAATAAGCAGACCTAATGGTAGAAAGGCTCCATTATATCATATAGCAACACTATAACCCCTGACAGCTATAAAGGATTTAACACGTCAAAACCCGAGATGCGCGGAGGAGTCAACTATGGAACTGAACGGTCACATCTCATAGAAACTCCGGCTATACTCTTTGAAAAATAACTCTTTTTGGCCGTTCAGATTCCCTAACTTTTACAATTTTGGAAACACAGAAGCTTTAAAGATATTGGTGTTTGAAGTGGAGGAGTAGAATACAGATCCTAACTTTTGGATAGCAGGCCTACAACCTAATCACTCTGGGAGCAGCCATTATCATCAACGCATGGGTATTGAGCCGTAATCTAGCTCAACTACCAAGAAAATAGGCTGTGGAGAAGCACGCTGCCCTTACAACTGTTGAGGGAGCACTTCGGAACAGGATCACCACTGAGACAGGTATTAATCTCAGAACGCTATAGAAGCGCAACATGGAGAACGTGGCAGCATGGGACTCGCCAATTCTAAAGCTAACCAAGCAGCAATTCCTCCAGTTCGTGAGTGAACTTCGATCTGCGCTTCACTTACCACTGATGCCTTCCACATCTACCTGCAAACTGAGCACAGAGGGGCCCTCCATATTGAACCCTGATTGTTGCCGTGCAGTCGAGCCGCAGAAGATACATGGCCATCTACCCAGTCAAGCGCGCACTCTCGTACCAGCCGCCATGCAGGAGACTAGAGACTTGGGTTCAGACTCTGTCTCTGATGAGGTACGGACCGAAATGCTAATTCCTAGCGACTATCAGACGGATACCCAAAACGCCACTCTGCTGGCCGAGAATACCACACATGCCAGCGCACAGATGACAGCGCAACAAGCGGGCAAAGGGAAGCAGGCAAAGGGAAGCAGGCCCACACTTAAAGGCGCTTCAGGGTATATACGCAGGAGATGAATGGCCGAAGAATGCAGGATCGCATAAGTGAATGTTTGCCAGTGGACCTTGCATTGAGCAGTGATTTTATTGCTGGTTGGTGGTCAGTGCTGGGGTTCTTACAACCAGTGCAGTATGCTCCTTGCGGCCTCCGTGGTGGCATTGGCTAATCTGGACATTACCTCCGTGCCGACACTGAGAGGAATGTGTACAACCTTTCGGGATATCTCTACAAACTAGTTTGTTACTGGGTTCTTCATGTTAACTCTGTTTGCTGTTGTGTGCTCTATATAGTTTTTTTATTCATGTATGTTTCAACATTATCTTCTTGTTCTACACCGTCTTTTACCACGCCCAATACTTACCAGGATCTTAAAGTTAGAATTTTATGCTCACTTCTGCTACCTGATAGTTATTGATCTGTTGTACCATTATTAGCCAATTGTTATGTACAGTATATCTATTGCCTTGTCTAGCTTCTAGGCTGTATATGCTTCCTCCTCTAGGTCTATATATGCATTTTATTCATGAGTAGTGTATGTCCTATGTCTTTCTTTTAGTTAATTTGGGAAGTACAATTATCCATATTAATAATTTACCTAATCAACTGCTTAGCATGCCTTGATATAGTTAAACTTAATGCTGTGTTCATTTATTCTGGAAAATTATTAGGAGTTGGGATAGGCATGGCAGGAACCAAATTTACTAGGGCGTTATTCCACCTAAGAGACTTTGTTATGGCTATGATTTAGAAATAAGGACCTGCTGTCATAGATACATAGGACTTTAGTGTTCCATACCATTCCCAAATGATTAATTTTCTCCCAAACATGTCATTGGCAAAGTGTTTAGCTGCTAATCTTTGTGATTGCTCCACTCCTCATGTTGAACATACTTTTACACCACCTATTTTGTCAGCTCTTGTTCACCTATTCTACACACAGCTTTGCTATGTTAACGCTACCCTTTGTTTAATGCATTATCAAGGTTATATGTAGGGGCTTTGGAGTACTAACTCCATGCAGAATTGCTGCCTTAATTATTAAATTACCTATTTATCAGAGCGTATAGACTTATACTATGTTCTCCCATATCTTATTTATCACACCTAGGACTCTTAACTATTACCCCATCATTATAAACACAACTTTAGGAGTTATAGCTTGCTTTCAGAACTGTTGTTTGCCTAAATGTTCTGAGTGCTGCCCCTCAAAATAACACCCTCTTATTGTTTTGAATAGGCTCCTGCTGTGGGGTATAGGGCCCGTACCCTGCCAGCGGGTCTAATAAACCCATATTGAGACTACACTACCCCGTTTAGAGGGAGCTTTAGACCTACATTGTATCTCGATATTATGCATATTTTGATTTTATTAGCCTATACTCAGATATGGCATAACTAATCCACCAGTACCTCTTGTTCCCAAATAGAAAATAATCAATGGATGTCGAGACAATAGTATCTACCACATTTTGTTTATAAATGCATAGGTATGACATGACAGCTGTTAGTTAAGTTCCAACAGACCGTCTATGGGTCTTCTATATATATTTACATTTGCACTCTCTTGCTCACCCCATATAGTTAATTGACACGGAGGATTGAACCAAAATGTCCTATGCTGTCCCCTACCATTGTGAATGCTCCTAAGGCTTGGGTGTCTGCGGCCGGGATCCCTGAGCCTTCTCATCTGTACTCCCGCAGACGGCATAGGTAACATGATTATGGTAAAGAGACCAATTGCTTAGATGGGGAATATCAATACTCTTCATTAGAATTATGTATAAACCTTCCAGGCAGTTCCAGATTTTTGCTTCTCATCAGAACTATATACTACTATATGTAACCTATCATCCTCGCATTTCATATGCTTACTTTCGCAGGCTGGCCCTGCATTTTCTGTAGCCTTATCGCACTGCAAATCATTTATTTACCTAGTGTTGAAGTTATCACTTTAAGACCCATAAGCTTCTCTATGCAGGACACAGCATTGTCCACTATACAACCATCCAGCTCCCAGTAACCCTCTAGTAATCCATGCACCCCTGAAACTCCTTTCATAGACCTAGTGCTCGGTTCATATATTCTGTATATCTCCTCCATACTACCACCTCCTCCCCCCCCCCACTTTAATATACCTCCTAGTTTAGGAGGGTTAAATAAGCGGCTAATCTCGTCTATGCCGCACCTTCATAACTTTCAATATTACCTACTAACGGAATATGCTAAATAGCATTTAAATCACAGAACACTATTTAACCATTGTCGCAGCTACAACTGCATTTCTATGTCTAAGTCTATACGAAGTTCAAATGTTTATATATCTATTTCTTAAAGAAGAATAACTATGCGACTAAAAATGACCATTCAAATTGTTCATTTCAGCTCAGGTAAAACAGAAAAAGAGGTTCCACATGTTTATTCTTATTGAGATTTTTGTTTTCTATCTGTATAGAATATGTTGCATTGAAGTATACCATCTCTGTTTGTCTTACTGACCTGTCTTATATAAGTTGTATTGTATTCGCACAACCTCAATAAAAACCTAAATATAAAAAAAATTAAAAAAAAAAAACCCGAGATGCGCAAAGCCAAAGACGTACGTGCACTAACCCGATATGAGAAAACTAGCTAAGGCGCAAAAAGAAACTATAGAAAAACTAAAGGGACCTGTGCTAACCTGACAAGCATAAACCCAGCAAGCACAACCCTGATGTGCAATTACGCCAAAAAAATCTGACACACGCAAACAGAAAAGGGAATAATATCAAGTATTCTGGCCCTGATGATCGAAAGTGCATCGAGGCAGCAAAATAATTAAAGGGATCCACCGCTATGTCGAGCGAGTCTGTTAAATATTCCAAGCTCTTGACTTAGAGAAATCGCCGAGAGGCGTTTACTGTACATGCCATTGGTCATCAATGCTGGTTTTAGACAACACCCAGCATCGCCAATCATATTGGCGATGTATAGTAAAGAGATCCCTTAAATAGAACTGTTGTGCCTAACCACTAATCCTAATACCCCTAAACCGAAGTACCCCACAATTGCAAACTAGCACTATATTAATAAACATCTTATCCGCCACATACCCACTGCAAATCGCTAACTATTAACCTTTATCCTGCCACATAACCATCACAAGTATATAAACTGTTAACTCCTATGCTGACACATACCCACTGCAAATATCTGTCTATTAACCCATTTATTAGGCCTGAATCTCCTAACCACCCTTATACCTTTATGGGGGTTGATTAGGTGATTATTGATGGTTACCATTTACTAGTGCTTAATCTCCTAATCACCTCTCATAAGTGTATGGGGGTTGATTAGGCGATTATTGATGGTTACTATTTTTTAGGCCTTAATCTCCTAACCACCCCTCATACCTGTATGGGGGTTAATAAGGTGATTAGGTTAGGGCATCTTAGGGGTTAATAGTTCATTTATCTACAATTTGTAAAAAAATATGCATTCTTATGTATGATGCATATTCTTTTAACTATTGTATATAAATTATTATGTATATTTTTTCTTGTTGTGTTTTTTATTTTAAACATAAATATATATTTTAAAATGTATATTCATTTTACAAAAGGCATTAGTATTACAATTGTTTTATTACATAACAGACATGCAGTTATCTAATGCTATAATTATAATGCAACTGTATTTTATAACATAAATATCTATTTTAAAAATATATTTATATTTACAATAATAATTGCATCAATCAAGAATATCTACATTTATATATCCAATACTTAAACTAATATGCATTATACATGACCATACATTTTATTTCAAACATTGTAGATATAATATAGTAAGGCCTTGCATTGATATTCAATATTTAAATAGTTATGCAAGTATATTGCATAATGGTTTAAGTATTGCATATAAATTAAAATGTATTTATGTTAGCTTGCTAATAGTAGTCAGTAGCATTAAATTACATTTTTACTTAACAGGCATGCAGTTATGTAGAACTATAATGTTAATTATATTGTCTTTAATTGGAAATAATAAACACAACAAGCAACATTAACTATATTTTAATTTATATGCAAATATTGAAAATCATGCATTCTATATAACAATGTCTCATTTTAAATATTGAATATTTATGTGTAGGGTCTAAGCTTCTACAGTTAGTTTTAGTTCATGGCAGTTTAGGGGTCAATGTTTAAATTATATGCATATTCATTTACAATGCATATTGCATATATCTATAGCGTAAAGGTACTTAATGATGCTTTGTATTATTTTAAAGATAAACATATATTTTTAAATATATATTTACAGTATCCCACAAAAGTGAGTACACCCCTCACATTTTTGTAAATATTTTATTATATATTTTCATGTGACAACACTGAAGAAATGATACTTTGCTACAATGTAAAGTAGTGAGTGTACAGCCTGTATAACAGTGTAAATTTGCTGTCCCCTCAAAATAAATCAACACACAGCCATTAATGTATAAACCAATGGCAACAAAAGTGAGTACACCCCTAAGTGGAAATGTCCAAATTGAGCCCAATTAGCCATTTTCCCTCCCCGGTGTCATGTGACTCATTAGTGTTACAAGGTCTCAGGTGTGAATGGGGAGCAGGTGTGTTAAATTTGGTGTTATCGCTCTCACACTCTCTCATACTGGTCACTGGAAGTTCACCATGGCACCTTATGGTAAAGAATTCTCTGAGGATCTGAAGAAAAGAATTGTTGCTCTACATAAAGATGGCCTAGGCTATAAGAAGATTGGCAAGACCCTGAAACTGAGCTGCGGCACGGTGGGCAAGACCATACAGCAGTTTTACAGGACAGGTTCCACTCAGAACAGGCCTTGCCATGGTCGACCAAAGAAGTTGAGTACACATGCTCAGTGTTATATCCAGAGGTTGTCTTTGGGAAATGGACGTATGAGTGCTGCCAGCATTGCTTCAGAGGTTAAAGGGGTGGGGGGTCAGCCTGTCAGTGCTCAGACCATACGCCGCACACTGCATCAAATTGGTCTGCATGGCTGTCGTCCCGGAAGGAAGCCTCTTCTAAAGATGATGCACAAGAAAGCCCGCAGACAGTTTGCTGAAGACAAGTGTACTAAGGACATGGATTACTGGAACCATGTTCTGTGGTCTGATCAGACCAAGATAAACTTTTTTGGTTCAGATGGTGTCAAGTGTGTGGAGGCAACCAGGTGAGGAGTACAAAGACAAGTGTGTCTTGCCTACAGTCAAGCATGGTGGTGGGAGTGTCATGGTCTGGACCTGCATGAGTGCTGCCGGCACTGGGGAGCTACAGTTCATTGAGGGAACCATGAATGCTAACATGCATTGTGACATACTGAAGCAGAGCATGATCCCCTCCCTTTGGAGACTGGGCCGCAGGGCAGTATTCCAACATGATAATGACCCCAAACACACCTCCAAGACAAACACTGCCTTGCTAAAGAAGCTGAGGGTAAAGGTAATGGACTGGCCAAGCATATCTCCAGACCTAAACCCTATTGAGCATCTGTGGGGCATCCTCAAATGGAAGGTGGGGGAGCGCAAGGTCACTTAAATCCACCAGCTCTGTGATGTTGTCATGGAGGAGTGGAAGATGACTCCAGTGGCAACCTGTGAAGCTCTGATGAACTCCATGCCCAAGAGGGTTAAGGCAGTGCTGGAAAATAATGGTGGCCACACAAAATATTAACACTTTGGCATCTATTTATCAAGCTGTCAACTTACCTGCTTTCGACGGCACCAATACGCTCGCCTAAGATCGCCTAACATCGCTGCCGCAGACCTGAATACGTTCCCCAAAATTTTCAAAAAAGCTGTCAAAAAGCCGTGCACCAAGTATGGGGCGATGAGCAGCGGACTGTTGTTAACTAACAGTCATCAATCTCACTGCACTTCGGCTTTTTTACCGCTTTCTTGGTACCCTGTCACTAAACACCCACACTATACTATACTGTTTACCCCCTTATTAACCTCTAATCTGTCCCCCCTCACTGCCGCCACCTACATTATATTTATTAACCCCTAATCTGCCCCCCTACACCGCCGCCACTATATTAAATTTATTAACCCCTAAACCTAAGTCTAACCCTAACCCTAACACACCCTAACTTAAATATAATTTAAAGAAATCTAAATAAATTATTCCTATTTAAAACTAAATACTTACCTATAAAATAGACCCTAAGATAGCTACAATATAACTAATAGTTGCATTGTAGCTATATTAGGATTTATTTTTATTTTACAGGCAAGTTTGTATTTATTTTAACTAGGTAAAATAGTTACTAAATAGTTATTAACTATTTAATAACTACCTAGCTGAAATAAATACAAAAGTACCTGTAAAATAAAACCTAACCTAAGTTACAAATACACCTAACACTACACTACAATTAAATTAATTACCTACATTATCTACAATTAAATAAAATTGAATAAAATTATCTAATGTACAAAAAAACCCAAAACACTAAATTACAGAAAATAATAAAATAATTACAATATTTTTAAACTAATTACACCTAATCTAATCCCCCTAAAAAATAAAAAAGCCCCCCAAAATAAAAAAAGCCCTACCCTACACTAAATTACAAATAGCCCTTAAAAGGGCTTTTTGCGGAGCATTGCCCCAAAGTAATCAACTCTTTTACCTGAAAAAAAAAGTACAATACCCCCCAACATTAAAACCCACCACCCACACACCCAACCCTACTCTAAAACCCACCCAATCCCCCCTTAAAAAAACCTAACACTAACCCCTTGAAGATCACCTTACCTTGAGAAGTCTTCACCCCACCGGGCCGAAATCCTCAATGAAGACGGGCGAAGTGGTCCTCCAGACAGGCAGAAGTCTTCATCCAGACGGCATCTTCTATCTTCATCCATCCAGCGGGGAGCGGCTCCATCTTCAAGACATCCAACGCGGAGCATTGTTCCTGGCCGACGACTACCCAACGAATGAAGGTTCCTTTAAGTTAGAAATGTGCGTTTCGTTCCGAATTTAAATTCGAATGAATTTGTCAAATTCGGAGATTCAGATCGATTCGAATTTCCGAATTACCGTAGCACCGAATCTAACGAATAAATCAGAATTAGTTCGGATTTATTTGTAACATTCGGATGGCCATGGACTAATCACAATTACACTAGTATTGTACTGTATATTAGGTTATATCACTCTGTTATGGGTTACACCTAATATTACAGTACATAATACTAGTCTAATACACAGCACATCCCACCTAACACATACCGAACTTCAGAATTTACGAATCGAATCAGAACCGAATACATCCGATTACATCCGAATTTATTCGAATCCGAATGAATCCGAACGAATCCGAAACTAATGCATTCAAATGTATCCGAATTCGAATCAATCCGAAAACGAAATTCGAAAACATCCGAATCGATCTGAAATTAACCGAAATTAATTTTTTCGCCACGCACAAGTCTACTTTAAGTGACGTCATCCAAGATGGCATCCCTTCAATTCCGATTGGCTGATAGAATTCTATCAGCCAATCGGAATTAAGGTAGGAAAAATCCTATTGGTTGATCCAATCAGCCAATAGGATTGAGCTCGCATTCTATTGGCTGATTGGAACAGCCAATAGAATGCAAGCTAAATCCTATTGGCTGATCGGATCAGCCAATAGGATTGAACTTCAATCCTATTGGCTGATTGCATCAATCAATAGGATTTTTCCTACCTTAATTCCGATTGGCTGATATTCTATCAGTCAATCGGAATTGAAGGGGCGCCATCTTGGATGACGTCACTTAAAGGAACCTTCATTCGTTGGGTAGTCGTCGGCCAGGAAGGATGCTCCACGTCGGATGTCTTGAAGATGGAGCCGCTCCGTGCCGGATGGATGAAGATAGAAGATGCCTTCTGGATGAAGACTTCTGCCCGTCTGGAGGACCTCTTCTGCCCGGCTTGGATGAAGACTTCTGCCTGTCTGGAGGACCACTTCGCCTGGCTTCGTTGAGGACTTTGGCCCGGTTGGGTGAAGACTTCTCAAGGTAAGGTGATCTTCAAGGGGTTAGTGTTAGGTTTTATTAAGGGGGGATTGGGTGGGTTTTAGAGTAGGGTTGGGTGTGTGGGTGGTGGGTTTTAATGTTGGGGGGGTATTGTACTTTCTTTCAGGTAAAAGAGCTGATTACTTTGGGGCAATGCCCTGCAAAAAGCCCTTTTAAGGGCTATTTGTAATTTAGTTTAGGGTAGGGCTTTTTTTTTTATTTTGGGGGTCTTTTTTATTTTGTTAGGGGGATTAAATTAGGTGTAATTAGTTTAAAAATCTTGTAATTATTTTATTATTTTCTGTAATTTTGTGGGTTTTTTTGTACTTTAGATAATTTTATTTAATTTTATTTAATTGTAGTTAATGTAGGTACTTAATTTAATTATAGTGTAGTGTTAGGTGTAATTGTAACTTAGGTTAGGTTTTATTTTACAGGTACTTTTGTATTTATTTTAACTAGGTAGATATTAAATAGTTAATAACTATTTAATAACTATTGTACCTAGTTAAAATAAATACAAACTTGCCTGTAAAATAAAAATAAACCCTAAGATAGCTACAATGTAACTATTAGTTATATTGTAGCTAGATTATGGTTTATTTTATAGGTAAGTATTTAGTTTTAAATAGGAATAATATATTTAGATTTCTTTAACTTATATTTAAGTTAGGGGGTATTAGGGTTAGGGTTAGACTTAGGTTTAGGGGTTAATACATTTAATATAGTGGCGGCAGTGTAGGGGGGGCAGATTAGGGGTTAATAAGTATAATGTAGGTGGCGGTGGGCTCCGGGAGTGGCGGTTTAGGGGTTAAACACTTTATTTAGTTACGGCAGTTTAGGGGTTAATAAGTTTATTTGAGTGGTGGTGGGCTCAGGGAGTAGCGGTTTAGAGGTTAATAAGTATAATATAGGTGGCGGCGGTGTGGGGGGGGGGAGATTAGGGGTGTTTAGACTCGGGGTACATGTTAGGGTGTTAGGTGTAGACATTACCATAGGAATCAATGGGATATCGGGCAGCAGCGAACATAAGCTTTCGCTGCTTTCAGACTCAAATTGATTCCTATGGCATCCGCAGCCTCCAGGGCGGCGGATTGAAAACCAGGTACGCTGGGCCGGAAAAGTGGCGAGCGTACCTGCTAGTTATTTGATAACTAGCAAAAGTAGTCAGATAGTGCCGAACTTGCATTCGGAACATCTGGAGTGACGTAAGCATCGAGTGGTGTTGGACTGAGTCCAGCGGATCGTATGTTACGTCATTAAATTCTACTTTTGCCGGTCTGTAGGGTTTGATAACTAAGGCGAATCAGGCTTGCCACAAATATGCTGAGGAATTCCAGCGTATTTGCGGTTGACGGCTTGATAAATAGATGCCTTTGGGCCCAATTTGTACATTTCCACTTAGGGGTGTACTCACTTTTGTTGCCAATGGTTTAGACATTAATGGCTATGAGTTAAGTTATTTTGAGGGGATATCAAATTTACACTGTTTTACAGGCTGTACACTCACTACTTTACATTGTATCAATGTGTTATTTCTTCAGTGTTGTCACATGAAAATATATAATAAAATATTTACAAAAATGTGAGGGGTGTACTCCCTTTTGTGGCATACTGTATATTTGAAGTAATAGCAAGCAACCAATAAATCATTTTTTAAGATATTTACAATACTTTTAATAATCTACATTGTACGTGACAATGAATATTTTGTCAAGGAGATGAGGTAAACGCTGGAGGGCCAGCAAAACCTCGCCGGCCTAGCCGGGCTGATGGAACTCAGCACCGGACAGGAATTGAGCCCTAGTTCGCAGCTCCTTAAAAGCGGTGCTGATCGAGTAGGGTGCAGGGGATCAAGTAGCCCTTTTAGTATGTTGTCTACAATTTGATGAGGCACCTAGGGATACCATTTGTTTGGGAGGAATGGGGGACCGGATTTGAAGTGTCCCCCCTTCCTCCAGAAGAGGTAGCACCCTCAAAAAAGTTGTTTCCCTAGGTGCCTCATGAAATTGCCAACAACATACTAATCCCCTGCACCCTGTTTGATCGGCACTCTTTTTAAGAAGTGGTGGACCGGCACTGATTTCCAGCAGACGGCTGCCGGTGTTTTAGCGTGTCTCTGTGACACATTATTTAAACAATGATTATAACTTAAGCAACAAAGCTTCATAGTTATAATGGGGAGGTTTATTATTTAAAGTATAGTTTATTATAGTGAGCTGTTTTGAAAGTTGGCAGTGTATGGGAGTTAGCTGGGGCATTACAGGGGAGTGTAGGTTAGACATTATGTCAGTGTAGATGGTATAAGGGACTTAGTTGGGCGATCCGGGGGTGTGTAGGTTAGGTGTGACATGTGTAGGTGGTCAGGAGGAATTAACTGGTTGGTGCAGGGGGAGTGTAGGTTAGTTCTGACATAGGTGTAGGCAGTCGGTGGGAGGTAGCAAGGTGGGCAGGGGGAGTGTGGGTTAGGCGTTATGTAGTTCTAGGCATTCAGGGGGAGTTAGTGAGGCATGCTAATAGGAGTAGCCTGCACTTTGCTTCGGACACAAGATCGATATGTTTGAAGCAACAGAGTGCAGGTTGCGAGGAAGGTCCATGTTTGTCTCGCAAGCTTACATCGCCTGAGCTAGTCAGTGTAGGTGTAATTAAACTTAGGTCCCCACGGCTAAGTTCGATCCCCGGCGAGGTCTACTCAGCCTTTCATCCTTCCGAGGTTGATAAAATGAGCAGCGCCTTGAGACCCTTACAGGTGATTAGCCGTGCTTTACAAGTAGCCAATACATACAATATACACTGAAAATGCCTCTCTCTTAAGAAATGTGCATCTTCATTCTTCAACCACCTCCAGCAGAGGCAAAGTAATAGTGGAGGTATGTGTGAGGTAGGAGGTGTTTGGAGGTGCTCTTGAAGTTTAGGAAACTTTGCCTCCTCCTAGTGGTAGAGAAGAGAAATTCCCAGGAGTAATGGATCGTGGACTCTCACACCTGTATTAAAGAAATATGCACTTTGCACTTCGTATTTAGGTTTTAACGCTGCCCGGTTAGCGCACATGAAAACTTAAGAAATCTATAATATAGATATATTCTAGGGATTATTTAGAATATTTTACAGTATGTTTAATAATTTAAATAATTTTTTTTTTTTATATTTAATATGTAACATTTCAATAAGGCATCTTAAGATTACTACGTTTTCATGTGCGCTATCCCAAGCACTTTAAAATCTAAATCGTGAAGTTTCACGATTTAGATTTTTTTATATATATACACACATTCATACAGTATATACACTCACCGGCCACTTTATTAGGTACACCTTGCGTGTACCAGATTGGACTCCCTTTTGCCTTCAGAACTGCCTTAATTCTTCGTGGCATAGATTGAACAAGGTGTTGGAAACATTACAAAAAAAATGTGGTCCATATTGACATGATAGCATCACGCAGTTGCTGCAGATTGGCTGCACATCCATGATGCAAATCTCCCATTCCACCACATCCCAAAGGTGCTCTATCTGATTGAGATCTGGTGATTGTGGAGGCCATTGGAGTACAGTGAATTCATTGTCATGTTCAAGAAACCAGTTTGAGATGATTTGAGCTTTGTGACATGGTGCATTATCCTGCTGGAAGTGAAGATGGGTACACTGTAGTCATAAAGAGATGGACAATACAATATTTAAACAATGCTCAATTGGTACTAAGGGGCCTAAAGTGTGCCAAGAAAATATCCCCCACACCATTACACCATCATCACCTGCCTGGACGGTTAATACAAGGCAGGATGGATCCATGCTTTCATGTTGTTTATGTTAAATTCTGACCCTATTATATGAATGTCGCAGCTGAAATCAAGACTCATCAGACCAGGCAACGTTTTTCCAATCGTCTATTGTCCAATTTTGGTGAGCCTGTGCGAATTGTAGTTTCAGTTTCCTGTTCTTAGCTGACAGGAGTGGCACCCTGCGTGGTCTTCTGCTGCTGTAGCCCATCTGCTTCAAGGTGCGACGTGTTGTGCGTTCCGAGATGGTATTCTGCATACATTGTTTGTAACGAGTGGTTATTTGAGTTACTGTTGCCTTTCTATCATCTCGAATCAGTCTGCCCATTCTCTTCTGACCTTTGACATTAACAAGGCATTGTCGTTCACACAACTGCCGCTCACTGGATATTTTCTCTTTTTCAGACTATTCTCTGTAAACCCTAGAGATGGTTGTGGGTGAAATTCTCAGTAGATTAGCAGTTTTTTAAATACTCATCCAGCCCATCTGGTACCATGCCACCTTAAAAGTCACTTAAATCCCCTTTCTTCTTCATTCTGATGCTCGGTTTGAACTTCAGAAAGTTGTCTTCACTACGTCTAAATGCCTAAATGCATTGAGTTGCTGCCATGTGATTGGCTGATTAGCAATTTGTGTTACCAAGCAATTGAACAGGTATACCTAATAAAGTGGCCAGTGAGTGTATATATAGTTGTGTATATTTATTATATAGGTTTTGCCATACCCAAAGCAAATATTTATTTTTAAGATTAACTACATTCTATTTTTTCAGACATAGCTCCACATTATTGGTAAAGGCATTTCCAAAAACATTTTCTTTTCAGACAGTAAAGGTCATAATTGAAGCAGAACTATCCTTTTAAGTGCTAATTGACAGTGATTTTTCTGAAGTTAATGTTGTTTTGATTTTTTTTTCCCAGAAACTGAGTTGTCATAGAAAGATATATATCAGTAATAAGAGAAAGAGTAAAACAGAAAATTTGTTCATGCCTTTTTTGTCTTAAAATTGTCACATTGAAAGGGGTATAATGGAAAATTGATTACATTATTAATCATGTCTGATAAAATGTATGAAGTTTCAAGTAAAAATATGATATCTAGTGCAAGATGATTGTGAGAATTTAATTCATAGAGCAAGATGATTAGTGAGATAGAGAAAGATGTTTCACAGCTGTGCAACAATTTATAAACCTATTTTAGTGAGTAAACAAGTTTATAACAAGTTGTGGCTAGAAGCCGGCTACACATTTCCCTTAGTGAATTTTGACATTGGTGGAATTTTTTTTATCAGTTTCATTTTTTTGTAAAAAATAATACACATTATAATATTACTAAATAGATTTTTTTTTTTTTTATGACAGCATCCTGATAAAATGTTAATTAAGAAAATGTTTTCTTTTATTTTCATGATGGAATGGAATCCCAAACAAAACACTGATTTTTTTAAATAGAGTCTATTGATAACAATGTTTCAGATATTGCGCAAGCGTTGCTATTCCACAAAATATATTTTAAAACATGTTTTATAATACGGATTAGTCTGAATAAATAAAGCATTGTAAATGATTACTCTATAGTTGTGAAGAGGTTAACGTACAGTTCTACATTCCAAGGCCATTTCGCTGAATGCCTAATAATCTTGAAACAGCTTGCATCTTTCACTTGGTACAGGAAAATGACTTGAGAGAGGAAACCTCACATTCTTTACAAGAAATCCTAGCCAAAGCTCACAAAGTAATCATCACATGCTTATGGTTCTACAGCCAAAATCTGAATTTTACATACGTGGCACACTTGTGTGATCTTTGTTAATAATTCAAATTTACAATCAGTAATCTTATTGTTTTCTCTTGTTTACAAACCCTTAATTTTGTATATAGTCATACTCAAGAGATACCTACACTAACAAAATGGTTATCTTAAAGTATAATGTAAATTAAATTAAGGGGAAATTTAAGTTAATTTTTTTTCTTTTTCATCAAAAGATTACATTTGAAAATGTATCACAGATTTTTGAAAAATGAAATACAGTACATCTAGCTTGTTTTTATGCTTGTGTGAAATGTCACTTTCCCATAGGATGTTGTTGTATCATTCCCTTTCAATTTTGTTTTAAAATCCAAACACCTTTAACTAAACCTTTTTGATTTAATAAAATATTTTCAACATATTTAAATAGTGCTTCTTTATATGCATAATATATTTTTTTTATTTCAATGTCCCATTAAAGATGTTAGCCTTTTTTTTTTTTACAAAACTAACTCTTTCAAGGGGTTAAACGCATAGGCATGTATTTATCAAGCCGTCAACCGCAAATACGCTGGAATTCCGCAGCGTATTTGTGGCGAGCCTGATTCGCCTTAGTTATCAAACCCTACAAACCGGCAAAAGTAGAATTTGGTGACGTAACATACGATCCGCCGGACTCAGTCCGACACAGATCGATGCTTACGTTACTACAGATGTTCCGAACGCAAGTTCGGCACAATCTGACTACTTTTGGAAGTTATCAAATATCTGCCAGGTACGCTCGGCACTATTCCGGCCCAGCGTACCTGGTTTTCAATCCGCCCCCCTGGAGGCGACGGATGCCATAGGAATCAATAGGAGTCAGAAAGCAGCGAGAGCTCATGTTCGCTGCTGCCCGATATCCCATTGATTCCTATGGGAACGTGTACACCTAACACCCTAACATGTACCTCGAGTCTAAACACCCCTAATCTGCCCCCCCTACACCGCCGCCACCTACATTATACTTATTAACCCCTAATCTGCCGCTCCCGGACCCCGCCGCAACTAAATAAAGTGTTAACCCCTAAACCGCTGCTCCCGGAGCCCACCGCCACCTACATTATATTTATTAACCCCTAATCTGCCCCCCCCTACACTGTCGCCACTATATTAAATGTATTAACCCCTAAACCTAAGTCTAACACTAACCCTAACACCCCCTAACTTAAATATAATTTAAATAAATCAAAATAAATTATTCCTATTTAAAACTAAATACTTACCTATAAAATAAACCCTAAAATAGCTACAATATAACTAATAGTTACATTGTAGCTATTTTAGGATTTATTTTTGTTTTACAGGCAACTTTGTATTTATTTTAACTAGGTAGAATAGTTACTAAATAGTTATTATATATTTAATAACTACCTAGTTAAAATAAATACAAAAGTACCTGTAAAAAAAAACCTAACCTAAGTTACGATTACACCTAACACTACACTATAATTAAATTAATTACCTACATTAACTACAATTAACTAAAATTAAATAAAATTATGTAAAGTACAAAACCCCCCCACTAAATTACAGAAAATAATAAAATAATATTACTTTTAAACTAATTACACCTAATCTAATCCCACTAACAAAATAAAAAAGCCCCCCCCCAAAATAAAAAAGCCCTACCCTACACTAAATTACAAATAGCCCTTAAAATGGCTTTTTGCGGGGCATTGCCCCAAAGTAATCAGCTCTTTTTCCTGAAAAAAACATTAAAACCCACCACCCAGACCGACTTCTGGGGGTGGAGCTAGCTGAGGTGAGGAGAGCTAGCTACAGGCTCTACACTGAAGGCCTCTATTTGATCTCCCCAGGCTGCGTTTTGTCCTTGGCCGATACAGGTTGTGTGTGGCCCGGACTTTTCTCGCAGCAATGCCGAAAGTTGCATCACAGCAAGTTGGCTTGAGTGCTGAGTCAGTACGCCTGTCGGCGTTCTTCCTCCATACCCAGCCCCAGAGCCGATTCCCCTGCTGCCGTAATTGAAAAACATCCTGTCAAGTGGCAGCCACAGACCAGGTTGAAGCCGCAAGCCACCTCCCATGGAGGTACAAAGTAAAGGAGCGGAACTAGCGCTGCTAGTAGGACAACTACAGCAACACAGGACGTGAGTACCTCATTACCTGGCAATCCTCATCAAGGTGAAAGAAGTTGCAACACCGGGGAAAGCGGAGAGGGTATATACCCTATTGAGGTACCGGTTAATGTGTAAATGTTAGCGCCGGAGGTCTTGGCTGCTGGGATGTGCAGGGGGATTGGAGCTTTTTACGAAGTGTGAGCTGGGTATGCAACTATTGCACAAAGTGTTATATGATAGCGTGCTAGGCTGCAAGAATGACTAATGGACTAACACATGATTAAAACATTGGTGTATGTTAGCCGGAAAATATCTATTCTGTGCTGGAGATCTGGAGAGTGGGGGCCTATATCAAGATCACATTAGGCAACACTATGATGGCGTATTAAAACCTGGCTTGTAAGAAGGAGCCTATAACAGTTTGATGGGAAACAAGACCAAGACGAAGCTGCTTTCTAACCCTGCTAACCTTGCTTTGTTATTTGTTCCCTAACATTGAAGTAGAGTACTGTCTGGGATACCAAGACCCGTTTTGAATGCTGATAAGCACTAAAGAGAGCCTGATAATATGCATAATCCCTGAAAAGTGTGGCTCTGATGTTATATAGCAGCTATACTAACCTGGGTGCCTATACAAAGGAACCAAAGAGTCTACAACATATTAACTCTCAGTCAAGATCCATAAGAGGTCAGATAGGACAAGTCCTGATGGGAGTACCGAGAGATCTGCATCAAACCATCTGGGTTGATCATCTGTGAGAATCCAACTAAACAGTTGAGACAGTCTAGCCACTGTATAATACAGTATGATGTTGGGAAGGGCTAATCCCCCATGTGTAATCGGTCTCTGCAGAGTGGTCCTAGATGTTCTGGGTCTGTTACTTTTCCATACGTAAGCAGTAATAAGACTTTGAAGTTATTATTTAGGAGGGGTCTGGGGATGTTATATGGAATACATCTGAACAAGTAGGTAACTTTGGGTATAAAGGACATCTTTATTGCAGCTATTCTCTCTGTCCATGAGGTCTCCCGGAACTCCCATGAAGACAGGAGGTTCCGGAATTCTGTTAGCCTATCTGTGAAATTTTTCATGATTGTGGTTTCAGGATCGGGGCTCAAGAACGTCCCCAAAATCTTAATGGCATGTGCATTCCATTGGAAGTGATATGTGTCTTTTAGGTAAGTTAGTTCTTGAGAGGAAATATTTATATATAAGGCTTCTGTTTTATTGATCTTTAGTTTGTAATAGCTGAGTTGACCAAAGTGTCTAAGTAGGTTGAATACTGCGGGTAATGAGGTAGTTGGGGAGGTGAGAAACAGGGTAATATCATCCGCGTAAAGGGAAATACTATGGGAAGAAGGGGTGAAAGTGGGCAGCCCTGTATTGTGCCATTGGTTATATGAAATTTATCTGACCTAAATCCAACTCCCTTTACTCTAGCTGAAGGGGACGAATAAAGAGCTTGTACAGCCCAAACAAAAGCATCTGGAATATTAAAGGCTTGTATTGTGATCCAAATCCCATCTCACCCTGTCAAAGATCTTCTCGGCATCTAGAGACAGGGTAAGGAATGGGACTCTCCTATTTGCTATGATCAACAAAACATCCAGAACCCATCTGGTGGCATCTGGGCCCTCCCTCTGAGGGACAAATCCCACCTGGTCCGAGTGGATCAACGAGGTGATAACTCTTGATAGTCTTTTGGCAAGGATTTTAGCGTTTAGCTTTGTATCAAGATTAAGGAGGGATATAGGGCTATAGCTACTGCATAGTTCAGAGGGTTTTCCCGGCTTTAGAATAGTAGTGATTGTTGCTTCTAGAAATTCTCCAGTAAGGAACCTTTTTTCATTATCTCTCCAAATAATTTAAATAAGGTTGGAGCTATTAGAGGTTGAAAGGCCTTATAGAAGTGGGCTGTAAAGCCCTCTGGACTGGGGGATTTACCTAATTTCATGTCTTTAATTAGAAGTTGGACTTCTTCGAGTGTTATGGGGTCGGTTAGCACCGAAAAGCTATCTGGAGAGAGAAGGGGCAATTGTAAAGATTCTAAAAAGAGTCTAATGTCTGTTGGATTAGACTGAGGGTAACCTAATTCCTCTTCAATATTATATAGAGCGTGATAGTAAGATTTTAAAGTGTCTCCAATCCCCCTCGGTGAACTAATTGGTGTGCCAGTTGCATTCTTAATGGTCATGATTCTAGCTTGTGCTGTACGATGCCTAAGTTTGGCAGCTAAGATTGTGGAGGCTTTATTACTATAGTAGTAGAAAATTATTTTGAACTTCTCCATCATGTAATGAGTCCTTTGGAATTCCAACTCCTGAATTTGTTTAGTAATGACTGTGATGTCATGTGCTGTGGTGCTAGAATAAGAAGTGGAAAGTGAGGATCTGAGTGTCCGAAGCTGTGCTGAAAGATTAGATAATGAAGTCCCTCTTTGTTTGCGGGCTTCAGCCTCAAGAGCAATAAAGTGGCCTCTCAAGACAGATTTGAGTGTAGCCCAAAGTACCTCAATTGTAATCAGAGGTGTGTCATTAATAGTAAGAAATTCTATAATTTTCTCTTGGATTCCTGTTTTAAGAAGGGGATCTGTGACCAGGTAATTTCTCAGTTGCCATATAGGGGGAGAAGTACAGGTTAAGCGTGGACCCATAGTCAGAGTGACAGCGTCGTGATCAGACCACGATATTAATGGTATTCGTATGCTAGATATATTGTCTAGGAATCGGGCACTGACAAAAAAAATATCAATACGAGTAAAAGATTTGTGTGGGGAGGAATAGAAGGTGAATTCCTTATCCAACGGATGCAGTGACCTCCAGCAGTCATATAAGTCATATTGGAGTATTAAGTTTTGAAAGACTTTGGAAAGGGGGTGTAGAGAGGTAGAGATCTTAGGCCCAGTTCTGTCAAGGATATAATCCCAGACCAAATTAAAATCTCCTCCTAGTATTAATTCCCCTTGTTTCACTACCGACACAGATTTTAAAAGCTTTGTGAGAAATCTAATTTGTTTAGTGTTGGGTGCATAAATGTTTACCAGTGTTAGTAAGTGGTTATTTATTTTACAAACTTGTATGATGTAACGAGCTTGAGGGTCTGATTCTATGTATATGGGTTCAAATTTGATCTTATTGCTGAGTTATATGGCTACCCCTCTGGATTTTGACTGAAAGGAAGCTCTCAAGACTATCGGGTACCCCCTTGAGGTATATGTGGTACCTTGGTTCATTGTCCAGTGCGTCTCTTGGATATACGCTATGTCAGTCTTGGATTTTCATAGGAAAGACGTCAGTAATATGCGTTTCGAAGGGGAGTTGAGACCCTGGGTATTCAGGGTGAGGAGACGAAGACTGTCCATACTGCTGAACTAGAGAGAGAGGAGAGAAGAAAAAAAAAGAAGGAAAAAAGGGGAGGGAGGGGAGGGAAGAGGGGCAAGATTTGCGTAGATATACTATAGAAAGGAGACGTAAATAGTGGAGTTGTATAATAGGTTGGGACCTCTGAGGTGAAAGCAACAGGTTAGATTTGGATAGGAATCTGAGTTAAAATACAATCTAGCTGCACCAGTAAAAGGTATAAAAAAATTTGGTTGAGATACTGCAGACAGTAGCTGCTTGAGAATATGGGAGGGAAGGGGAGGAGGCGGAGTAAGGTCTATATTTACCTCAGACAGGTGTAGAGAGATAATAGGAGATAGTAGAAATGTGAATGCGAGGTGGCAGCAGTGAGATTAAGTTGTATCTAATGAGGATCTTGGAAATGTATGGACTATGATAGAGGAGTATAGATAAGTAGGTATGTAGAGGAGCAGGGAGGGGGTGGAGCCCCCCAGACAGAGGATGGTAGAGTGTATGAGCAAAGATTACAACATAAATGTAATAAAATAAGTAAGTTGTTTTTTGTTGTTGTCTTTTTTTTTTTTTTAATTGCACATTCTATCTGAATAATTGTGATAATTAGGTTCAAATATATAATAATAATTAAGTAAATGTTTGTATTCATATCTCCATAATACCATGGCTTGGTTATTATGGTCATGTATAAATACAATTTTATTTTATGATTTGTGTGAGTTAACACAACTTTAAACTTTCTTGTTGTGAGAGACTCAATATGAGAAATGTAAATGACTGATAATGAAATGAGAAACATATGATTGTGAGAAAATGATAAGAATAAGATTCAGATTATTAATTGGTGATTCAATGGAATAACATGAACATGAGTTAAGATTAATAAACTCTGAGAATGTCTCATTAGAAAAATAATAAAGATAGTATTCCTTAGGCAATGGTTAAATTAAGGGTTAATCTCCTTTTATACTACACAGCGTAAGAAATAATGATTAGAGATGAATTGCGACGCATGAAGATAAAAGCACAAAAGTTCAGTAATGCATTACTTTAAGTCTTTTACCCGGCATGCTATAAGTATTCGTTGGTGCACATACCTTTCTGGCTAACGTTAGATGGTAGAAAGTCTTACTTGTTATCCAGAGATGTTGCAGGGAGACCGGAGAGCAGCGTTCAGTCTGGTCAGCGTGTTTACCGACTCTGGCGTGCTGCGCAGAAGATTGTCTGTGAGCGGAGATGACGTCAGTAAAAGCAAGTGCGTCCGTTCACAGACTGAATGCGGCAGAACAGCTGGTGTTACTGTTAACTTGCTGATATGTGGTTTTTAAGTTCAGCAATAAATAAAATAACAAATACGTTATAAGGCTGCAATAGCCCTAAAGGAAAAGGGTGCAGAAAAGTTAATTCCTCAAAAAGTGAAGTACTGAAAATTCAGGTTGTCTTTGGCTTCATATGAAATGTTGTCTAGAGAGACTAGAGCAAGTCACCTAAACACACTTTAATAATCAAGCAATGAGTCCTGGGAGGTTGAGACTTAAGTAGGATAGAATTTGGGGAGGAGATCTGGTTTTAAAGGTGTAGTGTCAAACCAAATGCTGACAGATCCCCCCTTTCAGGAGCCCCCTCCAGCAGACCTAGAACCTGGTTTAAAAGGATAAGCGAGATGAAAGTCTGCTAACAAATCAGGTGCATTCAAGTCACGCAATGGAACCCATGAGTTTTCATCATCACCATAATCCTTCCAATGGACTAGGTACTCAAGTCTCCCTCTACGAATTCTGGAATCCAGAATCTCTGAAACCTCATAATCCTCAGGATCAGGTAAAGATAATGGTGAAGGTTCCGCAGTAGGAACAGTGGACCCCAAGTAAGGTTTTAAAAGAGATACATGGAACGAGGGGTGAATCCTCATTGTTGGTGGTAACTTCAAAGTTACAGCATTCTGGTTAATTATTTTAAGTATTGGGAATGGACCGATAAATTGGTCAGCTAACTTTTTACTTGGTACGGGCAGTTTGATATTTTTCGTGGACAACCAGACCATATCATTTGGTTTATAAACCGGAGGTGTCATCCTTTTCTTGTCATAATACCGTTTCTGTGTTTCTTTAGTAGTAACCAAATGAGTCTGCAAAGTTTCCATTACATCTTTCAATGATTCAGAATAATTGGAAACAGACGGTGAATGGGAACAAGTTAGTGTATTTGGATAAGTACGTGGATGAAATCCATAGGTTGCGAAAAAAGGAGAAATCTTTGTTGAAGCATTGATTGAATTATTATAGGCGAATTCTGCGCTTGGTAACCAATCATACCAGTCATCTTGTTGAGATGAAATAAAACATCTCAGATATTGTTCAAGGATTTGATTGAGTCGTTCCGTTTGTCCATTGGACTGTGGATGGAAGGCAGTCGTGAACCTGAGTGAGATTTGTAATGTTTTACATAAGTATTTCCAAAATTTAGAAGTAAACTGACTTCCTCGATCGGTTACAATGGATGTTGGTAACCCGTGTAGCTTAACTACATGACTATGGAAGAATTTTGCAGTAGTTGATGCAGATGGAAGTCTTTTTAATGGAATGAAATGTGCCAGTTTAGTTAAATGGTCTATTACAACCATTATAGTGTTGTGACCATTAGATATTGGTAATTCTACAATGAAATCAATTGCTATCATATCCCATGGTTTTATGGGAATGGGTAAGGGTGACAGGAGTCCATATGGTTTATGATGTTCCTTCTTTTTCTTCGCACAGGTTTCACAGTTCAGAATATATGCATGTATGGTTGTTTTCATCTGAGGCCACCAGTATTCTCTACTGATAAGTTCAGTTGTTTTTTCGACACCTGGATGACCAGCCAAAGGTGTATCATGATGTTGTTGAATGATTTGGTTTCTTAAGATATGTGGAACATAAATCAGACCATTCTTCATATATAGTCCAGATTCAGAATCTGGAGAACATATAGGTGGAATTTCAGAATCTGAATGTTGTGCCTGAATTATGTCAGATGTTTCTAAAACCACTGCAGCAATGATTTTAGATGGTGGAATAATAAATGTGTTGATTTGAGAGTCTTCTACTGTTTGATATGATCGAGATAAAGCATCAGCTTTTATATTATTTGTGAAATAAATGTGATAAAATAATAAAGAATGAAGACTAACAAAAGTGTACTAAATACTCATAAAAAGTTCTTTATAAGGATATGTGTGTAATTTTCGGAATCTTCGATCTTCTATTTTCCTTTGATCCTCATATAGAAAGAGAGAAAGAAATGCCACATAGCGTGATTCTGTGATTATTCAAGATGCAGAATGCGTGTTTACAAATGCTTACTCACATGAGATGGAGCTATAGCCTAGCTCAGGTTTATGCGCACACCCGGTATTATACTGTTGGGTAAACAGTTGCTTGAGCCGGATTTAGGTAAAAAAGATTTATTAAAATACAAATGTAAAAAGCGTCACAAGGGCTGCAAGAAACACCAAATATACATAGGGTTGGCAATACAATTAAGTAGTTGCTCGCATTGAGCTTATACACAGTACTAGAAACTTAGGTCAGGAGTGCAGAAACTTAACCACACAACCTTTCCATTCAGAGTCCAGCATATGTTGCTCTCCTTACTGGTGTGCAGAATCTTGGAAAGACGCCAAGGGTAAGAAACAATGTATCCGACGTACGTTTCGCAAAGGAGCTTTTTCAAGGTTTTTCCTTGAAAAAGCTCCTTTGCGAAACGTACGTCGGATACATTGTTTCTTACCCTTGGCGTCTTTCCAAGATTCTGCACACCAGTAAGGAGAGCAACATATGCTGGACTCTGAATGGAAAGGTTGTGTGGTTAAGTTTCTGCACTCCTGACCTAAGTTTCTAGTACTGTGTATAAGCTCAATGCGAGCAACTACTTAATTGTATTGCCAACCCTATGTATATTTGGTGTTTCTTGCAGCCCTTGTGACGCTTTTTACATTTGTATTTTAAAAAATCTTTTTTACCTAAATCCGGCTCAAGCAACTGTTTACCCAACAGTATAATACCGGGTGTGCGCATAAACCTGAGCTAGGCTATAGCTCCATCTCATGTGAGTAAGCATTTGTAAACACGCATTCTGCATCTTGAATAATCACAGAATCACGCTATGTGGCATTTCTTTCTCTCTTTCTATATGAGGATCAAAGGAAAATAGAAGATCGAAGATTCCGAAAATTACACACATATCCTTATAAAGAACTTTTTATGAGTATTTAGTACACTTTTGTTAGTCTTCATTCTTTATTATTTTATCACATTTATTTCACATTTGTTTCATTCTTGTGATATCATGGTATTTATTTTCACTTTTTATATTATTTGTACCTGGTATATGAGTAAGTGAAAAATTAAAGCGATCCAGAAATAAGGCCCAACGTACCTGTCTTGAAGACAGAGTTTTATTTTTCTTCAAATACTGAAGGTTCTTATGGTCGGTGAAAACCTGGAAAGGGATTGTAGTTCCCTCTAAGAGATGTCGCCAATGTTCCATAGCTGATTTCATTGCTAGTAATTCCTTATCGCCTATTGAATAATTACTCTCTGCAGGAGTTAATCTTAGAGAAAAATAGGCGACAGGATGGAGATGACCATCTTGTTTTCCAGGTTGTGAGAGTATTGCACCTATTCCAACATTGGAAGCATCCACCTCCAAGGTGTAAGGTAGTTCAGGATCAGGTAAACTTAATACAGGTGCTGTTGTAAACTTTCCCTTTAAATTTTGGAAAGCTTGCTCAGCGCTGGAATCCCAAATGAATTTTTGTTTACCTGTCAATCGGGTTAAAGGTTGAACAATGGTTGAAAATTGATTAATGAACTTTCTATAAAAGTTTGTGAAGCCCAGAAATCTTTGTAAAGATTTTAAACTTGTGGGTCTTTGCCAATTGACTATAGCTGTTACCTTCTCTTGATCCATTTGAATTCCTTTTGGGGATATTATGTATCCCAAAAACTTGATGGTATCTTTATGAAACTGACATTTTTCCATTTTAGCATATAAATGATGATCTCGAAGTGTGGAAAGAACCCATCTCACGTGTTTTCTATGATCTTCTAGACTTTTGGAATATATTAGTATATCGTCTAGATAGACTATTACGCACACATCCATAAGTTCTTTAAAGATCTCATTTATAAAGAACTGGAATGTGGCAGGAGCATTCGTGAGTCCAAAAGGCATTACATTGTATTGAAATAAACCATACCTGGTTCTGAATGCCGTTTTCCACTCATCTCCAGATCTCATACGTATTAAATTGTATGCTCCCTTAAGGTCTAACTTAGTGAAGATGGTTGCTCCACTAAGTCGTTCAATTATCTCCGGGATGAGTGGTAATGGGTATCTATTCTTTACGGTAACAGAGTTCAGAGCTCGGTAATCTATAATGGGCCTTAGAGTACCATCTTTGTTAGTAACAAAGAAGATGGCTGAAGCTATAGGAGAAGATGATGGTGATATAAAACCTTTTTTAAGGTTTTCATCCAGGTATTCTCTAAGCTGTTTCAATTCTTTTTGTGAAAGAGGAAATATTTTTCCTGTTGGTATTTCTACTCCTGGTTTAGTGTCAATAGGACAATCAAAATGCCTATGAGGTGGGAGAGATTCAGCATTTTTTAAATTAAACACATCATTAAATTCATGATATTCAATAGGTAATTCGCAGGATATGTGTCCTATATGAACATATGGGTAACATGTCTTTTGGCAATATTGTGATTGGAAAGTGATTTGATTTTGGGTCCAATCTATTGATGGGTTATGTTTTTGGAGCCATGGTAGGCCGAGTATTATGGGATGGATTGAGCTAGGGATGATATCATATGTTAAAAATTCTTTGTGTCCATCTGGTGTGATGGTTAATAATGGGATTGTGTGATGAGTGATAGGACCCTTTGATATCTGTGTACCATCTATTACCCTTACATAAACAGGAGAAGATTTCTGCAGAATAGGTATTTTATTTTGTTTAACAATAAATTCATCAAGGAATATACCATCAGCTCCGGAGTCAATAATGGCTTCGTTCTGAAGTTGTAGACTGTCCCACTGTAAAGACAATGTTATGGATAGATAAGAAGGGTTTTGTAATTTATTAGATGTGTAATTTAGTGTCAACTTACCCTTCTTTTGTCGAGAGAGGATAGGACATGATGTAACATCATGATCTTTATTTGCACAGTAGAGGCAAAGATTAGCGGATCTTCTTCTTTGTTTTTTTTCAAAACTAAGAGGACCACGAATGGTACCTATTTCCATTGGCATAGGTGTTGAGTGGCTCTTATCTTGATAAGATGGATAAGTTCTTTTGGGGGTGTTATCAAAATGATGTTTTTCAATCTTCCTTTCACGGTATCTCCTGTCCATGGCTATGGACAACTTAAATAAAGATTCCAAACTCTCCGGGAAATCCACTCTGGAAAGTTCATCTTTTAAATGTTCGGATAAACCTAAACGGAACTGGTTTTTTAGGCTTACTGAGTTCCATTCAGAATCCGTGGCCCATAGCTGAAAATCCGCTATGTAGTCTTCCACTGGTCTTTTCCCTTGTTTAAGGGATCTTAATCTATGTTCAGCTGTTTGCTGTTTGTTTATGTCATCATATAGAACAGCCATAGTTTGAAAAAAGTTTTCCAGGGAATTTAATATTGGATCTTCTGTTTCTAGAAATCTGTCTGCCCATGCTCTGGGCTCCCCAGAGAGATAGGAAATAGTGGTGAAAACTTTAATTTTATCACTTTGATAGGTACGTGGTTTTAAAGTAAATAATAGGATACATGCGTTCTTAAACTCACGAAATTTCGTGCGATCACCAGCAAATGGTACTGGGGGGTTAACCTGTGGTTCAGGAGTTTCAATTGGCTTATGAGTGACATATTCATTAAGTATACTTTTTAGTGTACTGTTTTCATTTTTTAGTTCGGTTAAACCTTGGGCCAGTATTTCCACTTTCTGGTTTAATGTAGTGATTTGATTAGCCATTTCAACAGGATCCATTTTTACCTGAAAATATGTAGCTAAAATAAATTATTTATTTCTTTTATGGCTTGATTATTCTGTGATAATTAGGTTCAAATATATAATAATAATTAAGTAAATGTTTGTATTCATATCTCCATAATACCATGGCTTGGTTATTATGGTCATGTATAAATACAATTTTATTTTATGATTTGTGTGAGTTAACACAACTTTAAACTTTCTTGTTGTGAGAGACTCAATATGAGAAATGTAAATGACTGATAATGAAATGAGAAACATATGATTGTGAGAAAATGATAAGAATAAGATTCAGATTATTAATTGGTGATTCAATGGAATAACATGAACATGAGTTAAGATTAATAAACTCTGAGAATGTCTCATTAGAAAAATAATAAAGATAGTATTCCTTAGGCAATGGTTAAATTAAGGGTTAATCTCCTTTTATACTACACAGCGTAAGAAATAATGATTAGAGATGAATTGCGACGCATGAAGATAAAAGCACAAAAGTTCAGTAATGCATTACTTTAAGTCTTTTACCCGGCATGCTATAAGTATTCGTTGGTGCACATACCTTTCTGGCTAACGTTAGAGGATGGTAGAAAGTCTTACTTGTTATCCAGAGATGTTGCAGGGAGACCGGAGAGCAGCGTTCAGTCTGGTCAGCGTGTTTACCGACTCTGGCGTGCTGCGCAGAAGATTGTCTGTGAGCGGAGATGACGTCAGTAAAAGCAAGTGCGTCCGTTCACAGACTGAATGCGGCAGAACAGCTGGTGTTACTGTTAACTTGCTGATATGTGGTTTTTAAGTTCAGCAATAAATAAAATAACAAATACGTTATAAGGCTGCAATAGCCCTAAAGGAAAAGGGTGCAGAAAAGTTAATTCCTCAAAAAGTGAAGTACTGAAAATTCAGGTTGTCTTTGGCTTCATATGAAATGTTGTCTAGAGAGACTAGAGCAAGTCACCTAAACACACTTTAATAATCAAGCAATGAGTCCTGGGAGGTTGAGACTTAAGTAGGATAGAATTTGGGGAGGAGATCTGGTTTTAAAGGTGTAGTGTCAAACCAAATGCTGACAATAATAGAAGAAAACAAGAATTGTGTTCCATGTCTCTTTAAGGGTTTCATATGAAACTGACATATTGTTTCAAGATCTTATAGTTTAGAGTTTCCCCTTGGTACCCTATTTCTTTTTAGAGAATTGTATTTGGTTAGTCTGATATCAAAGGGACTAAATATTTAATAGGCTTGAATAAAACTTCATATTAAATACTGGCACTAGTTGGCAGGTACAAACTTCAAATTTGATTTTTAAAACAATTACAGTGTGTATTTATATCTGGCTTGAAAGTGAATAAACGTGATTGGAAAAGCATTTTATTGTTTGGAATTAATAATAAATTACTACCAGGTTTGTTCCTTCAAAGAGTTTTGCGCATATTTCACAATATATATTTAGTACAAATAAGCTAAATGAAAAATATGCCCTTTTATTCTTTCTTTTAAATATGGCTGGTTAATCAAGATACAAAAAAGCTTTATTTATTTTTTTATTTTAGTAATCAGAAAGTTCAGAAATACTTGTTAGATGTGATCCTTCAGTAAGACTTAATCATTAGGGAATTGAATCAAAGATTATATAAAAACCCTCACTGTGATTAAGTCGCTCTGTTCTTTCATTTCCATCAGACTTGCCATTTACCAAAACATGACTCACTCTATAAAGTTTGAATTGTAATTAGTGTTTTAAAATATCATACTGTTTCTCTGTAAAGAAGAAAAGAGAGTGCTGAAAAAACAATAGAATATGATATAGTTAAATAGTATTAATATCAGTTCTGTACAAACTGGAAGGTGATGAGTCTACAAGGCAATTTCAGGAAATGCAAAAACAAGCTTACTGGAAAATCACATAAAACAAGAAATACAGGCCTCTATTTATCAAGGTCTGGCAGACCTGATCCGACAGTGCGGATCAGGTCCGCCAGACCTCACTGAATACGGAGAGCAATGCGCTCTCCGTATTCAGCATTGCACCAGCAGCTCACAAGAGCTACTGGTGCAACGCCGCCCCCTGCAGACTTGCGGCCAATCGGCCGCCAGCAGGGGGGTGTCAATCAACCCGATCGTACTCGATCAGGTTGATTTCCAGTGATGTCTGTCCGCCTGCTCAGAGCAGGCTGACAGGTTATGGAGCAGCGGTCTTTGTGACCGCTGCTTCATAACTGTTGTTTCTGGCGAGTCTAATGACTCGCCAGAAACACGGGGCATCAAGCTCCTTTCGGAGCTTGATAGATAGGCCCCGCAGTGTAATTGTGATTATAACGAGCTAAATAATAAAGGTTTACAATATATTTATTGATCATGATAAACAGGAACTCAAGGACTATGTATAGGTATGAAATGCAGAGAGTGAGCATTATATTTTCTGTCTTGTTTTAATTCTTTTTCAGTTTTTTTAAATGCATTAGCACAAATGATAACATTCTTTACCATTACAAACTATTTTGTTCTAATGTTACCTTTTTAATTGTATTTACTTTTTGATAAACCAGTCTCTAGACATTAGATTTCTCATACATTTTTTGTGACATTCTTTCTTAGTTTTGTTATGTTTCTAAATACATTGGTCCAATGTTTATTTAATTGAAATAACTATAAAATAGAAAGATTAATATGTTTTTCTAAATGGAACAAATGTTATAATATTGCTTCACACTGATGGATCATGTAACTATGGCCTAATGTAAAACCTCTCTCTTTTTCCCAATAATCGGGTTAAGTAGTACTTTTCATTGGAAGAACTATTACAGGGGCTATTTAGTGGGTCATTTAACTATGGTCAATTGCAACATCTCTTGATACATAGAGAAGCTCTTCACACTGGTGTAATAAGTATCATTTGCTGTGCTATGAAGCAATGATTTAATTTAACGACAGTACAGTGACATCATGTGTAATCATTTTATAGGTTTATAAAAAAAAGGTGTGAACCAAAAGCATTAGACCGTTTTTTCTATATTTTGCAACAGGGTGTTTTTATTAGTTTCCATGTAATCTCAATAAAACGAAGACTTTCTTAGTTGTGCATTGCTGAATATCTATTTATTCTTACACCTGTTCATTTAGTGACATCCATTTTTATAACCAATTTGTTCTCTCTAAACAGTTCACACACAGTTTTAAACATTTCAAAAGGATCATAATCATATTCTTGCCTTGGTGAAATTTAATTTTCCAATTTTAAATAAATAACATTTTAAAAATGATCGGCTAGATTTAGAGTTTGGCGTTAGCCGTCAAAAGCAGCGTTAAGGGGTCCTAACGCTGCTTTTTACTGCCCGCTGGTATTTAGAGTCAGCCAGGAAAGGGTCTACCGCTCACTTTCTTTCCGCGACTCCAGGCTACCGCAGATTCCCTTACGTCAATTGCGTATCCTATCTTTTCAATGGGATTTGCATAACACTGGTATTTGGAGTCTTGGAAGAAGTGAGCGGTAGATCCTCTACCGACAAGACTCCAACCGCCAAAAAAAGTCAGTAGTTAAGAGCTTTATGGGCTAACGCCGGAACATAAAGCTCTTAACTACAGTGCTATAAAGTACACTAACACCCATAAACTACCTATGTACCCCTAAACCCCCCACATCGCAAACCCTCTAATAAAAAATGTTAACCCCTAATCTGCCGACCGGACACCGCCGCCACCTACATTATAGCTATGAACCCCTAATCTGCTGCCCCTAACATCGCTGACACCTATATTATATTTATTAACCCCTAATCTGCCCCCCCCAACGTTGCCGCTACCTAACTACAATTATTAACCCCTAATCTGCCGACCGGACCTCGCCGCCACTATAATAAATGTATTAACCCCTAAAACGCCACACTCCCGCCTTGCAAACACTATAATAAATTGTATTAACCCCTAATCTGCCCTCCCTAACATCGCCGCTGCCTACCTACAATTATTAACCCCTAATCTCCCGCCCACAACGTCGCTGCTACTATAATAAATGTATTAACCCCTAAACCTAAGTCTAACCCTAACACCACCAAAACTAAATAATATTACTATAATTAAATAGATTAATCCTATTTAAAACTAAATACTTACCTATCAAATAAACCCTAATACAGCTACAATATAACTATTAGTTACATTGTAGCTATTTTAGGATTTATATTTATTTTACAGGCAACTTTGTATTTATTTTAACTATGTACAATAGCTATTAAATATTTATTAACTATTTAATAGCTACCTAGTTAAAATAATTACAAAATTACCTGTAAAATAAATCCTAACCTAAGTTACAATTAAACCTAAACACTACACTATCATTAAATTAATTAAATAAATTAACTACAATTACCTACAATTACATTTAATTAAATAAACTAATCTATAATACAAAAAACCCCCACTAAATTACAGAAAATAAAAAATATTACAAGAAGTTTAAACTAATTACACCTAATCTAATAAAATAAAAAATGCCCTACCCTATTCTAAATTACAAAGTAATCAGCTCTTTTACCAGCCCTTAAATGGGCTTTTTGCAGGGCATTGCCCCAAAGTAATCAGCTCTTTTAGCTGTAAAAAAAATACCACCCCCCAAACATTAAAACCCACCACCCACATACTCCTACTCTAACCCACCCAATCCCCCTTAAAAAAAACCTAACTAACCCCCTGAAGATCTCAATACCTTGAGCCGTCTTCACCCAGCCGAGCCGAATGCTTCATCCAATCCGGGCGATGTGGTCCTCCATCCGGGCGAAGTTTTGATCCAAGCAGCATCTTCTATCTTCTTTCTTCCAGCTCCATCTTCAGACCGCCAACGCGGAACATCCACCTTCCCCGACGGACTAACGACGAATCACGGTTCCTTTAAGGGACGTCATCCAAGATGGCATCCCTCGAATTCCGATTAGCTGATAGGATTCTATCAGCCAATCGGAATTAAGGTAGGAAAAATCTGATTGGCTGATTCAATCAGCCAATCAGATTGAAGTTCAATCCGATTGGCTGATCCAATCAGCCAATCGGATTGAGCTCGCATTCTATTGGCTGTTCCAATCAGCCAATAACATGCAAGCTCAATCCGATTGTCTGATTGAATCAGCCAATCAGATTTTTCCTACCTTAATTCCGATTGGCTGATAGAATCCTATCAGCCAATCGGAATTCGAGGGACGCCATCTTGGATGACGTCCCTTAAAGGAACCGTCATTCGTCGTTAGTCCGTTGGGGAAGGTGGATGTTCCGCGTCGGCGGTCTGAAAATGGAGCCGGAAGAAAGAAGATAGAAGATGCCGCTTGAAGGAAGACATCGCCTGGATGGAGGACCTCTTCTTTGCCGCTTGGATCAAGACTTCGCCCGGATGGAGGACCACATCGCCCGGATTGGATGAAAAATTCGGCTCGGCTGGGTGAAGACGGCTCAAGGTAGGGAGATCTTCAGGGGGTTAGTGTTAGTTTTTTTTTAAGGGGGGATTGGGTGGGTTAGAGTAGGGGTATGTGGGTGGTGGGTTTTAATGTTGGGGGGGTTGTATTTTTTTGTTACAGGTAAAAGAGCTGATTACTTTGGGGCAATGCCCCGCAAAAAACCCTTTTAAGGGCTGGTAAAAGAGCTGATTACTTTGTAATTTAGAATAGGGTAGGGCATTTTTTTATTTTGGGGGGCTTTATTATTTTATTAGGGGGCTTAGATTAGGTGTAATTAGTTTAAACTTCTTGTAATATTTTTTTATTTTCTGTAATTTAGTGTTTTTTTTGTATTATAGATTAGTTTATTTAATTAAATATAATTGTAGGTAATTGTAGTTAATTTATTTACGGCTAGATTTAGAGTTCTGCGGCCAAAGGGGTGCGTTAGCTACGCATGCTTTTTTCCCCCCGCACCTTTTAAATACCGCTGGTTTTTAGAGTTCACAGAAGGGCTGCGTTAGGCTCCAAAAAGGGAGCGTAGAGCATAATTTACCGCCACTGCAACTCTCAATACCAGCGGTGCTTACGGACACGGCCAGCTTCAAAAACGTACTCGTGCATGATTCCCCCATAGGAAACAATGGGGCCGTTTGAGCTGAAAAAAACCTAACACCTGCAAAAAAGCAGCGTTCAGCTCCTAACGCAGCCCCATTGTTTCCTATGGGGAAACACTTCCTAAGTCTGCACCTAACACCCTAACATGTACCCAGAGTCTAAACACCCCTAACCTTACACTTATTAACCCCTAATCTGCCACCCCCGCTATCGCTGAGCCTTGCATATTATTATTAACCCCTAATCTGCCGCTCCGTACACCGCCGCAACCTACGTTATCCCTATGAACCCCTAATCTGCTGCTCCTAGCCCCCGCCGACCCCTATATTATATTTATTACCCCCTAATCTGCCCCCCCCACGTCGCCGCTACCTACCTACAATTATTAACCCCTAATCTGCCGACCAGACCTCACCCGCTACTCTAATAAATATATTAACCCCTAAAGCTAAGTCTAACCCTAACACCCCCTTAAGTTAAATTTAATTTTTATCTAACGAAATAAAATTAATCTTAAATAAATTATTCCTATTTAAAGCTAAATACTTACCTGTAAAATAAACCCTAATATAGCTACAATATAAATAATAATTATATTGTAGCTATTTTAAGATTAATATTTATTTTACAGGCAACTTTGTATTTATTTTAACCAGGTACAATAGCTATTAAATAGTTAATAACTATTTAATAGTTACCTAGTTAAAATAATTACAAAATTACCTGGAAAATAAATTCTATCCTAAGTTACAATTAAACCTAACACTACACTATCAATAAATTAATTAAATACAAATACCTACAAATAAATACATTAACTAAAGTACAAAAAATAAAAAAAGAACTAAGTTACAAAAAATAAAAAAATAATTTACAAACATTATAAAAATATTACAACAATTTTAAGCTAATTACACCTACTCTAAGCTCCCTAATAAAATAACAAAGCCCCCCAAAATAAAAAAATGCCCTACCCTATTCTAAAATAAAAATTGAAAAGCTCTTTTACCTTACCAGCCCTTAAAAGGGCCTTTTGCGTGGCATGCCCCAAAGAATTCTACTCTTTTGCCTGTAAAAAAACCATACAATACCCCCCTCAACATTACAACCCACCACCCACATACCCCTAATCTAACCCAAACCCCCCTTAAATAAACCTAACACTATGCCCCTGAAGATCTTCCTACCTTATCTTCACCACGCCGGGTATCACTAATCCGTCCAGAAGAGGGTCCGAAGTCTTCCTCCTATCCGGGCGATGTCTTCATCCAAGCGGAGGCTGAAGAGATCAATCATCCGGCTGAAGTCTTCATCCAAGCGGGGGCTGAAGAGGTCCATCATCCGGCTGAAGTCTTCATCCAAGCGGGGGGCTGAAGAGGTCCATCAAACGGCTGAAGTCTTCATCCAAGCGGGGACTGAAGAGGTCCATTATCCGGCTGAAGTCTTCATCCAAGCAGGGGCTGAAGAGGTCCATCATCCGGCTGAAGTCTTCTATCAAGCGGCATCTTCAATCTTCTTTCTTCCGGCTCCATCTTCATCCCGCCGACGAGGAACATCCTTCCTCCACGACGAACTCCCAACGAATGAAGGTTCCTTTAAGGGACGTCATCCAAGATGGCGTCCCTCGAATTCCGATTGGCTGATAGGATTCTATCAGCCAATCGGAATTAAGGTAGGAAAATTCTGATTGGCTGATTGAATCAGCCAATCAGATTCAAGTTCAATCCGATTGGCTGATTGGATCAGCCAATCAGATTGAGCTGGCATTCTATTGGCTGATCGGAACAGCCAATAGAATGCAAGCTCAATCTGGGGCGCGATCCGATATCGATCGCAGTTTGCGGCGCAAGCGAGGAGACCGGCGTCGCCCGCAGTTTCAGCTCGCAACTCGAGCCATCCCATATAGGTCGCCGTCAGATGCTAACGTGCCGTAAGTCTCACAAACCAGCGATGTCCAGAAATCTGCGTAAGTACAAATTTCTGGCGTCGCCAGTGACTTGCGCCACGTTAGAATCTGCCGGCGCCTATAAAACCTGACTAAAGTTTAAAACACCCGCACTGTCTAACACGCCTCCCTAACATAGCCCGCACTGTCTAACACGCCTCCCTAACATAGCCCGCACTGTCTAACACGCCTCCCTAACATAGCCCGCACTGTCTAACCCTCTATCCGCTATCCCCCCTCACTAGCCTAACAATAAAAAAGCTATTAACCCCTAAACCGCCGCTCCTTTACCCCGCCGCAACCTAATAAAGTTATTAACCCCTAAACCGCCGCTCCCGTACCCCGCCGCCAGCTATATTATATCTATAACCCCCTAAAGTGAGCCCTTAACACCGCCGCCATCTATATTAAAATTATTAACCCCTAATCTAAGCCCCTTACACGCCGCCATCTCTATTAAAATTATTAACCCCTAATCTAAGCCCCTTACACCGCCGCCATCTCTATTAAAATGAATAACCCCTAATTTAATCTACCTACCCTGCCGCCAGCTATATTATCTATATTAACCCTAAGTATATTATAGTTAATATAGGTATTACATTATATATATTAACTATATTAACCCTAATTATATTAGGGTTAATATAGTTAATATAGTTACTATAGTATTTATATTAACTATATTAACTCTATCTAACCCTAACTAAATTTATATTAAATTAATCTAATTCATTTATAAACTAAAATATTCCTATTTAAATCTAAATACTTACCTATAAAATAAACCATAAGATAGCTACAATATAATTAATAATTACATTGTAGCTATGTTAGGGTTAATATTTATTTTACAGGTAAATTGTTAATTATTTTAACTAGGTATAATAGATATTAAATAGTTATTAACTATTTAATATCTACCTAGTTAAAATAATTACCCAATTACCTGTAAAATAAATCCTAACCTAAGTTACAAATACACCTACACTATCAATAAATTTAATAAACTACTAACATCTATCTAAAAATACAATTAAATTAACTAAACTAAATTACAAAAAAAAACAAACACTAAATTACAAAAAATAAAAAAAAGATTACAAGATATTTAAGCTAATTACACCTATTCTAAGCCCCCTAATAAAATAATAAACCCCCAAAATAAAAAAAATTCCTGCCCTATTCTAAATTCAACAAATTTCAAAGCTCTTTACCTTACCAGCCCTTAAAAGGGCCTTTTGTGGGGCATGCCCCAAAGAATTCAGCTCTTTTGCATACAAGAAATACAATACCCCCCCCCCCCCCCCATTACAACCCACCACCCACATACCCCTATTCTAAACCCACCCAAACCCCCCTTAAAAAAGCCTAACACTACCCCCCTGAAGATCTCCCTACCTTGTCTTCACCACACCGGGCCGAACTCCTGATCCGATCCGGGCGATGTCTTCCTCCAAGCGGCAAAGAAGAATTCTTCCTCCGGCGATGTCTTCCTCCAAGCGGCAAAGAAGAATTCTTCCTCCGGCGACGTCTTCCTCCAAGCGGCAGCAAAGTCTTCATTCTTCCGGCGGCATCTTCAATCTTCTTTCTTCGCTCCGCCGCCGCGGAGCATCCATCCCGGCCGACTGCTGAACTTGGAATGATGTACCTTTAAATGACGTCATCCAAGATGGCGTCCGCCGAATTCCGATTGGCTGATAGGATTCTATCAGCCAATCGGAATTAAGTTAAAAAAATCTGATTGGCTGATTGAATCAGCCAATCAGATTCAAGTTCAATCCGATTGGCTGATCCAATCAGCCAATCAGATTGAGCTCGCATTCTATTGGCTGATCGGAACAGCCAATAGAATGCGAGCTCAATCTGATTGGCTGATTGGATCAGCCAATCGGATTGAACTTGAATCTGATTGGCTGATTCAATCAGCCAATCAGATTTTTTTAACTTAATTCCGATTGGCTGATAGAATCCTATCAGCCAATCGGAATTCGGCGGACGCCATCTTGGATGACGTCATTTAAAGGTACATCATTCCAAGTTCAGCAGTCGGCCGGGATGGATGCTCCGCGGCGGCGGAGCGAAGAAAGAAGATTGAAGATGCCGCCGGAAGAATGAAGACTTTGCTGCCGCTTGGAGGAAGACGTCGCCGGAGGAAGAATTCTTCTTTGCCGCTTGGAGGAAGACATCGCCGGAGGAAGAATTCTTCTTTGCCGCTTGGAGGAAGACATCGCCCGGATCGGATCAGGAGTTCGGCCCGGTGTGGTGAAGACAAGGTAGGGAGATCTTCAGGGGGGTAGTGTTAGGCTTTTTTAAGGGGGGTTTGGGTGGGTTTAGAATAGGGGTATGTGGGTGGTGGGTTGTAATGGGGGGGGGGTATTGTATTTCTTGTATGCAAAAGAGCTGAATTCTTTGGGGCATGCCCCACAAAAGGCCCTTTTAAGGGCTGGTAAGGTAAAGAGCTTTGAAATTTGTTGAATTTAGCATAGGGCAGGGAATTTTTTTTATTTTGGGGGTTTATTATTTTATTAGGGGGCTTAGAATAGGTGTAATTAGCTTAAATATCTTGTAATCTTTTTTTTATTTTTTGTAATTTAGTGTTTTTTTTTTTTTGTAATTTAGTTTAGTTAATTTAATTGTATTTTTAGATAGATGTTAGTAGTTTATTAAATTTATTGATAGTGTAGGTGTATTTGTAACTTAGGTTAGGATTTATTTTACAGGTAATTGGGTAATTATTTTAACTAGGTAGATATTAAATAGTTAATAACTATTTAATATCTATTATACCTAGTTAAAATAATTAACAATTTACCTGTAAAATAAATATTAACCCTAACATAGCTACAATGTAATTATTAATTATATTGTAGCTATCTTATGGTTTATTTTATAGGTAAGTATTTAGATTTAAATAGGAATATTTTAGTTTATAAATGAATTAGATTAATTTAATATAAATTTAGTTAGGGTTAGATAGAGTTAATATAGTTAATATAAATACTATAGTAACTATATTAACTATATTAACCCTAATATAATTAGGGTTAATATAGTTAATATATATAATGTAATACCTATATTAACTATAATATACTTAGGGTTAATATAGATAATATAGCTGGCGGCGGGGTAGGTAGATTAAATTAGGGGTTAATCATTTTAATAGAGATGGCGGCGGTGTAAGGGGCTTACATTAGGGGTTAATAATTTTTATATAGGTGGCGGCGCTGTAAGGGGTCAGATTAGGGGATAGATAAGGTAGATGGCGGCGGTTTTAGAGGCTCACAGTAGGGGGTTAGTTTATGTAGATGGCGGCGGGGTCCGGGAGCAGCGTTTTAGGGGGTAATAACTTTATTAGGGATTTCGGGGGGGGGGGGATCGCGGTTGACAGGGAGATAGACATTGCGCATGCGTTAGGTGTTAGGTTTATTTTAGCAGATCGCGGTTGACAGGGAGATAGACATTGCGCATGCCAGTTTAGGAAGTTACGGGGCTCCAATAGTCAGCGTAAGGCTTCTTACGGCTGCTTTTTGTGGCGAGGTGAAAATGGAGTAAGTTTTCTCCATTTTCGCCACGTAAGTCCTTACGCTGCATATTGGATACCAAACTGCGCGGGTTTGGTATACCTGCCTATGGCCCAAAAAACTGCGGGCGACGGCAGAAATATACGCGCGTAACTTCTAGCTTACGCCGTATATAGGATACCAAATCCGCGCAATTATTGGCGTCGCCGGCTTTTGCGGGCGACGATTTTTATCGGATCGACCCCCTGATTGGCTGATTGGATCAGCCAATCGGATTGAACTTGAATCTGATTGGCTGATTTCATTCCATTTTATTTCGTTAGATAAAAATTATATTTAACTTAGGGGGGTGTTAGGGTTAGACTTAGCTTTAGGGGTTAATACATTTATTAGAGTAGCGGTGAGGTCCGGTCGGCAGTTTAGGGGTTAATAATTGTAGGTAAGGTAGCGGCGACGTTGGGGGGGGGCAGATTAGGGGTTAATAAATATTATGTAGGTGTTGGCGGTGTTAGGGGCAGCAGATTAGGGGTACATAGGGATGATGTAGGTTGCGGCGGTGTGCGGTCGGCAGATTAGGGGTTAAAAAAATTTAATAGAGTGGCGGCGATGTGGGGAGGCCTCGGTTTAGGGGTACATAGGTAGTTTATGGGTGTTAGTGTACTTTAGAGCACAGTAGTTAAGAGCTTTATGAACCGGCGTTAGCCCAGAAAGCTCTTAACTCCTGGCTTATCTCTGCGGCTGGAGTCTTTTCGTTAGATTTCTAACGCTCACTTCAGCCAAGACTCTAAATACTGGTGTTAGAAAGATCCCATTGAAAAGATAGGATACGCAATTGACGTAAGGGGATCTGCGGTATGGAAAAGTCACGGCTGGAAAGTGAGCGTTAGAGCCTTTCCTGACTGACTCTAAATACCAGCGGGCGGCCAAAACCAGCGTTAGGACCCCCTAACGCTGGTTTTGACGGCTAACGCAGAAATCTAAATCTAGCCGTTAATTAATTTAATGATAGTATAGTGTTAGGTTTAATTGTAACTTAGGTTAGGATTTATTTTACAGGTAATTTTGTAATTATTTTAACTAGGTAGCTATTAAATAGTTAATACCTATTTAAAAGCTATTGTACCTAGTTAAAATAAATACAAAGTTGCCTGTAAAATAAATATAAATCCTAAAATAGCTACAATGTAATTATTATTTATATTGTAGCTATATTAGGGTTTATTTGATAGGTAAGTATTTAGTTTTAAATAGGATTAATTTATTTAATTATAGTAATATTATTTCGTTTTATTTAAATTATATTTATGTTAGGGGGTGTTAGGGTTAGGGTTAGACTTAGGTTTAGGGGTAATACATTTATTATAGTAGCGGCGACGTTGCGGGCGGGAGATTAGGGGTTAATAATTGTAGCTAGGTGGCTGCGATGTTAGGGAGGGCAGATTAGGGGTTAATACAATTTATTATAGTGTTTGCGAGTCGGGAGTGTGGCGGTTTAGGGGTTAATACATTTATTATAGTGGCGGCGAGGTCCGGTTGGCAGATTAGGGGTTAATAATTGTAGTTAGGTAGCGGCGACATTGGGGGGGGGCAGAATTGGGGTTAATAAATATAATATAGGTGTTGGCGGTGTTAGGGGCAGCAGATTAGGGGTTCATAGCTGTAATGTAGGTTGCGGCGGTGTCCGGAGCGGCAGATTAGGGGCTAATAGTATAATGCAGGTGTCAGCGATAGCTGGGGCGGCAGATTAGGGGTTAATAAGTGTAAGGTTAGGGGTGTTTAGACTCGGGGTTCATGTTAGGGTGTTAGGTGCATACTTAGAGAGTGTTTCCCCATAGGAAACAATGGGGCTGCGTTAGGAGCTGAACGCTGCTTTTTTGCAGGTGTTAGGTTTTTTTTCAGCCAGCTCAGCCCCATTGTTTCCTATGGGGATATTGTGCACGTAGGCAACGCTGGTATTGAGGGTTGAAGTGGAGCTAAATTATGCTCAACGCTCCCTTTTCTGAGCCTAACGCAGCCACTCAGACAATTCTAAATACCAGCATTGTCTTAAGGGTGCGCTGGAAAAAAAGGCAGCGTTAACTACTCGGGTCTTTACCGACAAAACTCTAAATCTAGGCGTATATTTTTTTAGTAGTTTGAAAAATAACAAGAATGTATAACATGTTCATTACATGTTTTAATAAATAAATTCATATATTAGTAATGGAACTTTCATTGAGATGGATTTTAATTGCATGCATTCTATACAAACAATATACAATATGAAATTATTTGGTTGGAATTTTTTTTTTAAATAAATTTGCATTTATATAGAGTATAAATCAAATATAGATAGCTATGCTGAGTATCCCCTATTGCATGTCATATAAACTAGCAACAAAGAATTACATTTGGGATAGACAGAATTATACAGGATATTGAACATGGCTGATTGCTGATATATATATATATATATATATATATATATATATATATATATATATATATATATATATATACATATAAATACTACACACAGAGAAAGTCCAGCACTCACTTACAAGCTCTCAGCTAAGATTTAAAAGCAAAAATGGAAAGGTTAGTTACCCTATCTGGCCAAATGGGACAAGCCCAGGTACCACGTCAAGGTCCTTTCCAATACCTGGGACCCTAAAACAGCCACACAATGCAAGCTCTCAAATCCAAACAAACTGGGAACAAGGTAAGGGTGTACAGGCTTATGTAATCACCCTAGACATATACAAAACACGGAAGGGGACTACATTCTCATACCGGACCGGGTACACATCCCATGACCCTGGATTTAAGAGCTTGCATTGTGTGGCTGTTTTAGGGTCCCAGGTATTGGTAAGGACCTTGACGTGGTACCTGGGCTTGTCCCATTTGGCCAGATGCGGTAACTAACCTTTTCATTTTTGCTCTTAAATCTTAGCTTAGAGCTTGTGAGTGCTGGACTTTCTCTGCGTGTTGTATTAATTTGTTTTGTAACTTTCCCTATGGTTCTTGCACACAGACCTGTCTGGGGTTAACTGCCTGTGACTCTGGGGACAGCACAGCTTCCTGTGAGTGCCGGTGAGCACCCAGGGCTGAGCATGTTACAGGGTAATGGGATGTGTACCCGGTCTGGTATAAGAGTGCAGTCCCCTTCCATGTTTTGTATAGGTCTTGGGTGATTACATAAGCCTGTGCACCCTTCCCTTGTCCCCAGTTTGTTTGGATTTGAGAGCTTGCATTGTGTGGCTGTTTTGGGGTCCCAGGTATTGGAAAGGACCTTGACGTGGTACCTGGGCTTGTCCCATTTGGCCAGATACGGTAACTAACCTTTCCATTTTTGCTTTTAAATCTTAACTGAGAGCTTGTGAGTGCTGGACTTTCTCTGTGTGTTGTATTAATTTGTTTTGTAATTTCCCCTATGGTTCTTGCACCCAGACCGGTCTGGGGTTAACTGCCTGTGACTCTGGGGACAGCACAGCTTATGTGAGTGCCGGTGAGCACCCATGGCTGAGCATGTTACAGGGTCATGGGATGTGTACCCGGTCCGGTATGAGAGTGCAGTCCCCTTCCATGTTTTGTATATATATATATATATATATATATAAATAGAGATGTTAATAGTATATTTTTTTATCAATTAACAAAATGAGTGAGTGAAAAAATCAAAATCAAAACAATTTTGGTGTGACCACCCTTAGCCTTCAAAATAGCATCAGTTCTTCTAGGTACACTTGCGCAATGTCAAAGATTTTGTACACATATAGTCAGGAGCACAGGAACAAGACATAAGGTACTTATACTGAATCAGCAAAGTCTCTCCCAGACATTTCAAGGCAACCAGGAGTTTGCACATGTGCTGCCCAAGTTCTTATGAAGAAGCACAAATATATAGGTAATGTTGAGGACTGTTGATGCAGTGGTCAGCAAAGGAAATTTTGAAAGACACAGTGCCATCAGCTCAGAATTGTCAGAAACCAGTTGGACCCTGGTACACCCATCTACTGTTTGCAGATGTCTGGACAGAAGTGGTCCTCATACAAGACTTGTGGCTAAAAAGTCATACCTCTGATGTTGAAACAAGGCCAAGCGACTCAAGTATGTATGAAAACACAGGAACTGGGATGTAGAAAAATGTCAGCAGGTGCTCTGGAGTGATGAGTCAAAATGGCAAATGTTTTGCTGTGGCAAAAGGCAGTTTGTTCAGCCGAAGGGCTGAGAGAGGTACAAGAATGAGTGTCTGCAGGCACCAGTGAAGCATGGTGGAAGTCTTTGCAAGTTTGGGGCATTTCTACATTTCTGCAAATGGAGTCTGGAATTTGGTCATAATTAATAGTCTCCTCAATGCTGAGAAGTATAGGCAGATACAAAATCCAAACAGGAACCAGCACTATAACCAGAGGAGCTGACACATCCGTGGGCCACTGCCAAGCCCACTATCAAATCATAAGAACAGCACAGAGGTGTCAGGTTAAAAATCCCTTTATTTTAGAACATGGGGATCAAAAAGAACACAACGTTTCGGGGCGGTCCCCTTAATCATGATTAAGGGGACCTTAAGGGGACCTCCCCGAAACGTTGTGTTCTTTTTGATCCCCATGTTCTAAAATAAAGGGATTTTTAACCTGACACCTCTGTGCTTTTCTTAAGTATAGGCAGATAGTTATACCTGGCCCCAAATGTATTCTGCAGCATGGCAATGACCCCAAACATACAGCCAAAGTCATTAAGGACTATCTTAGTGTAAAGAAGAACAAGGAGTCCTGGAAGTGATGGTATGACCATATGGAACCCTGATCTCAACATCATTAAGCCTGTCTAGGATTATATGATGAGACAGAAGCAACTGAGGCTGCCTAAATCCATCAAATAACTGTGGTTAGTTCTCCAAGATGTTTGGAATAACCTACATATCAAGTTTTGTAAACTGTGTGCAAGTGTACCTAGAAGAATTGATGCTGGTTTGAAGTAAATGGGTGGTCACATCAAATATTGATGTATATGCAGTACTGTGCAAAAGTCTTAGGCCACAATTAGATTTGTTGTTTTATCAAAGTTTTAATGACCGTCCATATTTATTTTTTGATCTCTTTATTAAGATACAAACAGAAAATGCAGGAAATATCCACACACAATATAAAAAAACACAATTTTCAGAACAAAACGGCTTCTACGGCAAAAGTCAGTATTTAGTGTGAACTCCCTTGGCACATGTTAAACTCTTTTGGGGAGACTACCCGGAAGGTTTCTGAAGTAATCTTCTGGTATATTATACCAGGCTTCTTTCAGCACTTCCCAGAGTTCTTCTTATTTCTTTCTCTGTCCAGGTAATCCCATACTGCCTTTATAATATTCAGGTCTGGACTCTGTGCAGACCAGTCCATGACTGTCAGTGTTTTTTCAGCTGTTTTTCTCTCCAGATATGATTTCACTACATTAGCAGTGTGCTTGGGATCGTTATCACGCTGAAACATAAAACCATTCACAATCAGGCACTTTCCAGAAGGAATGACACGATGAATTAAAACCTGTCTGTACTTTTCAGCATTCATGATCCCATCAATTCAGACAATATCACCAACACCACTGGCAGAAATGCAGTCCAAAACCAGGACAGACCCTCCACCATGTTTTACTGAAGGTGGCAAGCACTCATTCTTTCATCTCTCTCCAACTCTTTTTCTCACATATTGTTGACATTTGGACCCACAAATGTCAAACTTGGGTTTGTCACTCCATAATACTCTTTTCCAGTGATCTACATTCCAATATTTGTGAGCTTTAGCATATTCTAGCCTTTTAACCCTGTTCTCCTTCCGAAAAAGTGTTTTTTTTGGCTGCTACCCTTCCAAAAAGACCATTCCTGAACAAGCTTCTTCGGATTGTCAACTTGGTATCCCGATGAAGCTGCCAGATGCTGAGCCAGGTCCTTACTGGACTTCCTCCGATCTCACAAAGGAGAAACTCTGAGAAACTTCTCAGCAGATTTTTAAAGTTTTCTTGACCTTACAGTCATTTTTTTGTCCTTGACCTCTCCTGATTCTTCAAATTTCTGTATAACAGCTTGAATACCACATCTTGAGTATCTAGTTTGTTTGCTGATTTCCCTTTGAGAGTGACTTGCTGATGCAAAAGTATGATTCTCATGACAGCAGAGCACATCAGTACAGGTTCAAATTTGTACATGATTTGGCTTTAAAATGAATACTCTTATAGAACAGTGTAGTGCAGCACAGTGTATTGTACCATAGCATAGCATGTTAAAGTATAGTATAGGCCACAGAATGTAGAAACAATTGTCTGGAGATTGCCTGATATTAAAGGGACATTTAACCCATATTTTTTCTTTCATGATTTAGAAGAGCATGTAATTTTAAACAACTTTCTAATTTACTTCTAGGGGCATATGTATTAAGCTCCGTATGGAAACAGCAGTTATGAAGCAGTGGTCACTGCTGGTGCAATGCTGAATACGGCGAGCGTATTGCTCGCCGTATTCAGCAAGGTCTGGCGGACCTGATCCGCAGTGTTGGATCAGGTCTGCCATCCCTTGATAAATAGGGGCCATTGTATTTAACATTCTCTTAATATCCTTTGCTGAAAAGCATATATAGATAGGCACAGTAGCCGCTGATTGGTGGCTGCACATAGATGCCTCGTGTGATTGGATATCTGAAAAATGAAGTAAAATAGATAATAGAAGTAAATTGGAAAGTTATTAAAAAAATGTATTCTCTATCTGAATCATGAAAGAAATGTTTTGGGTTTACTGTCCCTTTAAGGGACTTGACTGTCCTTTTAGGTGGGATCAGACTCATATACTTCAGAATAGACTCTCTTTATTAAAAATGTTATTGGTTATGGAGAAATCAGATGTGGACTTCCTTCCCAATGAGCCTCACTGGTGAGGCCCACAGAAGGCCAAAACTATTTTCTTGGGTTGCCCTGTTCCTCATTCCGAGAGAGAAAGATTGGCAGGTATTTTTGATGAAGCATCATATCTGGTTGGATCAGACTTATATACTTCAGAAAAAAAGTCTCTACTTTTAAATGCTCAACTGGGCTTAAAGAGGCTGCTCTGAGGTGGGCTTAAAGAGGCTGCTCTCAGGTGGTTACTTGCCATATAACAAGCTACTGAGCCACTGTTCATTCCTGATTAAAGGGACAGTATACACCAATTTTCATATAACTGCATGTAATAGACATTATTCTACTATAAAGAATAAGATGCACAGCTGCTACTGATATAAAAATCCAGTATAAAACCGTTTAAAAACTTACTTAGAAGCTCCCAGTTTAGCTCTGTTAAAAAGGTAGCTAGAACACCCAATTTAAGTGGGAAATATCAGACACTCCCCCCTCCTCCTTCCTCTGCATATGAAAAGACTCTTTACACAAACAGGAGCAAGCTGGAGGAAGAATACATCAGTATTCTCCTAAAACTTTGGGGCTTGGTTAGGAGTCTGAAAATCAGAGCAATGTTATTTAAAAATTAGCAAAACTATACATTGTTTTAAAAATAAAACCTGTATGAGCTATATAAATGGATCATCTACCAAACATTTATGCAAAGAAAAATTGAGTGTATAATGTCCCTTTATGCTCTTTCTTGTACTATAGTAGAGCATAACAACAAGTCACAGAGTTAGTCTTACCTTTCCATACATGCATAATATTTTGTTTAATGTTAGTTGTATAAAATAAACAATTGTGCAAATAATAAATATTTATACTCACCAGTCATTATATAAAGGATTTATAATGTCCACACTCTGTAGATTCTAAACCAGGTGACCTTAAAGGGATAGGAAAGTCAAAATTATACCTGCATGATTCAGATAGAGCATGTAATTTTAAGACACTTTAAATTCGCTTCTATTTTCAAATGTGGTTCATTTTCTTGATATCCCTTGTTCAAAAAGAATATGCACATATCCAACACTAGTGAGAGCTAGCTGCTAATTGGTGCCTGCATACATTTGTCTCTTTTGATTGGCTAACTACATGTGTTCGGCAAGCTGCCAGCAGTGCAATGCTATTCCTTCAGCAAAGGGTAACAAGATAATGAAGAAAATTTGATAATAGAAGTAAATTGGAAAGTTGTTTTAAATTGTATGTTCTATCTAAATCATGAAAGAAAAATGCGGGGGTTTCTGTCA